>NC_139568.1:36515507-36982808 GCF_965112155.1 Podarcis liolepis
CAAAGACCCATCCTCAGTGGAGCCGGTTCCCTCCGGAGCTCGGAGGGAATCCGCCATTTCCAGATCGCGTCAACCCGGAAGTCCTAGGTTAAGGTTTTTATAGGACAATGAGGAGAATAGAGTAAGGTAATGTAATGAAAGATTAGAATAGGGTAAAAACTTGATGGTAAGGATTTGCTGAACTAACAAATTGAACTGGAATACAAAAAAGGGAGGTATGAGGAGGTCTGGGAAAATAAGTGTACGGAAGATATGTTATGAAAATTAATGTGTTTTTAACTGTTTTTATTTTGTATGTTTTTCTTTTTTGTATTTTCTTTTTTCTTTTTCATTTTTCTTGTTATAATTTGGAAAACTCTAATAAAATATATATCTTTTTTAAAAAAAACAAAAAACAGCCAGGCGGGAGCAACAGCGAAAGTCCTCGGCTCGGACACCCCAAAGCAAGCATAATGTTGAAGGTGGTCCTAGAGCTCCAACCATTTGGGCCATCTGACCAAGCAAGGCAACTGTCCAACTGCAGCACCCCCGATTCCTTTGTCAACAATGGTAGGCTTACTGGAAGGAAATGGATGGAGTATGAAGAGCCTTTTTCACTCATTGCAGCTTTGGAGCAGGGCATGTGGAACCATGCCTTCTCTTTGCAAGATCACATCTACAATGTGGATTTCAAGCAGTTATCCAGTGCAACTTAAGGATGGGCTTCTCTCATCATATCACATGCGCCTTCAATGCCTTATCCACCAATGTTATGACTATCTGTTGAACTCTAAACCAGTAACAGAGAATTCTTTTATCTATTTGGCTCTCTATGCTCAACATGCGAGTTTCCAACCTGACCATGGCAGATTGCACGTCTTTGGGTAAACCTAAAAGAACTCTTAAAAAATAATTCTGTGGTTGTCACCAATGGAAGCGAAAGCTTTGAAAAGGCTCAATATGGAGGCCAAATGGCCGACATACTGTGAAATTTTGGAACAAGAAGGAGACAAACTGAAATTGCAGTGTTTTGAAAAATTAAAAGACAAAGTGAGAGATTGGCTTCATTATTATCAGATAATGGAGGCATATAACTTAGATAAGAAAATTGGCTTCCAGGTGGAAAAGTCAAAATTAGAAACAGAACTGCTAGAACCTAAAACTAAGAACTTGTCAAGAATGTATAACTTGCTGTTGAAATGGAATACTCAGGATGAAACGGTGAAATCTGTCATGATTAAATGGGCACAGGATGTGGGACATAATATTATGTTTGCTGACTGGGAACAGTTATGGACCACAGGTATGAAGTTTACGGCATGTAATGCCCTAAGAGAGAATATTATGAAAATGATATACAGGTGGTACATGACCCCAGTCAAGCTTGCAAAAATCTATCATTTGCCCGATAATAAATGTTGGAAATGTAAAGAAATTGAAGGTACATTCTTTCACCTTTGGTGGACATGCCCAAAGATTAAGGCTTTCTGGGAAATGATATATAATGAACTGAAAAAGGTATTTAAGTATACCTTCCTGAAGAAACCAGAGGCCTTTCTCCTGGGCATTGTCGGCCAATTGGTGCCAAAGAGGGACAGAACTTTCTTTATGTATGCTACTACAGCAGCAAGAATACTCATCGCTAAGTATTGGAAGACACAAGATCTACCCACTCTGGAAGAATGGCAGATGAAGGTGATCGACTACATGGAATTGGCTGAAATGACTGGCAGAATCCGAGACCAGGGAGAAGAGTCGGTGAAAGAAGACTGGAAGAAATTTAAAGACTATTTAAAGAAATATTGTAAAATTAATGAATGTTAGAAGGATGTTAGATAGAAACTAAGTGGTTTCCAGCTGTAATGCTTTAGGAGACATGAAAAAAAGATTCACAAATGGGTAAAAGTTTAATGGTAAGGATTTGCTGAACTAACAAATTGAATTGGAATACAGGGAGGGGAGGTGTGAGGAGGTCTGAGGAAATAAGTGTACGGAAGTTATGTTATTGAAAATTAATGTGTGTTTTTAATTGTTTTTTTATTTTGTATGTTATTTTGTATGTTTATTTTTCATTTTTTGCTATATTTTAAAAACTTTCAATAAATATCTTTTCAAGATTTGCAATGATTGAAACAAAAATAACATTCTTGGCAATACATTCATCTTTATAACAGCAATTCGACCTAACAAGGAAAGCTTCAAATTTGACCATATCTCCAAGTCCTTTTTCACTTCTGACCAACATTTCTCATAATTGTCTTTAAATAGGCTTAAGTTCTTAGTGGTCATATTAACCCCCAGGTATGTTACTTTCTTAACCAATGTTAAACCTGTCTCCTTCTGAAACCTCTCTTTCTCAATCGGTGTTAAATTTTTCTCAAGCGCCTTAGTTTTTAACTTGTTCAACTTGAATCCTGCCACATGACCAAATTCCTGAATCAATTCTAATACTCTTTTCGTACTAGATTCTGGCTCCTGTAACGTCAATACTAAGTCATCTGCAAAAGCTTTCAATTTGTACTGTTTAGCTCCGACCTGTATACCTTTGATCAAACGGTCCCTTCTGATCATGTTTAGCAAAACCTCCAGGACCGAAATAAAAAGCAATGGGGAAATTGGACAGCCTTGTTGTGTCCCTTTTTCTATCTTAAATTCCTCTGTTACCACATTGTTAACTATTAGTTTAGCCTTTTGTTCTGAATAAATTGCACTTATACCATTTTCAAACCCTTGACCAACCCCCATCCCCTGAAGATTTTTCTTCATGAAACTCCAAGAAATATTGTCAAAGGCTTTCTCCGCATCTACAAAAATTAAAACAGCTTTAGTGTTAATATTCACTTGCAACTTCTCTAAAATATTAATTATATTTCTCGTGTTGTCAGACAAGTGTCTGCCTGGGAGAAAGCCAGCTTGGTCCTTATGTATCTCCTCTACTAAGACTTTTTTCAGTCTTTTAGCCAAAATGTCTGCAAAAATTTTGTAATCCACATTAAGCAGGGATATGGGGCAGTAATTCTTGAGTTGCGTCTTTTCAGACTCATTTTTTGGTATTAGTGTAATATAAGCTTCTTTCCACGACTCTGGCGCTTTATTCCCCTCCAAAATTTCATTACAAACCTCCTTTAGTGGTTGTATTATCCAGTCCTTCAAGGATCTATAATATTTTGAGGTTAAGCCATCTGGCCCTGGAGATTTGCCCAACTGCATGTTCTGAATGGCACCTTCCACCTCCTGTTCTGTTATTTTGTAGTTCAGCATTAACTTATTTTGAGAGATTTTTTGAAGTCCATTTATTTTTAAAAATTGGTCTAAATCAAACTCTTTCTGTGGCCCTTGTGAATATAACTGTTTAAAATACCTCTGGAAGCATTTTCTGATTTCCACTGGATTTTGGATGTTCTTTCCTTCCACTTCCAAGTTGGTAATGGTGTTGAGTTTTTGTCTTTTTTTCATTTGCCAGGCTAACAGTTTTCCACATTTATTGGCCGATTCAAATGTCCTTTGTCTCATCTGTTTAATTTTCCATTCTATTTCCTGATTCATCATCTTCATATATTGAACTTGGCATAACTTTATTTCTCTCAGAATCTAAGTTCTGGGTGTTGTTACATATGCTAACCAGAGCAAATCACAAACACATGGAACTGGTTAAACTTTAGTCCTGTGGTGTGCTGAAAGGAGAATGTAGAGAAGCATCCAATTCCTGGACGTTTTGCAGAACCAGAGTGTTGATATTATCTGCAGGGGTGTCCAGTTAATTTACACCCTTATTCTTGCCTCATTCAAGTTTCTTCGTAACGTTAGAATGGAGGAGGTCAAGAGAACAAGGGAAGTAACCAAGGAAGGCCACACATTTCATTACTTTGATGGGGTTCCTACTGCACATCAGTAATTTGAATGGTAACACTCCTGTGCAATATTGTTTGGATTTCTAATTAAAACTAAAGCTGCATTTGCATTGGCTGAAGATTTTGCTAAAGCTCAGTGTGTTTTGCAAGTTGTACTTATGCAGCCAGAAATAAATTTCATTGCACTCAATGCGGCTTTGCACCAAGACACTTTATGTAGGAGCATACTGATCCTAATAAACTGGGCCTTGTGCTATTTACTTGCATTGAGGACATGACTTGGGACTGTCATGGTTAGCTCTAGCACTGCAGAATTAACCGTTATACCACTCCTTTAGTCATATTTAAATCCTATGGAAATCAATGAAACAGGATGATGGAATTACCACCTTTCCCAGTTCTCAGCCCTGCAAGCAGGAGTCAATAAATGCCACTTCTCAGTCAGCAGGCCTGAGGCCAGTCCCTGTCAATCTGTATATTTTCTTCTGTTGTCCACCCTTTCGCCTAGAATAGTTTGTATTCTGACTTTCAAAGCACCTTTCCAGATCTGTTGCCTTGATCTCCATTTCTGCTCTACCTTGTTTGTTGTTGTTCTTTTCAAAAGAAAACAAAGGGGGGGGGAATGATCCTCTCCTGCTTTCAATAATATAATTCAGGCATTGTTTCAGTGAAGGAAATAGGTTGCAGACAAGCTAGCTCAGGAATGCTTGATCATAGTCTATGGAAAGAGAGAGGGAGAAATCAGGATAATATGTCTTTGTATGTTTGAAGATAGGGACAGTTTCCAATAGATTTTGCACAGCATGGGTGAGGTTTGTTAGACGCGTGTTCTGTGGGATGCCGAATGCAGACAAGACAAAACAGTGAGTTACAAAAAAGAAAGGATTCACATCTGCACAAAGACCTGTCACTTATCCAGAGTCTCATATGTGGTAACAAGGACTGCTTTCGGCACTAATTAGTTCAGACCACCAACAAAGCAAAGCAGAGATAAGAACTCAGAATCGGGATGAACTACCCCCTTCTTCCAAATAATAGCCATCCTGCCGGTTTAAGGAAGAGATGTAGTTTGGAGGCCACATTCTTGGGACCCGTAGGCCATGAGTGAAACCACACTCTCTTATTCGTTTGCTTTAAGTGTTCTATCTCTGAGGGTTTCAAAGGTTAACCTTCCAAACAGGAGAGAAGTCAACCCCAGATGCCTCAAGTTCTGGTTGCAAATAGGAAAAGGGAACTGATTAACTACATGGTGCTAAATAAGTATGGACTACACTGCCATTTTTGTGTGTGTGCATGCACCATTCTTTCATGTATGCTCTTCCAAAAGACATTCAAGAATGGATAAGAAAACTTGTTACAGTATCACCAGTTAAATGAAATCTTCAAAAAAGACAACTTGCCATTTGCCTCTAAAATTCAGAGTAGATTGCAGCTTGGTACTGAAGAAAGAATAAACTTGAGCCCTGTGAGCCCAAGCCTCTGCTCATGTAGAACATCTTAACCCTTTAAGTACCCCTAAGAAAGGGTCTAGAGCTGCTACACAAGGTATCTGCTTTCAAAGAAGAGACCATAATCTTAGAGGCACAGCACATAGACTGCACGTTTAAGGTCCCAGACTGAAATCTTGGCATTTCCTGTTAAGAAGATCAGATAGCAAGTGATTGAAAAGACTTCTGCTTGACACCTTGGAGAGGTGCTGCCAGTCAGAATAGACAACACTGTGCTTGATGGACAAACCAGCTGACCTGGTATAAAACAGCTTCCTATGATCCTAAAACTCACTTTGAAACAGATTTTTTTTTTCCTTGTTCTCCCCCCTCTAAAACAAAGTGCGTCCTATTGTCCGGTGCGTCCAATGGTGCGAAAAATACGGTAAATAAGATCTTATTCAACATCTTTATCAACGACTTGGATGATGGACTCAAGGGCATCCTGATCAAATTTGCAGATGACACCAAACTGGGAGGGGTGGCTAACACTCCAGAGGACAGGATCACACTTCAAAACGACCTTGACAGATTAGAGAACTGGGCCAAAACAAACAAGATGAACTTTAACAGGGAGAAATGTCAAGTATTGCACTTGGGCAAAAAAAATGAGAGGCACAAATACAAGATGGGGGACACCTGGCTTGAGAGCAGTACATGTGAAAAGGATCTAGGAGTCTTGGTTGACCACAAACTTGACATGAGCCAACAGTGTGACGCGGCAGCTAAAAAAGCCAATGCAATTCTGGGCTGCATCAATAGGAGTATAGCATCTAGATCAAGGGAAGTAATAGTGCCACTGTATTCTGCTCTGGTCAGACCTCACCTGGAGTACTGTGTCCAGTTCTGGGCACCACAGTTCAAGAAGGACACTGACAAACTGGAACGTGTCCAGAGGAGGGCAACCAAAATGGTCAAAGGCCTGGAAACGATGCCTTAGGAGGAACGGCTAAGGGAGCTGGGCATGTTTAGCCTGGAGAAGAGGAGGTTAAGGGGTGATGTGATAGCCATGTTCAAATATATAAAAGGATGTCATATAGAGGAGGGAGAAAGGTTGTTTTCTGCTGCTCCAGAGAAGCGGACACGGAGCAATGGATCCAAACTACAAGAAAGAAGATTCCACCTAAACATTATGATACGGAAGGGGGGGGCGTGTCTTCTTCACCTTCTTCTTCGCTACAATATATCCATTTATTTCCAATTGTCAATGTCAAAAGGGACTGAAATCTATAAAATGCATAGAAAATCAACGTGCCAATTTGCTCAATTTCTCTAGGACTCCATGACACCTCCCCTGTCCTCCATAATCCCTCAAGCAAGGTGTCCAGACCCTAATCCTGTCAAATCACTCTGCCAAGCCTTTCCTCCGGGCAATGCCAGGTGGCAGGCTATGCATACATGGACCATTGTCTTCTCATCACCGGTACTCAGGATGTGCTTATCTGCGCATATCTCCAGCTCTGCATATTCCCCCCTCCCTCCTCCATATGTTAATTCTGTGTAACCCAACCTCTTCTTAATGTATTCATGATGTAACTGGGATGTATTTTGCACTGTATGCTGGGACATGGAGGGAAGTTTCAAAAGTTCATGTCACCCCTTTCTCGCTGTTCAATCTCGCCTTGAACCTGTTGCGCAATAAACTTGGATCTTCTGCAGTTTGCTCCTGTCTCCGGCTGAGCTCATTTTCCTCCGCAGGGACCCGCGGACTTAGTCCGCCGAGCTGGGTGGCAGAGCAGCCTCGCACCCAGATTTTACCATAACAATTAGGAAGAACATTCTGACAGTAAGAGCTGTTCGACAGTGGAATTTGCTGCCAAGGAGTGTGGTGGAGTCTCCTTCTTTGGAGGTCTTTAAGCAGAGGCTTGACAACCATATGTCAGGAGTGCTCTGATGGTGTTTCCTGCTTGGCAGGGGGTTGGACTCGATGGCCCTTGTGGTCTCTTCCAACTCTATGATTCTATGGAGCCTGGCAACCCAACAAAGCAAGATGCATACGCGAGGGCACTAACAATGAGCAAAAAAAAGAGGCGAGAGCACAGTTTAGCCTTTTGAGAAGCAGAGGGGCTTATGGAATCTTTGTGTCAAGTTTTGCAACCTCTGGGGAACTTGCTTGTGATGCTGCAGTTACTTGGCACAGAGAAACGAAACAGCACATCTCTCTTAATTGAACCATCCTACAGACTGGAAGTACTGTACATTACGAGTGCATGGCGAGTTGCTGCCAAATGTTTGCCTGCTTGATTTCCCTAGCACATAAGCGGACTTCAGTTGAAATCACATGTGGGCATGTAAGCATGAACTGAAACACTGGCAGGCATTTCTGTGGACACAGATGTAATTTTCTTCCAGCTATGATCATGGGGACAGCTGTACCTGACTCTGTTTACAGTCCAAATTGCATTAACATTTCCCTGGTTGGAAAGACAGACACAGCCGAAGAGGCTACATCTGGTCAAGTGTAGAAGGAAGTCAGAAAATGGGTGATTGATACCCAAGTCATTTCTTTCCCCTGGGATGTAAACAGGTTTTGCCTTCTCACCCACGCCCCACCACTTTCATGTGACAAAGAGTGTTCTCCTTAATGGAGAGCGCTGGTTGCGGTGGGGTCTATCAGGCCACACCCCCCCCTTGGTTGCCAGGCAGGATTGGAAAGTTGGCCTGTGGCAATGACTAGTTGTGGTTGAGTTGCTGGGGCAATTTATGTGTTGCAATTTGGTGGGAGGGATCTAATGCTTTATATTCTGTGCACGCAGCTTGGACACTTTCTCTTTGCTGCGTGCATCGGAACACCCGCCCGCCCGCCCGCCCTAAATTTAAGGGTTTTCTGCGTTGACCTTGCTATGCCTGTCATGGGGTCATCTGCTGTTGTGGCAGGGGACTGGTAGGAATTTTGTCCATCTGGCTGATTTGTTTTTTGCCTACTGCAAATCGTCACAACTTGTAAGTTGCGGTTAGGCATTGGTTATCAAATTGGTTGGAAGAGGGGCAAGGATTGGCTGGGCCTGCCCCTCCAACGCTGCTGCGGAAAGGGAATTCCGTTAAAGGAACCCAGGGGCTTGCCATGTTTTTGTCCGAATCCCTGCAATGGGGCTAGGACCGGCAAGCCCTAGGGAGCATGCGGGGAGAAGTGAGGGCCTGTCGCTCAGCTCCATTTCTCCCCAATATTGTTTTCCCTTACTGGCTTTCGGTGGAATCCGGAAGTAAGTTCTGTCCCCAGGCGGGGGGCGGGGGGGACGACGACAGATAGTCTTAACCAATGCCTAAGCAATCACTAACAATCATGTATGTTAATAAAGTTGTGGCCAAAATTATGCCAAAAACCTTAAACAAAAATGATGTGTCTTTCTATGGGTGAAAGAAAATCAAAAGCCTTTCTGCCTCGCCCCTTTCTCCTCTAAGAACGCTGAAGCCTCATTATCAACAGCTGTGTCTTTCCCCAGCTATTCCTTCTCCAGCTTCTCTTCCAGCTAGAGTCCCAATAGCATCCAAAAGAGTCACAGATTCTCCATTACTATTAGCAAACAACTATGGGAACTGTAAGTGACGATTGTTTAAATGTTTTCACACTTAATATTAAAGCAGCACAATCTTTTGGAAACATTGGCTTTGAAATTTTTGGTCCGGGCCTAAAGCTTAAGCTTGAATAACGCCTAAACGCAATAGGCTATGCAAAGCTGCCTTTGCTTTTTGCTACTATAAAAGTTTTATTAATAGTTGGTTTTTATGTAGTAGGAAAACTGATAAACCAAATGTTAAGTAGGTACAAATATTATGTCTAAGTAAATAATTTTCCCCACACACAAACAAAAAAGATAGTTCCCGTCCTCAAGTTTACAATCTCATTGCTAATCCTTTTTGGGTAGTCTGAAAGCTTTTTTTCTTTCTTTTTTAAGGTGGGGGAAACCCGAGATGAAAGTAGGAATGTGTTTAAGCTAAAGTTGAATTGTAATGTTTGTTTATAATGCTTCTGAATTTCATGGACTGGGAAAAGCCTCAATGACCTTGCTCCCAGCCCTTCCCTTGCTGCAAAAAATAAAATAAAAATATCTACAACCACAGGAGTTTCACCCCACATTGCCTTAGATGGCTAAGCTAACATGTTTAATTAGAGAAAAATCGTTACTAGCATTTGTTAAGGATTGGAAGTTTCCTATGGACCTTTTGTGTGAAAGACAAAATGAACTTGCAGTATCTGAATTTGAAGATTGAAAAAAAATACTCTCTTTAACATTCTATTTTCTATAAACCAGTATCATACGTAGCTACTGAAACCCAGAAGTCCTTTTATTCTAGTCTCTCCCTTTAGTTGTTTTCTTTCTTTCCCTTTGTCTTCTACTTTTGTTTTCTCTTTTTCTTGTATTTTCTTCCTTCTGACTTTCTTTCTGCTCTTTCTTAGCTTAAGTAGCTGTTTTAACTCAGTATATTATAAAATATATATTTATAATGAATATTATTTCTGTCTGTCTTAGAACAAGTATCAATCAATAAATACAAACTTTTTTAAAAAAGGATTTTTACACCACAAACTCTTTCCCCAGTGTTCTATCGCAAACTGTTCCCCCAAGGAAAACACCCTAGCAGTTTCTTGCTGCAGCCCCAGCCCCACAAATCCCACTCCCAGCCAAGTTCTGTATGCCTCACCCCTTCCTTCTCCTCTATAAGTACCCCGAAGCCTAATTTTCAACAACTGTGTCTTTCCTCAGTTGCTCCTAATCCTGCAGATATCCTCCACCTGCTGTCCAGGGACCCAATACAGCATCTATGCAAGAGGGAAATCCAGAGGCCTGACATCAGCACACCCTGTGGCATGACTGCACAGCCTATAGTGGCAAAGGACTGAGGACCCCCGAAATTTTAAAGAAGGGGTGGGCCCCTTCAAAATTCCCTGGGACAGTGAGACTTTAACACTCCCTATGGTGTGCTTGAGATATCTAGGGGGTGAAGGTACTCCCAAAATTTTCAATAGGCGTGGGCCCCCTCAAAATTCCCTGGGATCACACAATGTCAGCACACCCCCATGGTGTGCTTGTGACATATACAGGATGGGGAGGCCAAGGACTCCAAATTTTCAAGGGGGTGCCCCCCTCAAAATGCCCTGGAGCGGTGTGATGTCAGCACATGCCATCTAAGGGGACATGGGCTGAGGGCCCCCAAAATGTTGAAGGGTCCCCCTCAAAATTCCCTAGGGTCATGTCATGCAATTTCAGCACACCACAAGGTGTTCTTGTGCCATCTAGGGGGGCATTGGCTGAGGGGTCCCAAAATGTTGAAGGGCCCCCCTCAAAATTCCCTGGGGTCATGCAATCTCAGCACACCCCATGTTGTGCTCATGCCGTCTAGGGGGACATGGGCTGAGGGCCCCCAAAATGTTGAAGCACCCCCCCAAATTCCCTGGGGTCATGCAATTTCAGCACACCCCATGTTGTGCTCATGCCGTCTAGGGGGACATGGGCTGAGGGCCCCCAAAATGTTGAAGGGCCCCCCTCAAAATTCCCTGGGGTCATGCAATCTCAGCACACCCCATGTTGTGCTCATGCCGTCTAGGGGGACATGGGCTGAGGGCCCCCAAAATGTTGAAGCGCCCCCACAAAATTCCCTGGGGTCATGCAATTTCAGCACACCCCATGTTGTGCTCATGCCGTCTAGGGGAACATGGGCTGAGGGCCCCCAAAATGTTGAAGCACCCCCCAAAATTACCTGGGGTCATGCACTTTCAGCACACCCCATGTTGTACTCATGCCGTCTAGGGGGACATGGGCTGAGGGCCCCCAAAATGTTGAAGCGCCCCCCCCCAATTCCCTGGGGTCATGCAATTTCAGCACACCCCATGTTGTGCTCATGCCGTCTAGGGGGACAAGGGCTGAGGGCCCCCAAAATGTTGAAGGGTCCCCCTCAAAATTCCCTGGGGTCATGCAATCTCAGCACACCCCATGTTGTGCTCATGCCGTCTAGGGGGACATGGGCTGAGGGCCCCCAAAATGTTGAAGGGCCCCCCTCAAAATTCCCTAGGGTCATGCAATTTCAGCACACCCCATGTTGTGCTCATGCCGTCTAGGGGGACATGGGCTGAGGGCCCCCAAAATGTTGAAGCGCCCCCCCAAATTCCCTGGGGTCATGCAATTTCAGCACACCCCATGTTGTGCTCATGCCGTCTAGGGGGACATGGGCTGAGGGCCCCCAAAATGTTGAAGCGCCCCCCCAAATTCCCTGGGGTCATGCAATTTCAGCACACCCCATGTTGTACTCATGCCGTCTAGGGGGACATGGGCTGAGGGCCCCCAAAATGTTGAAGCGCCCCCCCAAATTTCCTGGGGTCATGCAATTTCAGCACACCCCATGTTGTGCTCATGCCGTCTAGGGGGACATGGGCTGAGGGCCCCCAAAATGTTGAAGCGCCCCCACAAAATTCCCTGGGGTCATGCACTTTCAGCACACCCCATGTTGTGCTCATGCCGTCTAGGGGGACATGGGCTGAGGGCCCCCAAAATGTTGAAGCGCCCCCACAAAATTCCCTGGGGTCATGCACTTTCAGCACACCCCATGTTGTACTCATGCCGTCTAGGGGGACATGGGCTGAGGGCCCCCAAAATGTTGAAGCGCCCCCCACAAAATTCCCTGGGGTCATGCAATTTCAGCACACCCCATGTTGTGCTCATGCCGTCTAGGGGGACATGGGCTGAGGGCCCCCAAAATGTTGAAGCGCCCCCCCAAATTCCCTGGGGTCATGCAATTTCAGCACACCCCATGTTGTACTCATGCCGTCTAGGGGGACATGGGCTGAGGGCCCCCAAAATGTTGAAGCGCCCCCCCAAATTTCCTGGGGTCATGCAATTTCAGCACACCCCATGTTGTGCTCATGCCGTCTAGGGGGACATGGGCTGAGGGCCCCCAAAATGTTGAAGCGCCCCCACAAAATTCCCTGGGGTCATGCACTTTCAGCACACCCCATGTTGTGCTCATGCCGTCTAGGGGGACATGGGCTGAGGGCCCCCAAAATGTTGAAGCGCCCCCACAAAATTCCCTGGGGTCATGCACTTTCAGCACACCCCATGTTGTACTCATGCCGTCTAGGGGGACATGGGCTGAGGGCCCCCAAAATGTTGAAGCGCCCCCCACAAAATTCCCTGGGGTCATGCAATTTCAGCACACCCCATGTTGTGCTCATGCCGTCTAGGGGGACATGGGCTGAGGGCCCCCAAAATGTTGAAGCGCCCCCCCCCAAATTACCTGGGGTCATGCAATTTCAGCACACCCCATGTTGTGCTCATGCCGTCTAGGGGAACATGGGCTGAGGGCCCCCAAAATGTTGAAGGGTCCCCCTCATAATTCCCATGTCTAGTGGGACATGGGCTGAGGGCCCCCAAAATGTTGAAGCGCCCCCACAAAATTCCCTGGGGTCATGCACTTTCAGCACACCCCATGTTGTGCTCATGCCGTCTAGGGGGACATGGGCTGAGGGCCCCCAAAATGTTGAAGCGCCCCCCAAAATTACCTGGGGTCATGCAATTTCAGCACACCCCATGTTGTACTCATGCCGTCTAGGGGGACATGGGCTGAGGGCCCCCAAAATGTTGAAGGGTCCCCCTCATAATTCCCATGTCTAGTGGGATATGGGCTGAGGGCCCCCAAAATGTTGAAGCGCCCCCCAAAATTACCTGGGGTCATGCAATTTCAGCACACCCCATGTTGTGCTCATGCCGTCTAGGGGGACAAGGGCTGAGGGCCCCCAAAATGTTGAAGGGTCCCCCTCAAAATTCCCTGGGGTCATGCAATCTCAGCACACCCCATGTTGTGCTCATGCCGTCTAGGGGGACATGGGCTGAGGGCCCCCAAAATGTTGAAGGGCCCCCCTCAAAATTCCCTAGGGTCATGCAATTTCAGCACACCCCATGTTGTGCTCATGCCGTCTAGGGGGACATGGGCTGAGGGCCCCCAAAATGTTGAAGCGCCCCCCCAAATTCCCTGGGGTCATGCAATTTCAGCACACCCCATGTTGTGCTCATGCCGTCTAGGGGGACATGGGCTGAGGGCCCCCAAAATGTTGAAGCGCCCCCCCAAATTCCCTGGGGTCATGCAATTTCAGCACACCCCATGTTGTACTCATGCCGTCTAGGGGGACATGGGCTGAGGGCCCCCAAAATGTTGAAGCGCCCCCCCAAATTTCCTGGGGTCATGCAATTTCAGCACACCCCATGTTGTGCTCATGCCGTCTAGGGGGACATGGGCTGAGGGCCCCCAAAATGTTGAAGCGCCCCCACAAAATTCCCTGGGGTCATGCACTTTCAGCACACCCCATGTTGTGCTCATGCCGTCTAGGGGGACATGGGCTGAGGGCCCCCAAAATGTTGAAGCGCCCCCACAAAATTCCCTGGGGTCATGCACTTTCAGCACACCCCATGTTGTACTCATGCCGTCTAGGGGGACATGGGCTGAGGGCCCCCAAAATGTTGAAGCGCCCCCCACAAAATTCCCTGGGGTCATGCAATTTCAGCACACCCCATGTTGTGCTCATGCCGTCTAGGGGGACATGGGCTGAGGGCCCCCAAAATGTTGAAGCGCCCCCCCAAATTCCCTGGGGTCATGCAATTTCAGCACACCCCATGTTGTACTCATGCCGTCTAGGGGGACATGGGCTGAGGGCCCCCAAAATGTTGAAGCGCCCCCCCAAATTTCCTGGGGTCATGCAATTTCAGCACACCCCATGTTGTGCTCATGCCGTCTAGGGGGACATGGGCTGAGGGCCCCCAAAATGTTGAAGCGCCCCCACAAAATTCCCTGGGGTCATGCACTTTCAGCACACCCCATGTTGTGCTCATGCCGTCTAGGGGGACATGGGCTGAGGGCCCCCAAAATGTTGAAGCGCCCCCACAAAATTCCCTGGGGTCATGCACTTTCAGCACACCCCATGTTGTACTCATGCCGTCTAGGGGGACATGGGCTGAGGGCCCCCAAAATGTTGAAGCGCCCCCCACAAAATTCCCTGGGGTCATGCAATTTCAGCACACCCCATGTTGTGCTCATGCCGTCTAGGGGGACATGGGCTGAGGGCCCCCAAAATGTTGAAGCGCCCCCCCCCCAAATTACCTGGGGTCATGCAATTTCAGCACACCCCATGTTGTGCTCATGCCGTCTAGGGGAACATGGGCTGAGGGCCCCCAAAATGTTGAAGGGTCCCCCTCATAATTCCCATGTCTAGTGGGACATGGGCTGAGGGCCCCCAAAATGTTGAAGCGCCCCCACAAAATTCCCTGGGGTCATGCACTTTCAGCACACCCCATGTTGTGCTCATGCCGTCTAGGGGGACATGGGCTGAGGGCCCCCAAAATGTTGAAGCGCCCCCCAAAATTACCTGGGGTCATGCAATTTCAGCACACCCCATGTTGTACTCATGCCGTCTAGGGGGACATGGGCTGAGGGCCCCCAAAATGTTGAAGGGTCCCCCTCATAATTCCCATGTCTAGTGGGATATGGGCTGAGGGCCCCCAAAATGTTGAAGCGCCCCCCAAAATTACCTGGGGTCATGCAATTTCAGCACACCCCATGTTGTACTCATGCCGTCTAGGGGGACATGGGCTGAGGGCCCCCAAAATGTTGAAGGGTCCCCCTCATAATTCCCATGTCTACTGGGACATGGGCTGAGCAGTGGCGTAGCGTGGGTTGTCAGCACCCGGGGCAAGGCAAGTAATTTGCGCCCCCTAACCCGTGGATTTGCGCCCCCTAACCCTAACCCCCAGATGTTGCGCCCGGCCCCCCCTGCACCCCCCACGCTACGCCACTGGAGGGACTCCCAAGAAGGTGAAGCGGGACTTCACCCCAGGGTATCTCGGAAGCCCTCGAGGCAGCGACGCTTCCACCCCCTGGAAACAGCAGGAAGGGAGAGCGCTCTTGTGCCCCGGTCCTGCTTTGAGTGCTTCTCATTGACGCGTCTGCTTGGCCACTCACTCTACATGGGCCCTTGTGGCCTTGATCCAGTAGCCGGGTCCTTCTTTGGAAAGAGCGAGCGCCTCCCTCCGCCCCCGCCACACGGAGCTCAGCCTGCACGTGGGCAGGCCCTTTGCGTCTCGTGCGCTTGGCGCGCTGCTCTCTCCAGCTTCCTCCCGGCCGGGCCAGCGGCTCCACCTCTTTTCCTTTGCCTTTGAGCCGCTTAATTCCCAGCAAGCAATTAGCAGGCTCGCTCCACCTCCTCCTCCTCCCGGCTTTGCTGCTGCTGCTGCGAGGCTCTTTTCCTCCACCGACGGCGCGCTGCGCCTTGGAGAGGTTCCCGCTTCCTCGAGGGGGGCCGGCCAAACGCGCCCCCAAAAATGTTGCGCCCGGTGTGGCCGGCACCCCTGGCACCCCCCACGCTACGCCACTGGGGCTGAGGGCCCCCAAAATGTTGAAGGGTCCCTCTCAAAATTCCCTAGGGTCATGCAATTTCAGCACACCCCATGTTGTGCTCATGCCGTCTAGGGGGACATGGGCTGAGGGCCCCCAAAATGTTGAAGCGCCCCCACAAAATTCCCTGGGGTCATGCACTTTCAGCACACCCCATGTTGTGCTCATGCCGTCTAGGGGGACATGGGCTGAGGGCCCCCAAAATGTTGAAGCGCCCCCCAAAATTACCTGGGGTCATGCAATTTCAGCACACCCCATGTTGTACTCATGCCGTCTAGGGGGACATGGGCTGAGGGCCCCCAAAATGTTGAAGCGCCCCCCACAAAATTCCCTGGGGTCATGCAATTTCAGCACACCCCATGTTGTGCTCATGCCGTCTAGGGGGACATGGGCTGAGGGCCCCCAAAATGTTGAAGCGCCCCCCCCCCAAATTACCTGGGGTCATGCAATTTCAGCACACCCCATGTTGTGCTCATGCCGTCTAGGGGAACATGGGCTGAGGGGTCCCAAAATGTTGAAGGGTCCCCCTCATAATTCCCATGTCTAGTGGGACATGGGCTGAGGGCCCCCAAAATGTTGAAGCGCCCCCACAAAATTCCCTGGGGTCATGCAATTTCAGCACACCCCATGTTGTGCTCATGCCATCTAGGGGGACATGGGCTGAGGGCCCCCAAAATGTTGAAGCGCCCCCACAAAATTCCCTGGGGTCATGCACTTTCAGCACACCCCATGTTGTGCTCATGCCGTCTAGGGGGACATGGGCTGAGGGCCCCCAAAATGTTGAAGCGCCCCCCAAAATTACCTGGGGTCATGCAATTTCAGCACACCCCATGTTGTGCTCATGCCGTCTAGGGGGACATGGGCTGAGGGCCCCCAAAATGTTGAAGGGTCCCCCTCATAATTCCCATGTCTACTGGGACATGGGCTGAGCAGTGGCGTAGCGTGGGTTGTCAGCACCCGGGGCAAGGCAAGTAATTTGCGCCCCCTAACCCGTGGATTTGCGCCCCCTAACCCTAACCCCCAGATGTTGCGCCCGGCCCCCCCTGCACCCCCCACGCTACGCCACTGGAGGGACTCCCAAGAAGGTGAAGCGGGACTTCACCCCAGGGTATCTCGGAAGCCCTCGAGGCAGCGACGCTTCCACCCCCTGGAAACAGCAGGAAGGGAGAGCGCTCTTGTGCCCCGGTCCTGCTTTGAGTGCTTCTCATTGACGCGTCTGCTTGGCCACTCACTCTACATGGGCCCTTGTGGCCTTGATCCAGTAGCCGGGTCCTTCTTTGGAAAGAGCGAGCGCCTCCCTCCGCCCCCGCCACACGGAGCTCAGCCTGCACGTGGGCAGGCCCTTTGCGTCTCGTGCGCTTGGCGCGCTGCTCTCTCCAGCTTCCTCCCGGCCGGGCCAGCGGCTCCACCTCTTTTCCTTTGCCTTTGAGCCGCTTAATTCCCAGCAAGCAATTAGCAGGCTCGCTCCACCTCCTCCTCCTCCCGGCTTTGCTGCTGCTGCTGCGAGGCTCTTTTCCTCCATCGATGGCGCGCTGCGCCTTGGAGAGGTTCCCGCTTCCTCGAGGGGGGCCGGCCAAACGCGCCCCCAAAAATGTTGCGCCCGGTGCGGCCGGCACCCCAGGCACCCCCCACGCTACGCCACTGGGGCTGAGGGCCCCCAAAATGTTGAAGGGTCCCTCTCAAAATTCCCTAGGGTCATGCAATTTCAGCACACCCCATGTTGTGCTCATGCCGTCTAGGGGGACATGAGCTGAGGGCCCCCAAAATGTTGAAGCGCCCCCCCCCCAAATTCCCTGGGGTCATGCAATTTCAGCACACCCCATGTTGTGCTCATGCCGTTTAGGGGGACATGGGCTGAGGGGTCCCAAAATGTTGAAGCGCCCCCCCCAAAAAAAAATTCCCTGGGGTCATGCGATTTCAGCACACCCCATGTTGTGTTCATGCCGTCTAGGGGGACATGGGCTGATACCGTGGGATGCACCACTGAATTTTTCTTCAAACATCTGTGGGCCTGGTGTGACACAATATCAAATTTCATTGGACAACATTGTTTTTCACACATGCATGCTTCTCTTCCCCCCTTAAAATGGAAGCAACTACCGTATTTTTCGCCCTATAGGACGCACCGTCCCATAAGACGCACCTAGTTTTTTTGGGGGGAATAAAGGGAAAAAAATTATTTCCCCCCCAGGCGCGGGGCTGGGGCAGCCCGAGCTTCCCCCGACCCTAGCCCCCAAACAGGCAGCTCTCTGCAAGCCATGGGAGCCCAGCGGTGGCTCCCACTGCTTGAGGAGAGATCCGCGAAGCCTGGACGCGCTGAGATCAGCGCGCGCAGGCTTCGGGATGCCAGCAACCCTCCCCAAGCAGCGGGAACGTTCCCGCTGCTTGGGGAGAGATCCGCGAAGCCTGGACGTGCTGAGATCAGCGCGCGCAGGCTTCGGGATGCCGGCCACCCTCCCCAAGCAGCGGGAACGTTCCCGCTGCTTGGGGAGAGATCCGCGAAGCCTGAACACGCTGAGATCAGCGCGCGCAGGCTTCGGGATGCCGGCAACCTTCCCCAAGCAGCGGGAACGTTCCCGCTGCTTGGGGAGAGATCCGCGAAGCCTGAACGCGCTGAGATCAGCGCGCGCAGGCTTCGGGATGCCGGCAACCTTCCCCAAGCAGCGGGAACGTTCCCGCTGCTTGGGGAGAGATCCGCGAAGCCTGGACGCGCTGAGATCAGCGCGCGCAGGCTTCGGGATGCCGGCAACCTTCCCCAAGCAGCGGGAACGTTCCCGCTGCTTGTGGAGAGATCCGCGAAGCCTGGAAGCGCTGAGATCAGCGCGCGCTGGCTTCGGGATGCCGGCAACCCTCCCCAAGCAGCGGGAACGTTCCCGCTGCTTGGGGAGAGATCCGCGAAGCCTGAACGCGCTGAGATCAGCGCGCGCAGGCTTCGGGATGCCGGCAACCCTCCCCAAGCAGCGGGAACGTTCCCGCTGCTTGGGGAGAGATCCGCGAAGCCTGGACGCGCTCAGATCAGCGCGCGCAGGCTTCGGGATGCCGGCAACCCTCCCCAAGCAGCGGGAACGTTCCCGCTGCTTGGGGAGAGATCCGCGAAGCCTGGACGCGCTGAGATCAGCGCGCGCAGGCTTCGGGATGCCGGCAACCCTCCCCAAGCAGCGGGAACGTTCCCGCTGCTTGGGGAGAGATCCGCGAAGCCTGGACGCGCTGAGATCAGCGCGCGCAGGCTTCGGGATGCCGGCAACTCTCCCCAAGCAGCGGGAGCGTTCCTGCTGCTTGAGGAGAGATCCGCAAAGCCTGGACGCGCTGAGATCAGCGCGTGCAGGCTTCGGGATGCCAGCAACTCTCCCCAAGCAGCGGGAACGTTCCCGCTGCTTGAGGAGAGGTCCGCGAAGCCTGGAGAGCGAGAGGGGTCGGTGCGCACCTACCGCTCTCGCTCTCCAGGCTTCAGCGAAAGCCTGCATTCGCCCCATAAGACGCACCCACATTTCCCCTTCATTTTTGGAGGGGGAAAAGTGCGTCTTATAGGGCGAAAAATATGGTAAGTAAAGATACACTGCCTCCGATTCTCATAACCCTTAGATTTTCATAGGCAGCTGTCTGCAAAGGTCATCCATCAGGGCAACCAAGACTGACTCAGTTCTTCGGCCAGGATTGAACCCAGATGGGCATGGATTTAAATCATCTGTGTTTTCTAAGAATTCTTGTAGCTGCCCCACTGCTATCGCCTCCTATGACTAGGCGGACAATGACCTTTTAACACACTGAAAGCTCCCAAGTCCAAAAGGTGTGAAGGGGGCCAACTCCCACTTGCACGGGCAAAGGCACTTTATCTGCGACTGGTGCCACCCACCCAAGCCACTGTTTGAACGGCTGAGATGTACGAAACATCACAATATCATACTCTGGGAAGGTACTGTCAGTACAGGACTGGACCAGAGCAGGCAGTCTGAATTGTCAACCATTTTGCATTCTATATTCCCTATCTTTTAAACAACCCTCGTTTGTTGCGGTTGTTGCGGCAGTTTTGCGGCTCTTAAAAGCCAGAAGGGTACTAGCAGCAGGACCAACCTACACCCCTCAGCTGTTTAGAACCTTCCTTAGGCACAATTTATGCATGATCTTTGTTTTGCAGCCTTTTCAGAGCATGAGGTTAATCCCCTGTTCTCCTTGTTTTCCTAAAGAAAATGAGATTTTCAATGTTTCTGGGGGGGTTTCAAATTTTTTTTATTGATTTTCCAGCTCCGAGACAGAGCACTCTGCATTTTTTGCCATTTGGGTGCAATCAAACTGCAGAATCTGAACTACACGTGGGCTGATACCCCGGGATGCACCACTGAATTGTTCTTCAAAAATCTGTGCTTTCTTATTTCTTCACCTTTTTGTTTCCTCATCGTCTTTTACAAAGGAAATGGGGCTGCTGCAGTTGGACAGTTGCCTTACTTGGTCATATGGCCCAAATGGTTGGAGGCCCATGGTCTTAAAGCTTAAGACATGCCTGCAAGGAGGTGTGGGCCAGCTCTGACACAGAGCACGATGCATTTTCTGCCGTGTGGGTACAATCAAACTGCAGAATCTGAACTACACGTGGGCTGATACCCCGGGATGCACCACTGAATTGTTCTTCAAAAATCTGGGGGTACACCACCTAAGCTTTGAGCTACCTCTCCAATAGTGACCCATCAACACCAAACAGTTTGTCGTTGGCTTCCTTGGCATAGTTCTTCAAGTAGGAGGCTTCCTTAGCAAAGTAAACAGTAGCAAAGTAAACTGCGCTATTAACGGACAAGGCCAAGCAGGCGTTAAAGATGTCTGTGCAAATAGGCTTTATCCAGGACGCTCCTGTGCCATGGAAAAGGTCTCTGTCCAAGGAGGTCTGGTCCTCTACTGAGTGTATCTGGGAAATGCGCCTCTTCTGCCTTCTGATAGGCTACACCTGAAAAGAGCCACTTCTGCCACTGTGAAAGCTGAGCTCTCTTGAGGTGGTAGGAGGACCCATGCAGCAGGATAAAGCCCACAATAAACACCGAGAGGATCCTCTCCTGTGAGGGCTACAGTGGGAAGGGATGGAGCAAGAAACCATAAACAGTGTGCAGTAAAGGTAAATGTTTGTAAAACGATCCTGAGAATTTGTTGGGCTGCAGACTTAGGCAAATTTGGGCTGAGGCAAAAAAAAGTCCTGAAAACCATTCTCTTAGAGTTAGTTTTTCCATTATTAATGCCTTAGTTTCATACTTGGATGCTTCATATATAGTTAGTGCGGATGAATAAAGTATACCTGATGATTACTTAGAGGTGCTTAGCTTTCCTTTAAAGCAAATAATGGGTACAATGATGGAGTTTTCTGCTTCTCACAATTCCTTTGTCAGCTGAGTTTCTTCCAAACCTCTAATCTATTTTTGAAAAGAGTCTTGGTAATAGTAATAATAAGCAATAATGGGAATATTGTTGGCTCTGTACCGTGCCATGCTAATGAGTACTCCTTTTTATTTTAATGTTTTCTTGTTTAAGGAGAAATATATTAGTTTGCTCCCTTCCTTGCTAACTTTCCTGCTGTGGAATTCTTGAAAACTGGCAAATTTTAGCCATTAAACAGGAACTTTGAATAGAAAGCATGTATTAACAATATCCCCAATCTTCCCTAGGCAGCATGGCCAGTGGTCAAGGATGATGGGGACTGGCCTCCAGAGGACCAAAGATTCTCCATTCCTGGTGCAGGTAGAAGAATTGTAATTATTCCACCACAGGGGAAAATAATACATAGTGTGTGTGTGTGTGTGTGTCACAATTCATCATGCTGTTTTGTGTCAACATAAGCTGAGTTCTTTTCTATTCTTGCTGGATGTTCAAGAAACTGCCAGTGTAACGAGATGTCACACACAAGGATGTCAACTCTTAGTGAAGCTGTTGAGAGCGTTTCAATTTTAGAGGGTGGTTGAAGGCAAAAATTGGGAGACTTCATAGTGAAAATGGAGCAAATGCCCACCTTTTAAATTTGTTTTTAAAATAACGTTTCTATCTGTCAGATTGAAGAGCATCTTGAAAACATGACTGCCATGAACAAGCACACAAGCAGCTAATAATGCAAACAGCAAGACTCTCTATATGGTTTGTCTCCCGCCTCTCAATGGCTCTTTAACTAACCTTTTGATTTGGGGTCCTTTGTATGACACCATATGCAGCTTTATTATTTGGATCTGAACAGGATGCAGGTACCTTTCCCTTTCAAGATATTGTGTGATAATTTTACTTTTATTTAAGTAGAAACTGCTTTACCAGTCTGATGCTGGGGTCACACAAACCCCAATTAGATGGTGGTGGTGATGTTTGAAAGATTTGCTTGACTGACCCCAAATTAATATAAAGAGGATGAAATTGTCTTGAGGAAGATTGTTGATTGTACAGGGGTAGAAGTATACAGGAATGATGAATGGGGGGGGGTCAGAGTTGTCGAGCAGCAGTCCTTTACTGAGCCTGTCAGGCCCCACCACAACCCAGGTAAAGAGAAGCAGGGCAGGGCCCTTCAGGCTATCAGCAGGTCAGTCCTGGGCAACAGCAGCAGCAGCGGTTTGAAATTTCAGAAAAGAAATTGATACTTTCCCCCCTAATGTACATATTTTTCAAGATTCAAAAAGCAAGAGAATAAGAATTGGGTCGCTATCCATGGCCGCTTCTTAAGACCAAAGAGAAGCAGAAAGACCAGACGCCTCCACCGCCCTCACTTCCGATTGGACGCTGTGCCAATGACACATTTGTTGACTTTTCTGGCCAAGCGGATGGTATGTTGCACGGAATTTCATATTGGTAAAAAGTAATGTTGTCCAATGTTATATGATATCATTATATGATACGAGTCCCAATCTTCCTTTAACGCACTCACCAAGGCCTCTCATTACCTGGAACATTAATGATCCAGGCTCACTCCCAAATAGGAGATGGGTTTGGAAAGAATTTAAAAGAGACAGAAAGAGATTTTAATTCAGGAAATTCACCAGAGGAGCTACCGTTGATTTTTGCGCATATTTCCTAAGCACAAAAAATGTTGTGTTTTGTATTTCTTCGTTCCTAGCACACTCCCCAGTCCTATATGCCTGTCTGCAGAGTTAGTTTCACTCATGCTGTCAGGCGACTAAGTTTGCCCTGACTCTCTTCAATTTCCCTGGCATTGGTGCTCTATGGCCAAAGGATGCTGCTTCTTGCATCTGTTCACTCACTGTAGTAATGACCGCTCCCCGCTTAAAACGGGGGGCGCCCTTTGCGGGGACGCGTGCAGCCCCTAGATCTGGAGCGGCCCCAACAGCATAGGCTTGGCTTTTCCTTCCCTCAGGTGGGATACCTGGAGGTCTCCGCCTACCTCAGTCAGTTGTCCAATCCCACCTGGGGGAAGCGTTGCCAAGGAGACCAGGCCAGGTAGGGGAGGGATTACCTGCCCACACAATAGAGGGAGGATCTTACCTAGGAATCCTCACTTGGCTCCAGAGCTTCTCCCACCCTACCCACCCTCAGTTAATGTCTTATTTTGCAGGTTAACTTTTCTTCACAGGTATGCGGGCGCTGCTACGTTAAGGTCGCTGTTAAAGGGCCGGAAAGGAATTTCCCTGCATTGGCAGATTTCGCCTTTCCCGTAGCAAAACGTCACAACTTTGGCGGTATCAGGCCTTGGGCGGAATCCTTTTGTCCCTCTTCCTCTTGCGGCGGCGATACCAGGGTTCCCCGTTAAAGGGGTTTTCTGAAGGGAGGCTTTGGCCGTACACCGAAAGGTCGTCATTGCTCTCTCCTGCGGCGGCGGCGTTACGGGGGCGGCCATCTCTGCTTGAACATATGTTCTCCAGAGCCGGCCCACCCCCCCCACACACACACACTGGATAACCCTGATGCTCCCTAGGTCCCCGGCTGGGGACCGGGGAGGGAGAACGCCCAATGCCTGAGCCAAGGTCTACCCACATTTGAAATTTAATAAAGTTGTGGCCAATTTAATCCCATAGCACGTTGTCTTGAGTCGTTATTCCACATGACGGGGGGACCGTGCAGGATCTGGGGACTCCGCCTGTCCACGCAATGCCAACTTTCCCCACTTAGGCAAGTTAGAACCAGGGCTTTTTCTCAGCTGGAACTTGCTCGAACAGATCCAGCACCTCTTAGGTGGGCACCATTAGAGAACAAGGGAAGTGTTCGTGAATTCTGGCACTTTTTAAAAAATAGAAAAAATATTAAACGCGTAACAAAACATGAAGCTGAAATATATTGACCAGACACAATTTCAACGAGTAACAGGTTTTTTTTAATAATTCACATATGTAGTAAAAAGGTGCCATCATGCCATTCTGTGAGCTATGGTAAAATAGCATGCATATCTGCAGCAAAGCAAAAGGGAAAAGTGCCCCATTTCTGCTTTCAGTTGTATATTAGGAATCAGTTTTGTGATCTTTATGATACAAAAAGCTAACCATTTTTTTTAAGCAGCAACCCAAATATAACTATGAAACAAAAGGTATCAAGAACTATACAACCACTACACCTCATTCGGATGCTGTGCCAATGAAGTAGTTCATTTATTAACTTATTAAAAGAAAAGCCACTCCTAATATATTTTCCCTTTTTATGTTTTTAAAGTAATTTTTGTTGAGTTTTCCATTAAATCATATTCACATTTTGTTACATAATTCTATGACTTAATATATAAGAGCATCGACCTCTTTCTGACTTCCACATAACTTTCCATATTCTTCGCATTTCTATAAGCACTTATTTACCCTTTGTCAAATTATAATATTTCACCTTATTATCGGTAAATCAGTTCCTTATAGCTACATTACAAAACATTTCAATTCAAGCCTACAAACGTTTTCAAATGTTTACAATTTTCTTTCATAAATGTGTTCCAGTCCTTTGGAAACAGTTCGTCACGCTGATTCCGGATTATGTCTTCGAACGCCATCATCTTGAGCTGCCAGTCTTCCAGTGTTGGAAGTTCCTGCTGCTTCCATTTCTGAGCCAGAAGTGTCCTTGCAGCCATTGTGGCATACATAAACATGTTTACATCACTTTTATGTATTTCCTCACCAATTAAGCCTAATAGAAATGCCTCTGGTTTTTTATTAAAATTATATTTCAAAACCTTTTTTAACTCGTATATTATGTCCCAGAAGGCTTTCACTTTAGAACAAGTCCACCACAGATGGAGGAAGTTCCCCTCCTTCTCCTTACACTTCCAACAATTTTTGTCTTGATTTCTATACATCTTAGCAAGTTGGGCATGTCTAATATACCATCGATACATCATCTTAAATATATTTTCTTTGAGTGACACACATGCTGTGAATTTAATTGTTTCGGTCCACAGTTTTCTCCACCTTTTAAAATCAATATTGTGCCCTAAATCCTGGGCCCACCTAATCAGAACACTTTTTACCTCTTCATCCTTTGTGTGCCACTCCAGTAGTAACTGATACATTTCCGACAGTATTTTCATTTTACTACCCAGCAATTCTGTCTCCAATTTAGATTTGTTACTTCCAAATCCGTTTCTTTTATTATCCTCTCTAAACACATCTTGTAACAATCGGTTACCTTTCCTCTTAGTTCTTCGAATGTCTTTAACTTTGTTTTATTATCACTTCCATCAGCAAGTCTTTGTATGTCGCCCATTCAGTTCCCATATTTATTTATTTTTTTGACTGCAAAAGCCTCCAGAGGTGAGAGCCACCTCGGAGTTTTGCATTCCAATAATGTTTTATGTCTGCTCCACACCTCATACAATGATTTTCTAATAGTATGGTTCAAAAACCCTCTGTGCATTCTGACCATTCTGACCACAGGTAGGCGTGCCACGCGAATCTGTTGTCAAATCCCTCCAAATCCAATATATCTGAATTATCTAAGGTTATCCTGGGTGGCGCTGTGGGTAAAACCTCAGTGCCTAGGACTTGCCGATCGCATGGTCGGCGGTTCGAATCCCCGCGGCGGGGTGAGCTCCCGTCGTTCGGTCCCAGCTCCTGCCCACCTAGCAGTTCGAAAGCACCCTTAAGTGCAATTAGATAAATAGGTACCGCTTTACAGCGGGAAGGTAAACAGCGTTTCCGTGTGCTGCTCTGGTGGTTCACCAGAGCAGCTTCGTCACGCTGGCCACGTGACCCGGAAGTGTCTGCGGACAGCGCTGGCTCCCGGCCTCTAGAGTGAGATGAGCGCACAACCCTAGAGTCTGTCAAGACTGGCCTGTACGGGCCTTTACCTTTTACCTTATCCATTCTCTCAACCAACAAAAAGACGCCGCCTCGTAGTAAATTTTTAGATCTGGCAGGGAAAAACCGCCTCTTTCTTTTGCATCTGTCAATATTTTATACTCAATTCTTGGCTTTTTAACCTGCTAGATAAATTTAGACAATCTTCTTTGCCATACATTAAATTGTTTTGTTCCACTGATAACCGGAATTGTCTGAAATCAAAACAGCAGTCTCAGGAACACGTTCATTTTGATAGTTGAGAATCTACCCATCATTGATAATTTCATTCTTATATATACTTATATTCTTTTGAGCCTACACCAATCCCCTTTATTTCTTTTGTTGCTTCTATTTTCCTCAACAGGACCTCTAGTATTGTTATAAATAACAATGGCGATAGCGGGCACCCCTGTCTGGTTCCCTTTGTTATCTCAATTTTGTCTGTGAAGTTATTATTAACTATCAATTTAGCATATTGTTCCAAATAAATAGCCCGAATACCATTTAAACGTTTTTCACCGATATCCATAAATTCTAAATTTCTTTTCATAAAATGCCAAGACACATTATCAAATTTTTTTCAGCATCCAGAAACATTGGGGCGGCTTGTTTGTCTCTCCTGGAGTCCAGATATTCCATTATATCAATTATATTTCTTTCTCTCCCCCCCCCCCCACGGAATAAATTTATTCACAGGAAAAAAAGGTGCGTGGGTTTTTTAAAAAGTGAAATCACTCTCATCATTTATTAAGTTAAAAAACAGCAATTGAAAAGCACCGATCAGACATTGCATTTCGAAGCCTCCATCGCAAACTCAAATCTGGTTGCAATTTTTTGGGGGGAGGGGGAGGATCTTGGCTTTTTTAAAAGGGATTCAGCATTCGGGGAATTCCAAGATGCAGGATAGAGACGCATTCGGGGTGGGCTAAAGACCTCAAGGGATCCCACTCTGACATTTGGAAATCTCTCCTCTCCTAGGGCTCCCTTCTGGCTAGCCTAAGGGAGGAGGGAGGGGCGGGGCTGGCTGCCCTGGCGTTGGGAGATGGGGGCCACATGGGGAGAGAACGGGGTGTCAAGGGGCCATGGCGATCCAGCCGAGGATGAGGAGGGAACCACCATACGGGGCTGCCTTGGTGAGGTTCGGGTCCCCTGTCACAGCGTGGTAATACAGGATGCCAGAGAACATCCCCATGCCCAGAGACAGGATGCTGCCGGCCATCATGGGATAGCGGCAGTGGGGCACAGCCAGGAGGGCCAGGCTGTGGAGGAAGTGGTATTTGTTGGCCATCTCGTAGAGCTCTTTCAAGTCGTCATCTCGGTCGCTGCGACGGAAATCGTGAGCCCCGTAGGCGGCCGCCCCAACGGCTGCAGCCCCGCTCAGCGCAACAAGCCGTCAGAAAAACGCCCCGGCGCCCGCCATATCAATTATATTTCTAACATTGTCCTTCATCTGTCTACCAGGTAGAAATCCAGTTTGGTTCTTTCCAATCTCCTCTCCAAATACATTTTTAAGTCTATTGGCCAATATACTGGCAAATAATTTGTAATCATTATTTAGGAGCGAGATTGGCCTATAATTTTTCACCTGCCTTATGTCCGTGTCTTGTTTGGGAATTAGTGCACTATGGGCTTCTTTCCAAGTAATATATTTTCTTTTTTTAAGAGGAAAAACACATTGGTTTAAAACATTATATATTTCCAGCCTGATGTGTTGTTGTTTTTGAAGCCAAATTCAATGGAAATGCATTGTTTGAAGAGTGAATAGATGTATATGCAGAATATGTAAACGTGCACTGTGAAAGCTTTGTAATATTACTTTTGTGATTTTGGGTAAAATTGATGGATGAAGAAAGTGTTGAACTAAAAGCAAACTGTGTGCTTAACTTGTGTTTGTATCTTTTCGTTTCTAAAGGGACCTTTACAAATTGAATTTAAAATAAACAAGCAAACTCCAAAATTAAAAAAAACAATAGAAAAAATAATATTGGTTGGAGCTTTTCTCTGCTTCCTCTAGCTACTCTCCCACAATATATACTGCCGGGGAGGACAAAGCATATGCACAGCTTTGCCACCCATCTCTCAATATGCCCTATACATTTTACTTCTGGTTGGGCTGGAGCTGGCATTTTTCTGATGTCAGCACATTCTGTCATTGTTGCCTCAAAGCCAATAATATTTATGCTTTAAAAATGCAGAGGAAAAGAACGATAATAGTTATTTTATATGGGTACATGGACAAAGTCTTGTTTGCTATGGCAAGTAAAAATTGCACAAAAGAAGAAAAAGTAATTCCACCAGACTTAAGAAATCCATCTTAATATCATTCATAGAGCAATAAATAGCATTAAGTGGGCCAATCCAGACATAGATCATACAACCCTAAACCACTTGGAGACACAAGATGGATTTTGTTCCAGTCAAATAAATCACTTATTTTCTAAGGGAGCAATATTTACAGCAGTGGAAGGGGAACAAATTAACACTATTTTCAGTATAGAAAAGGCCCAGGGGTGGAATTAAGAAGTATAGGCACATCGATCCCACCCACCCCTCACACCCTTTATTTATTTTTTATTAATGAGAACCTGCAAATCCACTGTTTTATGGAATTGTAGTTGAACAAGGAAAACAAGAAAATAGTATTGCCGCTCTCTTTTATTGGTTTTGTTAAAATAGGATTTTCCATTCTGACTGGCCAATTTGACTGCAGCAGCCTGCTGCTGATATTATGGATAATGTTTTCTGAATGAAACTTGGATCAGAATGTTATGCCGTCCTGCATTTCAGATGGAAATAGGAACACTCTTCCTGGCCCAGTCAATTACCACCACCCCCGCTACTTTTTATCAGCCAAGAAGGGCAAGAGTCCGAAGCACAAGTCGTTGCCCTGACTAATACAAACACCTTGTCCACATCCTCAAGCCTTACTATCTGAAAATTATCCAAAAAAACAGGACTAGACAATGCTCTGGACACCCATGAGACTCATCTGCTATAACAGCAGAGTCAAGATCCCAGCGGATGCAAGTGGTTTTATCCTCAAAATGCTTTGCAAACAAGTCACAGTGCTTACACATAGCTACCATTGGTTCCACCACCTCCTTGAGTCGGACTGTCTTTCTTCTTCATTAGCGATCACTTGCAGCTGAGTATACTGCTATCTTCAGTACCACTATGTATGCTTAATGATGAGCCCACACCACTGTTCAGTTGTATTCAGCCAGATCTTTCCTCCATCTTTCAACTTGTTTCCTTTCCCTAAGTTCTGCAGTATACCAAGGAGTCAAGTGGGAGAGGATGCTCAGAAGTGATCATGTCAAAAGCCTGAGCCATTCAGATGTTCCAGAGGCTGGCCAGGGCTTTGATAGGAGTGCCAGTCATATCACAGAAAAAAACCTCAGCGTTACCTGGAAACCCATTAGATACACCAGCCTCCAGAGGCGGATAATCCTAATAGGTCCCTTGCCTCTAGAAAGGTGAAAAGTGGTGCTATGTACTGAGCTGAATAGGATCCAAAATGCAGCAGTCTGATTGGTCCTAGAACAATAGGCTCCAAAATGCAGCAGTCTGATTGGTCCTAGAACAATAGGATTCAGAATGCAGCAGTCTGATTGGTCCTAGAACAATGCAGCAGTATGATTGGTTGGCAGGAGCCACCCAATCCAGCTCCAGATAGAAGTGAACACACAACCCGATTGGCCTACAGGAGAATTCCGGAATTAGCCAATCACGTGCAGCCCATTGTGTAAATAATGTATATAAAGCAGATACTTTGAGGGGACTTCCATTCCCTCCTCACCACCATGAGCTGAATAAAGAGCATGAAATCCACTCTCGACTCTGAGTATATTTCACTGGCGACAAGGATGGGATCCCGCTGAGCTGACCACCACACACAGCACCGCGGCACCGCCACCTGCCGCACCGCTGCCTCACACCGTGTATCCAGGCTTCAGCTCCGGGACCCAAGGAACTAAGAATGGCAACCAACAGCAGCTTCTCGCCGTTCAACCCAGCATCCGGAGACTGGGAAGCGTATGTGTCAGAGCTGCTTCCCGATCCTAGCTCACAGAGGATCACGCTAGCCAGCGGTCACTTATAAAAGTCTTTTATTGAGTTACAGTTTCCATTCTCAAGCTGCTGCGCGCAACTCTACGTCTTAAGGGTTAGACCGGCGAAGCTCCGTCTGAGTCTCCGCCCCTTGTACACCAACTTAATATCCTAGCCTTACTCCACCTTTTCCGCCTGACTGTTCTTCTCTGGGTCCCTCTGCCCCCCGGGGTCTCTTCCTTCCGGGATTCTTCTGACGCTGACCCCCCGGACCCTCCTGTCTCCTTGCGCCGGGCTTTAGGACCTGGCTCCCTTTCCGGGCTGCTTACTGCGCCACCTTCCTGTGCATTTGAACTTGGCGCGCGCGCCCAACCTTCCACTTTCCGTCTGACCGTTTCTTCGCTCCCCGATGGAGGTGTGGCCACTCCTGACTCGTGCCCTCCCTCCTGTTGTGAGCTGCCAGCGCTTGATACCTGACGCCCTTCCTCTCCCCTGCTCTCTGTTGGTGACGCTGGTCCCGATTTCCAACTGCTCCCCTCTGAGCCCCCTCTGGCCCTTTCTTCCTGGGGTGTCCCCCTAGGCTCCCCCCTTGCCCTGGCCACTGGTGCTCCTTTCTGTGAATCTTCTGATTCACTGGAAAGACTCGGAGATCTCGGGTCGTCGTCATCACTCATCTTTTCTTCTGCCTCCTCCCCCTCGCTCTCTGTTTCCTCCCTTGCCCTTGCCTCTGCTCCTGAACCCCTGACATCCATCCCCCCCTCGAAGCCCCCTCTTCCCCCCTCCCCTCCTTCCGGTGCGGGAGCTGGGTGCTGCCGTGTCAGGGGGACGAATGTCGGATACAGTTCGCTTCCCGTGGCAGGCCTCCATCTGAAGTCTTCCGGTTCTTCCTCCCTGCTCTCGTCGACGACGGTCACCTCCGCTTCCATCTCTGTGCCGCCGTGCTCGAAACCCGGGTCGTCCCCGAATACGTCCATGTCCGTCTCTCCCTCGCTTCCTTCTGGGGACGTTGCTCGTCCTGGACCTTCCAGCCACTTTCTGCGCCACTGCTCCTCTGGTCTATCGTCCCACCAATACGAGGGTTCTGAGGCAGATCCCGAGGGTGACCCCTCCTGGGAACGGGCGTCTCGTGTCGGTTCCTCGTCCGAGTCGAACCCCTGGAACGTGCTTGCTGAAAGCGTGGGCGTGAAAAGCCAGTCGTCGAAAAAATCTGCTGGCATGGGCCTATGTGGGAAGAGGGCATGAAACTCTTCTTTGAGCAGAGGTTCGTCTAAAGCGTAGCCCGGCACCCAGCTGTTGGCACTGGCCGGGGTGCCCTCCTTGGCGAGAAGGTATTCTACCCCCTCTTCCCCCCATCTGGAGTCCAAAATCTCCGTGACTTCGTTGATGTGCTCCTCCTGTGCCACACCCCCTTGCTCGGTTCTCTCTCGGAGCGGACTCGGTGCCGTTCCTGGTTCCTGAAACCTGTGAGGTGCCTTGTAGGGAGTGAGCACCGATCTGTGGAACACCGGATGCATCCTGGAGCCCTCCGGAAGCGCCAGCCTGAAAGCCACCGGGTTGACCTGCTCTTCGACTTGGTAGGGCCCCAGTTGTTTATGCCCTAGTTTCTTCTTCGCCAACGACCTGGCCGGCACTGCGTGGGCTGCTAACCAGACCCAGTCACCCACATGGATCTCTTCGCCAACCCTTCTGTGTTTGTCCGCTTGTACCTTGTATGCGTGTTTAGCCAGCTCCAGGTGCCGCTGCAGCTGATCGTGGACCTCCTGCAACTCCGACGCGAACGCATCTGCTGTCTGCGGCTCCCCCTCCCCCATTCTTTCCAGTCCCGGGAAGGTTCTGGGGTGCCTCCCGTTGTTGGCGAAGAACGGCGTGACCCCCGTGGACACGTGCTTCGTGTTGTTGTAGGCGAACTCGGCGAGAGGCAGGTAATCCACCCACGTCGCAGGCTGTTGATTCGCATAACATCTCAGGTACTGCTGCATGATGGCATTGACCCGCTCCGCTTGCCCGTTGGTCTGCGGGTGTCTAGCCGACGCCAGGTTGATCTTGACGTTCAGGAAGCCCATCAGCTTCTGCCAGAAGTTCGAGATGAACTGCCGCCCCCGATCGGACAGTATAGACCGCGGCAGACCGTGAACCCTGAACACGTGATCGATGAACAGTTTGGCGGTTTGTTCCGCCGTGGCCACCTTCGCACACGGAATGAAATGTGCCATCTTGGAGAACAAGTCCACCACCACTAGCACTGCCGTCTTGCCCCTCGAGCTGGGCAGATCCGTGACAAAGTCCAGGGCCACTCTCTCCCACGGTTCGAACGGGGTTTGCAGCGGTTCCAGCAGTCCCGCCGGCGGTCTGTGTACTGGTTTGGCCCTTTGGCAGGTGTCGCACCTCGCCACGTAGTCCGCGACCTCCCCTCTCATTCTGGGCCACCAGAAGTTCCTGGCGACTAATTCTATCGTCTTCTCTGTGCCAAAGTGCCCGGCAGTGGGTGCGTCGTGCAGCTGCTGCAGTACCTTGGCGCGAAGATCGTCCCCCGGCACGTAGATGGCCCCTTTACGGAGGAGTAATCCATCACGAACTTGGAACTCGCCGGTCGCCGCCGTGCCCCTTTGTGCCTCTGCCATCTTGGCTCGTGCGAAGGTGTCATCCCGCAGCGCTCTCCTTACCGCATCCAGGTCAACTGTCGCCGAAGCGCACGCCCACACCGTCGGTGCGAAGATGTGCATGGCAGCCGCTGGCGTCGCCTCCTCCAGGTACTGTGGTTTACGGGATAGGGCATCCGCCATGACGTTGGTGTCCCCCGGGACATACTCTATTCGGAAGTCGAAGTTCGCAAAGAATTCGGCCCAACGTATCTGCCTCTGGTTCAGTAACTGCGCCGTGCGCCAGTGCTCCAGATTCTTGTGGTCCGTGCAGACCTGCACCGTGTGCTTGGCGCCGATCAGGAAGTGCCTCCACGCCTTGAAAGCTGCATGAATGGCAAGCAACTCCCTGTCCCAGATGGTGTAGTTCTGTTCGGACTTGCTGAGCTTCCTGGAGTAAAACGCTCCTGGCCTACAAGCCCCCTGCGGGTCTTGCTGCAACAAGATTGCTCCCACGGCTCTGTCTGATGCGTCCGTCTCCACCCTCATAGGCCTGCTGGGGTTGACATGCAACAGCTGCTCTTCCGACGCGAAGAGACGCTTGAGTGCCTGAAAAGACTGCTCCGCCTGCTCCGTCCAGATGAACTTCTTCTTGGAACTGAGCGTGTCTGTGATGGCCGCTGTTTGCATAGCGAACCCCTTGATAAACTTGCGATAGAAGTTCGCAAAGCCAACAAACCGCTGGACCTCCTTCCGGTTGCGCGGGCTCTTCCAGTCCAACACGGCACGAACCTTGGCGCTGTCCATGGCGAGCCCCTTGTCTGACAACCTGTAGCCCAGGAAATCCACCTCCGTCACGTCGAACTGGCACTTTTCCAGCTTGGCGTAAAGCCTATGCTGCTGTAGTCTGCTCAACACTTCCTTGACGTGTCTGTCGTGATCCTGTTGCGATTCAGAAAATATCAGGATGTCATCCAAGAAGCAGACGCACGTCTTGTAGAGGAGCCCCGCCAGCACGTGATGCATAAAAGCTTGAAAACAGTGGGAGCCATTTTGCAATCCAAAAGGCATAACTCTGTATTCGTAGGTGCCCAGGGGCGTGAACATGGCTGTCTTCCACTCATCACCTTCCCGCATGCGAATGAGGTTGTACGCCCCACGCAGGTCCAACTTAGTGAACACGCGGCCCTTGCGTACCGTCACGAGGAGGTCGTCGATCCTGGGCATGGGGAAGTCCGATGGCTTGGTCACACTGTTCAAAATCCGGTAGTCCACTACAAGTCTTTTTTGGGGCGTGTCCTTCTTCTTAACAAAGAATACAGGACTGCCTCCCGCCGCCTTGGACTCTCGGATGAAGCCGCGCTCCAAATTATGATCTATGAACTCCTTGAGTTCCTGTAGTTCGTCTTCAGACATGGAATACAGCTTCCCTTTGGGCAGCGCCGCCCCTGGCAGTAGGTCAATCTTGCAGTCATATGATCTGTGGGGGGGTAGCTTATCCGCTTCCTTCTCGCAGAAGACCTCCAAAAATCCCGCGTATTTGTGGGGGATTGCTTGCAGCGTCCCCAGCTGCAGCTGCGCTTCTTCCTCCTCTCCCTCCTGCCGGGGCAGAATGCAGTGTTCAGCGCAGTATGATGAGCCAAAGACTAGCTGCCGCTGGTACCAAGCCAACGTCGGACTGTGTCTGTCCAGCCAACTCATGCCCAAGTCAATAGGTGTGTCCGACAGTCTGGTGACATTAAAACTGATGATTTCCCTGTGATTTCCAAGTCGCATCACCATTGGTGGCGTTTGCTTCACCACCTGCCCCCCTAGCAGCTCCCTGCCATCCACCGTGACGACCTGCAGGGGCAGCGTGGCAGGCAGCAGCTGTATAGCGTGTTTATCGACAAAGTCCTGCCCTATAAAGTCCGCATTGCTTCCTGAGTCAATGGTGATTGGCACGTCCATGGTGAGTCCATTGGGTAGCTGGAGCGATGCGGTGAGCCTCACCACTGGTTTGGGTGGGAGGGGGTCTGTGGGCTGCAAAATCTCTGGGGACTGCTTCACTGACACGTCTGGCTGGGCCCCAGTGACTCTTTCTCCAGCCAGACTTCGTCGTTTCCCTGCTGTGGTTCTCCTTGCTGCGTTGCTGCAGTTACCATTGCTGAGGCTGCAGTGTGCTTGTGGAGCCGCTGGGGACACTCTTTCGCCATATGCTGTGGATCATCGCAGATGTAACACTTCCTGTTCCCTCTAGGAGGCTTCGCTTTCACTGCTCCCGGTGCTAGGGCTCTGGCTGCTGACTGAGCCCTTGCACCTCCAACCTCCATAGGTTCCGCTCCTCCTCCTGGCGGAGGCGTGGATTGCGCACGCGCTGCTTCTCTGGGAAGGAAGGAGTAGCCCCTGGCTGGTTCGCGCCCTCCACGCCCTTCGTCCCTGCTCCATGGGCGTTCTTCCAGTCGCACTCCCACCGCCAGCGCCCTCTGAACGACCTCCTGCGTGGTCCGGGGTCTCTCCCCCCTTGCAATTTCGTCTTTAACCGCATTGTTCAAGCCTTCCCAAAAAAGATCTCTGACTGGAGCTGAATCTCTGTCCCATTCCAAGGCACTGACTAATGCAAAAAAGCGGGCTTGGTACTGTCTTACGCTGGCCCTCCCTTGCTTCAGCCCATGCACCTCCCTCCGGGCAAGATCCACGTCTATGCTAGATAAAAAGCAGCCATCCATCGCTTTAATAAAGGCATCCGCGGTTTGGAGCGCTGGATCCTTATCTCTCCACAAATTGCGCAGCCATGCTTTAGCATCTCCATGCAAATGGGACATGATAAATCCCACCTTCTCTTGCTCATCTCTAAAGTCTTTGTCCAGCAGTTGCAGTGCACACTGTACATCTGCTCTAAAGTTGGGGTACAGTTGTAAATTCCCATCGAAGTGAGAGACCAGACCGCCTGTTCTTCTCCCCAACCCAATCCCCTCCGGTTTGGGTGTCAGTTGCCCTTGCTTCGTAAGCACTTCCAACCTGACCTGGAGATCCCTGTAGGCGGCAGCTGCGTCCTCCTCCCTCTTCCTGGATGCAAGTATTTCGGCATTCAGACGTGTCACTGCTTCTCTGAGTTCTCCTATCTGCTGTTCGGCCGTCATCTTGTCTGCCGTCCGTGAGCTGAGTCGTAGGCACCCTCCTTCTCCTGTGTCCGCGAGGCTGTAGATGCCCACAACGAGAGACGGAGCTTACTGTCAGAGCTGCTTCCCGATCCTAGCTCACAGAGGATCACTGTCAGGGGTTTAGGAGCAGAGGCAAGGGCAAGGGAGGAAACAGAGAGCGAAGGGGAGGAGGCAGAAGAAAAGATGAGTGATGACGACGACCCGAGATCTCCGAGTCTTTCCAGTGAATCAGAGGATTCACAGAAAGGAGCACCAGTGGCCAGGGCAAGGGGGGAGTCTAGGGGGGCACCCCAGGAAGATAGAGCCAGAGGGGACTCAGAGGAGAGCAGTTGGAAATCGGGACCAGCGTCACCGCCAGAGAGCAGGGAAGAGGAAAGGAGCCAGGGGGCAAGCGCTGGCAGCTCACCACAGGAGGGAGGGCACGAGTCAGGAGTGGCCACACCTCCATCGGGGAGCGAAGAAACGGTTAAGCGGAAAGTGGAAGGTTGGGCGCGCGCGCCAAGTTCAAATGCAGAGGAAGGTGGCGCAGTAAGCAGCCCGGAAAGGGAGCCAGGTCCTAAAGCCCGGCGCAAGGAGACAGGAGGGTCCGGGGGGTCAGCGTCAGAAGAATCCCGGAAGGAAGAGACCCCGGGGGGTAGAGGGACCCAGAGGAGGACAGTCAGGCGGAAAAGGTGGAGCCGGGCTAGGATATTAAGTTGGTGCACACGGGGCGGAGACTCAGACGGAGCTTCGCCGATCTAGCTACTAGACGTAGAGTTGCGCGCAGCAGCGTGAGAATGGAAACTGTAACTCAATAAAGACTTTTACTTAATGATCGCTGGCTAGCGTGATCCTCTGTGAGCTAGGATCTTCAAGCAGCTCTGACAATCACGCTAGCCAGCGGTCACTTATAAAAGTCTTTTATTGAGTTACAGTTTCCATTCTCAAGCTGCTGCGCGCAACTCTACGTCTTAAGGGTTAGACCGGCGAAGCTCCGTCTGAGTCTCCGCCCCTTGTACACCAACTTAATATCCTAGCCTTACTCCACCTTTTCCGCCTGACTGTTCTTCTCTGGGTCCCTCTGCCCCCCGGGGTCTCTTCCTTCCGGGATTCTTCTGACGCTGACCCCCCGGACCCTCCTGTCTCCTTGCGCCGGGCTTTAGGACCTGGCTCCCTTTCCGGGCTGCTTACTGCGCCACCTTCCTGTGCATTTGAACTTGGCGCGCGCGCCCAACCTTCCACTTTCCGTCTGACCGTTTCTTCGCTCCCCGATGGAGGTGTGGCCACTCCTGACTCGTGCCCTCCCTCCTGTTGTGAGCTGCCAGCGCTTGATACCTGACGCCCTTCCTCTCCCCTGCTCTCTGTTGGTGACGCTGGTCCCGATTTCCAACTGCTCCCCTCTGAGCCCCCTCTGGCCCTTTCTTCCTGGGGTGTCCCCCTAGGCTCCCCCCTTGCCCTGGCCACTGGTGCTCCTTTCTGTGAATCTTCTGATTCACTGGAAAGACTCGGAGATCTCGGGTCGTCGTCATCACTCATCTTTTCTTCTGCCTCCTCCCCCTCGCTCTCTGTTTCCTCCCTTGCCCTTGCCTCTGCTCCCGAACCCCTGACAGTATGCCTCCCGTTTCACCTTCCTCCTAGAAGCCAAAGGAGTCACCGACGAAGAAGATGCCAAGAAGAGGGCGATATTCTTCAGTGTCTGCGGAGAGGAGACGTTTGAAATCGCCCGGGCTCTCCTTGCACCTGAAGACGTCGCTACTGTTCCATACAAAACAATAATGGAACGGCTGAAGGGGCACTTTTCGCCGTAGCCCTCAGTGGTGGCTCGTCGAAATGCCTTCTACGCAAAGCGGCAAGCCCCTGGGGAAACCATAACTGGGTTTGTGACCTCTCCGCCAAGCTGCCCGGTTCTGCAACTTCTCAGAATTGGAGAACATGCTTCAGTGGCCTGAAGGATGAGAAGCTGCAACGACGCCTCTACACTAAGAAGGACCTAACGTTCCAGGTCGCCCTGGAGGAGGCCCTGGCAACAGAAGCTGCCGAGAGGTCGACGCAAGAGGCACGAACCAAGCCTGCTGTCCCAACCGAGGGTCCACCACGAAGACCTCACCGACGACTCAGGATCTGACAGGGAGGAGGTGCACCGAGTACAGCAGCGCACTCAAGCAGCACACAGACCACAGCTGCCTCGACGAGAAGGAGGGAACTGCGCAAGCTGCGGGGAGAGTCACGAGAGGAGGACCTGCCGTTTCCGCAACGCAGAGTGCAGGCAGTGCGGAAAATTGGGACATATCGCCCGGGTGTGTCGGGCTCGGCCCACCCGACGCCAGGCATCAGATGACCAATCTAAGAGCCCCAGGTCCCAGGGCCCAACGCACCAAGGCAACTCGACAGAGCTCACAGACTTCCAGGTATACCAGTTGCCCCACCTCAACGTAGAGAAAATTTATATAGAGGTACAGATAGAGGGGGCCCCGTGCCGCATGGAGCTTGACACGGGTTCAACTCTATCCATAATCTCGGCAAGGACCTTAAAGAAACTGTGTCCTACTGGGGGTCCCAAACTCATGCCGGCCCCATTCACCCTCCGGGACTTCCAGAAACGTAAGGTCCCCACAATGGGGGTGGGGACCTTCAGGGTGCAATATCGAGGGTGGACGCGGCAACTGGACTTGCTTGTGGTCAAGGGCCCCTACATTAGCTTACTGGGATTGGCATGGTTTGGACCACTGGGGCTAGCCGTCACCGGGGTGAACCACACTAGCTTACAAGTGGACGTGGACGTGGACGTGCAAGGAATTTCCGGGGGTTTTCGATGGGAAATTGGGACAGTATATGCCCCCCCCATTGCTCTACAGCTTGACCCCGCAGTACGACCTGTCAGGCTCAGGGCCCGCTGTCAGACAAGCGGGCTCCTTGGGTGTGGGGCCAGCGCCAGGAGGCCGCATTCCAGGCAGTCAAGGACTTGCTTGTCTCAAACGTGGTCTTGGCACACTTCGACGAGAGGCTGCCGGTGGTGCTAGCATGCGACGCCTCGCCCTATGGCATCGGCGCTGTCCTGGGACTCCCGGATGGAAGAGAGGTACCGGTGGCATACTTTTCCCAGACACTCAACGCAACCGAGCGGAACTACGCACAAATCGACAAGGAGTGTCTGGCAATCGTGAAGGGAGTAAAAAAATTCCATGATTTCTTGGATTACCGTGGTGACTGACCACAAGCTGTTGCTTGGCTTGTTTGCCCCCAAAAAGCAGACCCCCCCCCAAGTGCTGTCTCCTCGTGTCCTCAGGTGGTCAATTTTCCTTGCCAGCTACCAGTATGCACTGATTCACCGCCCTGGGAAGGCGATGGGTCATGCGGATGCCCTCAGCAGGCTACCACTACCGGAAACAGGCCCCGACCAAGCACCTGCACAAGAGGTTATGAGCCTGGAGCTGCTTCCCGACCGCCCCATTCAGGCACAAGAAGTTGCACACCATTCCAAGAAAGATAGGGTCATCTCCCGGGTCCTGGACTGGGTGTGGAGGGGATGGCCCAGCAGCAGCCCTGGGCCAGAATTCGCCGGCTACACAACCCACAAACATGAACTGTCTGCCCACAAGGGGTGCCTGTTATGGGGAAGCAGGGTCGTTGTTCCCCAGCCCCTCCGAAAAAGGGTCCTCAGAGCCCTACATGAGACACACCCAGGGGTAGTGAGAATGAAGGCCCTTGCCAGGAGTTATTTGTGGTGGCCGGAGATCGACGGAGAGATAGAGGCCTGGGTCAAACACTGCCAGGCCTGCCAAGAATCCTGTCCAGATCCCCCAAGGGCCCCAGTCCAGTCATGGGAGTCTGCCCGATTACCATGGTCATGCCTGCATGTGGACTTCGCTGGCCCCTTTCAGGGGAAAACATTCTTCATATTGGTGGACTCCTACACCAAATGGTTGGAAGTCACACTGGTACCATCCACTTCCACGTCCGCAGCCATCCGGGTACTACGCAGGCTGTTTGCAACCCACGGGCTCCCTGACACTCTCGTCTCAGACAACGGGACCGCATTTACGTCAGGAGAATTCCAAACCTTCACAGCGCAGAACGCCATACGCCACCTCCGTTTGGCGCCATTCCACCCTGCCACCAATGGCCAAGCAGAACGCATGGTGCGGACCACCAAGGACACCCTCTGCCGCATGACGCAAGGGGATTGGGAGTACCGCCTTGCCACATTCCTCCTAGCACAGCACAGCACCCCCATAACTGGCCGGAATCCCGCTGAACTACTAATGGGTCGGCGCCTGGCAATCAGATTGGACCGCCTTCACCCCGATAGAGCTCAGGATGAGGTAGTGGTGGGGGAAGGCAGGAACCCCCAGACCTTCGTGGCCCAGGACCCAGTGTACGCAACAATTTTGGGGCAGGCCCAGCATGGGTACCCGCCACAGTCACCAGGGTCGCTGGCCTCGTGTCGTACGAGGTGCTAACGGATGGGGGCAATGCTGGCGCCGCCACTGCGACCAGATACGGCGACGATTCCCGGGAGAAAACCAGGAGGAGGACAGGTCAGAGGAGTCCCAAGGGAACGGTGGGGCAGTGAGGCCCATAGAACAGGAGGGGCCAGCAGGAGAGGCAGAATCAGTAAATACAGAGAGGACATGCGAGGCCGAAAGGACACCGGAACCAGAACCACGACTGAGCGAGCCGGTTGCGCCAGACCAAACGGCCCCATCACAGCCAGCATCATTGGAACACAAGCCAGAACCTGAACCCCGGACCAGGGAACACCCCAGGCTGCAACGCACACGTAGGCCGCCGGCGTACCTTGAGGACTATGAATGCAACCTCCCGGACAGGACTGGAACTTAGAGGGAAGGGGTGTTATAGAATCATAGAATCATAGAGTTGGAAGAGACCACAAGGGCCATCGAGTCCAACCCCCTGCCAAGCAGGAAACACCATCAGAGCACTCCTGACATATGGTTGTCAAGCCTCTGCTTAAAGACCTCCAAAGCAGGAGACTCCACCACACTCCTTGGCAGCAAATTCCACTGTCGAACAGCTCTTACTGTCAGGAAGTTCTTCCTAATGTTTAGGTGGAATCTTCTTTCTTGTAGTTTGGATCCATTGCTCCGTGTCCGCTTCTCTGGAGCAGCAGAAAACAACCTTTCTCCCTCCTCTATGTGACATCCTTTTATATATTTGAGCATGGCTATCATATCACCCCTTAACCTCCTCTTCTCCAGGCTAAACATGCCCAGCTCCCTTAGCCGTTCCTCCTAAGGCATCGTTTCCAGGCCTTTGACCATTTTGGTTGCCCTCCTCTGGACACGTTCCAGTTTGTCAGTGTCCTTCTTGAACTGTGGTTATGTACTGAGTTGAATAGGATCCAAGCTGCAGCAGTCTGATTGGTCCTAGAACAATAGGATTCAGAATGCAGCAGTGTGATTGGTCCTAGAACCATAGGCTCCAAAATGCAGCAGTCTGATTGGTCCTAGAACAATAGGATTCAGAATGCAGAAGTCTGATTGGTCCTAGAACAATAGGATTCAGAATGCAGCAGTCTGATTGGTCCTAGAACAATGCAGCAGTATGATTGGTTGGCAGGAGCCACCCAATCCAGCTCCAGATAGAAGTGAATCCACAACCTGACTGGCCTACAGGAGAATTCCGGAATTAGCCAATCACGTGCAGCCCATTGTGTAAATAATGTATATAAAGCAGATACTTTGAGGGGACTTCCATTCCCTCCTCACCACCATGAGCTGAATAAAGAGCATGAAATCCACTCTCGACTCTGAGTATATTTCAATTGGGTTCAAAGTCTAAATTTCAACAGAAAGTCATCTGACCATCAGAGGGCAAGCAGAACCTTAATACTCCCTCCATCCTTCCTCCTATGACTAGGCGGACAATGACTTTTTAACACACTGAAAGCTCCCAAGTCCAAAAGGTGTGAAGGGGGCCAACTCCCACTTGCACGGGCAAAGGCACTTTATCTGCGACTGGTGCCACCCACCCAAGCCACTGTTTGAACGGCTGAGATGTAGGAAACATCACAATATCATACTCTGGGAAGGTACTGTCAGTACAGGACTGGACCAGAGCAGGCAGTCTGAATTGTCAACCATTTTGCATTCTATATTCCCTATCTTTTAAACAACCCTCGTTTGTTGCGGTTGTTGCGGCAGTTTTGCGGCTCTTAAAAGCCAGAAGGGTACTAGCAGCAGGACCAACCTACACCCCTCAGCTGTTTAGAACCTTCCTTAGGCACAATTTATGCATGATCTTTGTTTTGCAGCCTTTTCAGAGCATGAGGTTAATCCCCTGTTCTCCTTGTTTTCCTAAAGAAAATGAGATTTTCAATGTTTCTGGGGGGGTTTCAATTTTTTTTATTGATTTTCCAGCTCCGAGACAGAGCACTCTGCATTTTTTGCCATTTGGGTGCAATCAAACTGCAGATTCTGAACTACACATGGGCTGATACCCCGGGATGCACCACTGAATTGTTCTTCAAAAATCTGTGCTTTCTTATTTCTTCACCTTTTTGTTTCCTCATCGTCTTTTACAAAGGAAATGGGGCTGCTGCAGTTGGACAGTTGTCTTACTTGGTCATATGGCCCAAATGGTTGGAGGACCATGGTCTTAAAGCTTAAGACATGCCTGCAAGGAGGTGTGGGCCAGCTCTGACACAGAGCACGATGCATTTTCTGCCGTGTGGGTACAATCAAACTGCAGAATCTGAACTACACGTGGGCTGATACCCCGGGATGCACCACTGAATTGTTCTTCAAAAATCTGGGGGTACACCACCTAAGCTTTGAGCTACCTCTCCAATAGTGACCCATCAACACCAAACAGTTTGCCGTTGGCTTCCTTGGCATAGTTCTTCAAGTAGGAGGCTTCCTTAGCAAAGTAAACAGTAGCAAAGTAAACTGCGCTATTAACGGACAAGGCCAAACAGGCGTTAAAGATGTCTGTGCAAATACGCTTTATCCAGGACGCTCCTGTGCCATGGAAAAGGTCTCTGTCCAAGGAGATCTGGTCCTCTACTGAGTGTATCTGGGAAATGCGCCTCTTCTGCCTTCTGATAGGCTACACCTGAAAAGAGCCACTTCTGCCACTGTGAAAGCTGAGCTCTCTTGAGGTGGTAGGAGGACCCATGCAGCAGGATAAAGCCCACAATAAACACCGAGAGGATCCTCTCCTGCGAGGGCTACAGTGCGAAGGGATGGAGTTCCTTCAGTGGAAGGCCTAAAAACGAAGATGAGCACCCCATAGTCAAATTTCATTAGACTTAACCATCCAGGAGTCCTTTACCTTTACCTTTAGTTCTTTGCTTCCATTTTAATGAGGGAACAGAAATATGTGAAAAGCAATGTTGTCCAATGTTATTTGATAATATGTCACACCAGGCCCATTGCTATCAATCAAATTCAATGCAACATACCAGCCAGGGAAAACATTAAGTTTAGGGAAGCTTTTAATGTTTGACGAACTATTGTATTTTAAGATTTTGTTGGAAGCCGCCTGTCACGGATTTGGAAGCTGCCAAAGAGCCGAGGGGGGAGAGAGGCAATTACAGAGAGCCTAAAGAGCTCACCAGCAGTCTCTCATCCGACTCCGAGGAGGAAATAGGGAGGGGGGAGAGCCAGTGCCCGGAACTAGCTACTCACAGAACAGAGGAAGCAGGAGGCGTGCACTGCGGAGATGGGCCTGTTGGGGGAGGAGGAGTAAGAGATCGCCAGTCGAGTCATCTGACTGAGCTAGGCATGGACGTGCTTTTTTGAACTCTTGTAACTGCTTTGAACTTTTGGCAATAAATCTTCAGAACAGAAATGGCTGTGAGCCTGGAGCGTTATCTCTGCTAGCTTTGGCAGCATCCACTCCTTACAGCATGACTCGACTCTTCTGCTGAAAGCTAGAGAGAGGAACTAAAAGCAGAAAATGGAGGAGGATCTTTCTGAGCTGTGTAAGCGGAATGCCGGACTGGACCTGCAGTCGCGTCTGGAGGAATGCAGGGCTGCTCAAGGTGGAGCCACAGGTGGGCTACTGGCGAGGGGCAAAGGTGCGTGGGTGGAAAAGTTTAATGGCGATCCGGAGGCTTATTGTGATTTTAAGACGGAGATGAAATCTTTTTTGGAGCTTGAAGCAGCTCAGTTTGCCAACGATGCTCAGAAAGTTGCTCACATAATTAGGCTCCTGTCAGGGGTGGGGGGGGGGGGCTAAAAGTTGGGTCAGGCCGTTAAGATGGCGGCGCGCATAGACGCTGCGGCTTAATGCTCTCCCTTAGCGTTTTGCTTTGTTTTTATTATTTTATTTGGTCTGAGTATGTCTGGCCGGGCAAGAAAGATTAACAGCAGGCAGATTTACAGCAGGCAAGAACTTTTGAAGGTCGGGTTGCAGTGTGAACAAGCTGTAAGAGCTGATTATTTTCGCCCAGATAACGTTCCTGTGGGAGTAGCCAGGCCGCCGGGCTCTCCATGGATTACTATGCCTCCAGGGAGGAGGCGAAGGCGGCGTAGAGACAGGAGGCAAAGGCGGGGTTGTCGGGCTGGTGTCCTGGTAAGATTACAGAGGAGTCCATCTAAGCCACCACTCCCTAGCATATTTCTTGCTAATGTGAGATCTCTTGCCAACAAGATGGATGAATTGAGGCTGCAGGCAGCAAAGAATAGCCTTGTAAAAGATTGCTGCGTTTTATTTGTCATTGAGACATGGCTTCAACCGTCCATACCAGACACAGCTATTCAGTTGGAAGGCTGTGCGGTACATCGTCAGGACCGAGGAATGGACTTCGGAAAAACCAAAGGAGGGGGGCTGTGTGTATATGTGAACAAATGCTGGTCCAATAATTCTAGGATTGTGGGCAGTCACTGTTCACCGGATTTGGAATATGTGGCTGTTAAATGTAGACCAGCCTATCTCCCTAGGGAGTTCACAGCTGTTATGCTAACTGGCGTGTACGTGCCACCAGATGCCAATGCCAACTTGGCTTTGGGATGCCTGCAGAGCCTTATCAGCAGTCAGCAAGACAAGTACCCTGAAGCTGTGCACATCATTGCGGGAGACTTCAACCATGTTGAACTTAAAACAGTGCTTCCAACGCTCTATCAGCATGTGAAATGCCCCACAAGAGGGGATAAGACACTGGATAAAGTTTATTCGAATGTAAATCACGGCTATAGGGCTTTACAGCTGCCACACTTGGGCCAGTCCGACCATATGTCTCTGTTCCTGGTGCCAGCATATATCCCACTCAGGAAACGGGCTCCTACAATATTAAAATCTGTTAAAATCTGGCCTGAAGGTGCTATTCACCAGCTGCAGGACTGTTTTGAGAGAACCAATTGGGATATTTTCAATCGTTCGGACCTGGAGGAGTACACGGCGGCAGTTCTGTGCTATATCAATCACTGCACAGACACTGTCACAGTAAATAAATCCATCCGGTTTTATCCTAATCAAAAACCCTGGATGAATGGAGAGGTCCAGTGCCTGCTGCGGGAAAGGAACAGGGCTTTCAGGTCGGGCGAGGTGCAGCTTTACAGTGTGGCAAGAGCAAACTTGAAGAGGGGTATTCGACGGGCAAAACTGGATTATAGGCAGAGGATTGAGGATAATTTAAGGAGCAACAACATAAGACAGATGTGGCAGGGGATTCAGCATATTACCAACTACAAACCTAACCTTGGCGCTGTCGACGGTGACCCTTTGCTGGCGGAGGAGCTTAACCTCTTCTTTGCTCGCTTCGAGAAGGAGCCACCTGAGACGCCGGTATTACAGCCACCAGCCCATAGGGGCCCCTCATTCACTGTAGAGGAGCACGAGGTGAGACAAGTATTGAGGATGGTGAATCCGAGGAAGGCGGCTGGACCTGATGGCATCACTGGAAAGGTGTTGAAGGGCTGTGCGGATCAGCTGGCGAGGGTCTTTACTAAGATCTTCAATAAGTCCTTACACCAGTCTATTGTCCCACCCTGCCTGAAGTCGTCAACTATTGTCCCTCTGCCTAAAAAATCCACAATCAGTAGTTTGAATGACTACAGACCAGTTGCACTGACTCCAATCATCATGAAGTGTTTTGAGAAACTGGTGCGCCGTCATATTATTTCCTGTCTTCCATCAATTTTTGACAACTACCAGTTTGCATACAGGGCAAATAGATCCACAGAAGACGCTATCACCACCACTCTCCATGCTGCTCTGTCCCATCTGGAGCAGCCGGGGAATTATGTGAGGCTGCTGTTTGTGGATTTTAGCTCTGCTTTTAACACTATCCTCCCCCATAGACTGGTGTCCAAGCTAGAGACGATTGGACTCCCCAACTCCACCTGTCTCTGGGTTTTGGATTTTTTGTCAGAACGTTCTCAGAGGGTTAGAGTAGGGTCACATGTGTCCACAGCCCTTAGCCTTAACACCGGCTCACCACAGGGTTGCGTGTTGAGTCCCCTGCTCTATGCTCTCTATACGTATGACTGTACAGCCATCTACTCCAGCAACAAAATCATCAAGTTTGCTGATGATACTACGGTGGTGGGGCTCATTTCAGGAGGGGATGAGTCCGCCTATCGGGACGAGGTGGAGCGGCTCTGTGTTTGGTGTGGAGAGAACAATCTGGCTCTTAATACGGCTAAGACCAAGGAATTGGTGGTGGATTACAGGGAAAAAAAGGCGGACATTCAGCCCTTGTATATCAACGGGGAACGGGTGGAGAGGGTGGCGGAATTCAGGTTTTTGGGAGTGACTATGGATCAGGGCATGACTTGGAGCGCAAATACCACTGCTCTGGTGAAGAAGGCCCAGCAGAGAATTTATTTCCTCAGACTTTTAAAAAAGAACAATCTGAGTGAGAGACTGCTGGTGTCCTTCTACCGAGGCTCCATAGAGAGCATACTTACATACTGTATTTGTGCTTGGTTCTCCAGTTGTACAGCTAGGGAGAGGAAGGTGCTCCAGAAGGTCATAACCACAGCCCAAAGGATTATTGGTCACCCTCTCCCACCTTTGTAAGAACTGTACGGTTCCCGTTGCCTTAGGAAAGCAAACAACATCCTGCAGGATCCATCTCACCCGGGATACAGTCTGTTTGCACTACTGCCTTCTGGCAGGAGGTATAGAAACATCAAGTCAAGGACAAATAGACTGAAAAACAGTTTCTATCCAAGAGCTGTGGCCTTTTTGAATGCTGTAACTCGATAGTGAGACCTGGGAGTTTGATGGGTGTGGGTGTGGGTGTGGTTGGAAGGTGGTTTGTTTGGTTGTTGCTGTTGTTTTGCTTTTGTTGTTTTTAAGGGATGGCATCCAATTTCGTTGCACTTGTGCAATGTTGCACTAGTGTAATGACAATAAAGAGTCTATCTATCTATCTATCTATCTATCTATCTATCTATCTATCTATCTAATTGCCTCTAATAATGAAGCGCATCGAAGTCTGCCCATGGTTTGGCAAGCGATGGACTTTATCTACGCAGATCAAAGTTTAATTGACAAGACGCAGGAGGAGCTTTTGGCTTTGAAGCAAGGCAAATCTACGGTGCGTAGTTACTGGTCAGAATACGCTATGCTTGTGCACAAACTGGGATGGGATTTGGAATCAGAGCCTGTGCAAGCTTTGTTTAAGGCTGGACTGAACGCCGAAGTTAAGGATGAGCTTGCTAGGGCCCCCCGTCCAAAGGATATGGATGAGTTAACGAAGGCTGCTCTTGCGGTGGGGCTGAGGCAGGAAGCCAGACTGCGGGAAAGGAAAGAGGGCAAGGAGTTTCCATGGTAACCACATTCCTGAAATGCTGGCAGCTGCTTCCGAAGGTCAACAACAGCCGAGCCCATGGAAATAGACTCAGCCCATGCGCAGGAAGGTTCGAAAGCTCAACGGCCGGGTGGCAAAGAGAAGAAAGACTGGCAAGCTGCCAAGAGATGTTTTTTCTGTCAGAAAACGGGGCACTTTACCAGAGTGTGTCCGGAGCGTCGTAACTGGCAGGGTGCGATGGCCTGGGAATCTGATTCAGAGACTGAACCGGAGGAATCCCAGCCTGCACAGGAGTCCCCGCCTCCAAGGCCGGCTGAGCCGGGGAAGGGCCTTGAATCTGAAGCGCCTGCACCTGTGCCGGATCCTCACTCTGCATTTTTTGCCATTTGGGTGCAATCAAACTGCAGATTCTGAACTACACATGGGCTGATACCCCGGGATGCACCACTGAATTGTTCTTCAAAAATCTGTGCTTTCTTATTTCTTCACCTTTTTGTTTCCTCATCGTCTTTTACAAAGGAAATGGGGCTGCTGCAGTTGGACAGTTGCCTTACTTGGTCATATGGCCCAAATGGTTGGAGGCCCATGGTCTTAAAGCTTAAGACATGCCTGCAAGGAGTCCCCGCCTCCAAGGCCGGCTGAGCTGGGGCAGGGCCTTGAATCTGAAGCGCCTGCACCTGTGCCGGATCCTCAGGAGCAGACACCAGATGAATCCACTCTGGCTCCGGAGGTGATTGAGGACCAATTGCCTACAGGTGCGCCTCTCCCAGCCCTGTCAGGGGAAGGTGAGCCTCCCCCTGGGTCCAGTAATCCTCCAGCCTCTCCTGAGCTGCAGAGGCTCAGGGCAGAGAGGCGGAGGGAACTGGGTTCTCTCAGGAGGAGTGCTCGCCTTAAGGCCAGGAGAGGCGGGTCACCTGTGGGCCGGGACCGCCCCTGGCCTCAGAGAAGATAAAGGCCAGTCAGCCCGGTCCCAGGTTGCGGGAGCAACATCGTTGGAAACCTGTTTCTGCCAGCACCCAGACCTGTTCTTCCAGAGTTCTCGACCTTGCCCGGCCCCTCGCTTTGGACCCCGCTTCGCCCTTGGGTGGACAGTCTCCAGAGCCTCGACCCAGGACCGGACTCTGACCACACCTCACTGTAACCTCCCCCCGGGACCAGCACACAGGGAATGGTTGGGGCCACCCAGCAGGCAGAGGCAGAGGAACCCCAGACTTCGGGAAATGGGGAAGCCTGGCTGGTGGTGAACCAAGGCAACAGCCAGGCGGGAGCACTTCCGGGGTGGCGCCACCGGCAATGGCGGACTCCCTCTGAAACGGAGGGACAAGCTCCGCGCGAAACGGGTCTTTCCCGCTACGGCGAAACGGGGACCCTTTAGAAATCACAGGCGGATGAAGCCTGTGACCTTGGGACTCGGTGGGCACCCTTAGCGCCCCCCCAACCCGCAAAGGAGCCCAATAACGGTCTCCGAAGCGAAGAGGGGGAAGTGGCGCGGTGCTGAGAGTCTACCGCTATTTCCGTGGAGCGAAGCCGCACAGCCGCTGCCGGAGAGTGCTGCCTTCTTCTTGGACAATTTGGATTCTAAAAACAACCACCTAAACTCGGGAAAATCGAACCACAATTTAAGGAACTGGAAAAAGAAAGGAATTGGACTCAAAAATGCATTACAATTCGGTACTGAAATGGGAAGGTCTAACAGGAAGTCAACCTGCCGTTTTTTTTGTAATTTGAACAAAGCAAAGACAAAGTAAACTAGAGTTTTGAAAATCATTTTAAAGGAGTGGATTTCATCATCTAAAATAGCTGAACCCCCCCTTCGGCAGCAGGAGGAGAAGGGGGTGCTTTCTTTGGACTGTTTTATCCTGCAGAAGTAAGTTTAAAACAAAGTAATTTCCCACCCTCCTGACCCAGGGAGCGGGGTGTCAGGACTGACGTTTGAAGCTCATTGACCAGGACAGAAGCTGTTTGACAGATAGTTAAAAGAAGGGGGAAAAAAAGCTGTGATTCCACTGTTTCTTTTTGCAACTTAAAAATAACAACGATTGACAAAGTATCTAAAAGTAAAAGAAACTTTGGGGCTGGATTTGTAACAGAAGTTTTCCCTCTAGGGGGAGATAGTGAAACTGTAATTAGGGATTTTCCAGCCGTTACAGTATAACTTGTGGGAATTGAATGGTGACCTTGAAGGACAATGTACTCAGAAATGTTGTTGTGCGCTTTTCTCAAAACAAATGCTCTACTGGAAGAATTCCATGAGGGAATGAATTTGATGACTGACTTGGTTGGGAATCTTAAGCAGACTGTGGGAAATCTTGGACAGGCAGTAGAAAAAAAGTATGGAGTTTACCCAGGATTTATACCAAGATTGTGCCTTGTTAGAACAGATGAAAGAAGAGGATTCTGCTGAATCTTGGGAGTCAGAAATGGAGCCACAGACGGAGGTTGCGGCCGTACAGGAACATGAATCTTTGGAATTGGCAACTGGCTTTCGAAAAAATTAGACTCGGAAAGAAGAAGTTTGGATTGGACTGGAAATGGGGGGTTGGATTGACCCCCCTGAGCAGGGACATATGGACTTTCCGAGTTTGGTAGTGGACTGTGAGAGGCTTGGAGATATGGGGATTCCAAAGTTTGGAGGGGCTTTGAAACATGCTTTTAAGTACTACATGGAGCTCAGTTTGGACTGTGGAAAAGGGACCTTTTTGTTGGAAGGAGGTAAAAGCATTATTAAATTGGAGATCACACGAGTGAAAAGAAAATATGAAGAAAAACAGTGGAAGGGACGTGGAAGAGATTTAAGAGCCTCGGATATAAGATCACCAGGTTAATGTGCCAGTTTAATGGGATAAATGGACTGACAAACCCGGGACCTGGGGGAAGGGACGTTGGATGAAGATTTTCTTTATCTTTTTTTTATTTTATGTTATTAGGATTATCCTACATAATTGATGAATACTAGATGGATGTATGAAATGAAACTGCTTGGCTCTGGTATAAAAGTTTAAGGGATTAGGAAAGAATATAATGGTTAAGAGAAGTTATTAAAAATAAGATTTAGGTTAGACTTCCGGAGGCGGCGCCATCGGCAATGGCGGAATCCCTCTAAGTCGGAGGGAGAAGCTCTGCAGAAATCGGGTCTCCCTGCTACAGCGAAGTGGGGGACCCTTCCAAAAACCGCAGGCAAGGGAAGCCTGCGACCGTGGGACTCGGCAGGCACCTTTTGCACACCCCCCCGCGTTTGGTGAAGGGACTCGGCAAAGAGTCCCGGAACGAGACGGGTGTGTGGCGCGGTGCTGAGTGTTGATCGCTACTTCTGCGGAGTGAAGCTGCACAGCTGGTGCCGGAGAGCGCTGACCTTTTTCCTTTGAAATTTCGGCTTTCAAACTACAACCCGTGAGTAAGACTTTCTAAGAATCGGGAGATCAAAGGATTGGCTTGCCTTTGATCGACACAACGAACTTGAATTTGGCACTGAAGCGGGAAGGCGCAAAAAGGAAGTCCGTCTTCCGGTTTTGTAAACAGGATTAAAGCAAAGACTTTTGAAGCTAGAGCTGGAGAAGCAGAACTAAGAGGAGTTAAATTTTAGTGCCAGATACAAGAACTCCCTCTTAGAGTGAGGGGGAGAAGGAAATTTTGGACTTGAGGATAAGAAAGTGAGGAAAAAGACCACTGCTTAATCCCTGATATTGGTCTTCCAGAGACAGTAAGAAAGTGTTGCACCGTTTATAAACATTTGTAACTGTTTGTGAACACTCTGCATTTGAACTGGAAAGGACTCTTTGTAACTGTTGCCTTTTATTGAAAAAGTGAAAGTTAAAAAGGGCAGGACTGCTTTTGGAAAAAAGTTGCCCTGAAAGTAACATTGTTGCCAAGGTGCTCCCCTAGAGGAGGCCTGGGATATAGCTGGGGATTTTCCATTACAGCTGGCCTGGAAACTTTCTCACCAGAAAAGAAATTTGACTGTGTGAGTGCCCTTGAATTCTAAAGATAAAGTAATGGATCAGGAAAAACCCCAGCCTTCAAGGATAAAAACTAGACTGCAGCAACGAAGACAATCAATAGTAGTGCCTCCTGTCCTAGAAAAAGAAGATACTGGGCAGCCTGGAGCAAAAAGTACGGGCTCTGAAGAGACACTAAATGCATCATTAGACAAATTATTTGGAGCTTTGGAAAAATTGTCAGCTAAAATTGACTTAAATACTACAACTATCAGCTCCAATACTCAGGCCATTGATCGATTGTTGCAGGAATCTAAATTGACAAGGAAAATTGCCGACAAAGCTAAAGAAAAGGTGCTGGCGGTAGAAGGAAAATTACAGCCAATTAATAAACAATTAGAAGACCATAAGGCACAACTGTCCTTAATCGAATTGAGAGATAAACAGGCTAATTTAAGGATCAGGGCGGTACCGGAATTGGAAGAAGGCAAGCTGAGTGACTTTCTTACACAGGAATTTGAAGAATTCTGGGGCCTTGATCCAGAGAAAGATTTCAAGATAGTGACAGCCTTCAGACTTGGCAAAGGGAAGAAAGGGGGAAGAAAGAACAAGGTAAGAGATTGTTTGATTACACTCAGATCTAAAGAAGAGAGGGACAAAATACTGGGCCTACATTACCAGAAATCATTGGAAATAGAGGATTCAAGGATAGAAATTTTTAAAGATATCCCAAAATATCTATTGGACCTCAGAGCCAACTACGGAGACCTGGTGAACTTGTTAAGAAGAAACAGTGTCATCTTCAGGTGGGAATTTCCCCAGGGGCTGTCTTTTACTTACAGAGGGAAAAAGGTGAAGATAAGATCAGAGGAGGATAAAGTGAGATTCCTGAAGGATCACGAGGAAGATCTACAAAAAGAGGCAGAGGGAAAAGAACCAAAATTAAAACCAGGAGTTTTGGACCTAGCAAAGCTACCACTGGGACTGGACAAACCAGAAGTGATACCACCCACAGACCAAGAACAAGCACTGGGAGCAGTCGGAGGAGAAGCAGAATAACCATACAATGTCTCTGCAGGTACTAAGTTGGAACATTCGAGGTTTGAACTCCCCCGATAAGAGGAAAAGAATCTTTCATCTATTGAAAAAGGAAAAATTGGACTTGATATGTTTGCAAGAAGCCCATGTGACTAGAACACACAGGAAAGTATTAATTAACAAAAGATTAGGACAAGAATTTATTTCATCAGACAAAGTTAAAAAGAGAGGAGTGGTGATTTACGCAAAAGAAAGTTTATCACCTAAATTTGTCTTTAAAGATGACCAAGGAAGATTTGTGGCTATTGAAATACAATTTCAAGGTGAGAAATTCTTGATAGTAGAGATATATGCACCAAATGAGGGGAAATCAGAATTTTATAAGAAACTGCATGAGACATTGTTGGACTTTAACATCATTATGTTTGGAGATATGAATGGAGTGGTATCGACAAATATGGATAAGTCAGAAAGACAAGTGGTGACAAAAGACGGAAGACTACCGAAAACTTTTTTTGAAATGAAAGACAATATGGACTTAATTGACATCTGGAGAACTAAGAACCCCCTAGGTAGAGAGGGGACATTCTTTTCTGAAGCCCAGAAGACTTGGACAAGGATTGACCAAATCTGGATAACCAGAGGAATGGCTCCTAAGATCCGAAAAGTGGAAATCTGCCCAAAAACTTGCTCCGACCATAATCCTGTGAAAATGGAAATGAAACCAACATTGACTGGTTCCTTCAGATGGAGGATGAACGACGCCTTGTTTAGAGATCCAGAAATCACCAAGAAGGCCCAAAAAATTATAAAAGACTATTTTGAGATAAATCTGAAGACCACAGTGGAAAAAAGAACAATCTGGGACGCAAGCAAAGCCGTAATGAGAGGGTTTTTGATTCAGCAAAATGCAATAAAAAGGAGAACCCAAAATGAGAAAAAAGAGAAGATTTTGGAGAAAAGAAGAGAAGGAGAGAAAAAACTTAGAGCTAAACCAAAATCACAAGAGATTTTGAGAGAAATTAAGTCATATCAAGTACAATATATGAAAATGATAAATCAGGACATTGAATGGAAAGTTAAACAGATGAGACAAAAGACCTTCGAATCAGCTAATAAATGTGGGAAGCTGTTAGCATGGCAGCTGAAGAAGAGACAAAAACTAAACACGGTTACCAATCTTGAAGTGGATGGAAAGAATATTCAGAATCCACAGGAGATTAGAAGCTGCTTCCAGAGATATTTTAAACAACTCTATACACAAGGGCCGCAGATTGAGTCGAAAATTGATCAGTTTCTGAAAACTAATGGATTACAAAAAAATTCTCAAGAAAACAAAGTATTATTGAATTACAAAATAACTGAACAAGAGGTGGAAGGCGCAATTCAGAATATGCAACTGGGCAAATCTCCAGGGCCTGATGGATTAACATCCAAGTATTACAGAAAATGCCTTTCTCTTGGGCATTGTCGGCCAATTGGTGTCAAAGAAGGACAGAACTTTCTTTATGTATGCTACAACAGCAGCAAGAATACTTATCGCAAAGTACTGGAAGACACAAGATCTACCCACCTTGGAAGAATGGCAGATGAAAGTGATGGACTATATGACATTAGCTGAGATGACTGGCAGAATTCGCGACCAGAAAACAAAGTATTATTGAATTACAAAGTAACTGAACAAGAGGTAGAAGGCGCGATTCAGAATATGCAACTGGGCAAATCTCCAGGGCCTGATGGATTAACATCCAAGTATTACAGAACTTTGAAAGACTATTTAATTCAACCATTAAAGGAGGTTTGCAATGAAATTATGGAGGGGGAAAAGGCGCCGGAGACGTGGAAAGAAGCTTATATCACACTTATACCGAAAACTGAGTCTGAAAAGACACAACTTAAGAACTATCGCCCCATATCCCTACTTAACGTGGATTATAAAATCTTTGCAGATATATTGGCTAGAAGACTGAAAAAAGTTTTGGCAGAGGTGATACATAAAGACCAGGCCGGCTTTCTCCCTGGAAGACATCTATCGGACAATACGAGGAATATAATTAACATTCTGGAAAAGCTGCAGGTGAACATTAACACAAAAGCAGTCTTGATTTTCGTAGATGCGGAGAAAGCCTTTGACAACATTTCCTGGAGTTTTATGAAGAAAAATCTTCAGGGGATGGGGGTTGGACAAAACTTTGAAAATGGTATAGGTGCGATATATTCTGAACAAAAAGCTAAATTGAGAGTAAACAATGTGGTTACAGAAGAGTTTAAAATAGAGAAAGGGACACGACAAGGTTGCCCAATTTCCCCATTGCTTTTCATTTCGGTCCTGGAGGTTTTGCTAAACATGATTAGAAGGGACCATTTGATTCAAGGTATTCAGGTCGGAGTTAAACAATACAAACTTAAAGCTTTTGCAGATGATCTCGTTATGACATTACAGGAGCCGATATCCAGCACTAAGAGGGCCCTAGAAGTAATCCAGGATTTTGGTCAAGTGGCAGGCTTTAAATTGAACAAATTGAAAACTAAGGTTTTGGAGAAAAAATTGACGCCGGTAGAGAAAGAGAGGTTTCAGAAAGAGACAGACTTAACATTAGTAAAATACCTGGGGGTGAATATGACATCCAAGAATGTGAACCTATTTAAAGACAACTATGAGAAATGCTGGTCAGAGGTGAAAAAAGATCTAGAAATTTGGACGAATCTGAAGCTTTCCTTGCTGGGTAGAATTGCTGTTATTAAGATGAATGTATTGCCGAGAATGTTATTTTTATTTCAATCATTGCAAATTATTGATAAGATGGACTGTTTCAAGAAGTGGCAAAGAGATATATCTAGATTTGTCTGGCAGGGCAAAAAGCCCAGAATAAAATTTAAGATCCTTACTGATGCCAAAGACAGAGGGGGGTTTGCCCTGCCAGACTTTAAACTTTATTATGAGTCAGCAGCCTTTTGCTGGCTGAAGGAATGGCTACTTCTTGAGAATACAGATGTTTTGGATCTTGAAGGGTATGATAACATATTTGGGTGGCATGCATATTTATGGTATGGCAAGGTAAAAGCACATAAGGCATTTAAAAACCATATTGTCAGGAAAGCATTGTTTAATGTCTGGACAAGGTACAAAGATTTTCTGGAGAGTAAAACCCCAAGGTGGCTATCACCTATGGAAGCGAAAGCTTTGAAAAGGCTCAATATGGAGGCCAAATGGCCGACATACTGTGAAATTTTGGAACAAGAAGGAGAGAAACTGAAATTGCAGTGTTTTGAAAAATTAAAAGACAAAGTGAGAGATTGGCTTCATTATTATCAGATAATGGAGGCATATAACTTAGATAAGAAAATTGGCTTCCAGGTGGAAAAGTCAAAATTAGAAACAGAACTGCTAGAACCTAAAACTAAGAACTTGTCAAGAATGTATAACTTGCTGTTGAAATGGAATACTCAGGATGAAACGGTGAAATCTGTCATGATTAAATGGGCACAGGATGTTGGACATAATATTATGTTTGCTGACTGGGAACAGTTATGGACCACAGGTATGAAGTTTACGGCATGTAATGCCCTAAGAGAGAATATTATGAAAATGATATACAGGTGGTACATGACCCCAGTCAAGCTTGCAAAAATCTATCATTTGCCCGATAATAAATGTTGGAAATGTAAAGAAATTGAAGGTACATTCTTTCACCTTTGGTGGACATGCCCAAAGATTAAGGCTTTCTGGGAAATGATATATAATGAACTGAAAAAGGTATTTAAGTATACCTTCCTGAAGAAACCAGAGGCCTTTCTCCTGGGCATTGTCGGCCAATTGGTGCCAAAGAGGGACAGAACTTTCTTTATGTATGCTACTACAGCAGCAAGAATACTCATCGCTAAGTATTGGAAGACACAAGATCTACCCACTCTGGAAGAATGGCAGATGAAGGTGATCGACTACATGGAATTGGCTGAAATGACTGGCAGAATCCGAGACCAGGGAGAAGAGTCGGTGAAAGAAGACTGGAAGAAATTTAAAGACTATTTAAAGAAATATTGTAAAATTAATGAATGTTAGAAGGATGTTAGATAGAAACTAAGTGGTTTCCAGCTGTAATGCTTTAGGAGACATGAAAAAAAGATTCACAAATGGGTAAAAGTTTAATGGTAAGGATTTGCTGAACTAACAAATTGAATTGGAATACAGGGAGGGGAGGTGTGAGGAGGTCTGAGGAAATAAGTGTACGGAAGTTATGTTATTGAAAATTAATGTGTGTTTTTAATTGTTTTTTTATTTTGTATGTTATTTTGTATGTTTATTTTTCATTTTTTGCTATATTTTAAAAACTTTCAATAAATATCTTTTCAAGATTTGCAATGATTGAAACAAAAATAACATTCTTGGCAATACATTCATCTTTATAACAGCAATTCGACCTAACAAGGAAAGCTTCAAATTTGACCATATCTCCAAGTCCTTTTTCACTTCTGACCAACATTTCTCATAATTGTCTTTAAATAGGCTTAAGTTCTTAGTGGTCATATTAACCCCCAGGTATTTTACTTTCTTAACCAATGTTAAACCTGTCTCCTTCTGAAACCTCTCTTTCTCAATCGGTGTTAAATTTTTCTCAAGCGCCTTAGTTTTTAACTTGTTCAACTTGAATCCTGCCACATGACCAAATTCCTGAATCAATTCTAATACTCTTTTCGTACTAGATTCTGGCTCCTGTAACGTCAATACTAAGTCATCTGCAAAAGCTTTCAATTTGTACTGTTTAGCTCCGACCTGTATACCTTTGATCAAACGGTCCCTTCTGATCATGTTTAGCAAAACCTCCAGGACCGAAATAAAAAGCAATGGGGAAATTGGACAGCCTTGTTGTGTCCCTTTTTCTATCTTAAATTCCTCTGTTACCACATTGTTAACTATTAGTTTAGCCTTTTGTTCTGAATAAATTGCACTTATACCATTTTCAAACCCTTGACCAACCCCCATCCCCTGAAGGTTTTTCTTCATGAAACTCCAAGAAATATTGTCAAAGGCTTTCTCCGCATCTACAAAAATTAAAACAGCTTTAGTGTTAATATTCACTTGCAACTTCTCTAAAATATTAATTATATTTCTCGTGTTGTCAGACAAGTGTCTGCCTGGGAGAAAGCCAGCTTGGTCCTTATGTATCTCCTCTACTAAGACTTTTTTCAGTCTTTTAGCCAAAATGTCTGCAAAAATTTTGTAATCCACATTAAGCAGGGATATGGGGCAGTAATTCTTGAGTTGCGTCTTTTCAGACTCATTTTTTGGTATTAGTGTAATATAAGCTTCTTTCCACGACTCTGGCGCTTTATTCCCCTCCAAAATTTCATTACAAACCTCCTTTAGTGGTTGTATTATCCAGTCCTTCAAGGATCTATAATATTTTGAGGTTAAGCCATCTGGCCCTGGAGATTTGCCCAACTGCATGTTCTGAATGGCACCTTCCACCTCCTGTTCTGTTATTTTGTAGTTCAGCATTAACTTATTTTGAGAGATTTTTTGAAGTCCATTTATTTTTAAAAATTGGTCTAAATCAAACTCTTTCTGTGGCCCTTGTGAATATAACTGTTTAAAATACCTCTGGAAGCATTTTCTGATTTCCACTGGATTTTGGATGTTCTTTCCTTCCACTTCCAAGTTGGTAATGGTGTTGAGTTTTTGTCTTTTTTTCATTTGCCAGGCTAACAGTTTTCCACATTTATTGGCCGATTCAAATGTCCTTTGTCTCATCTGTTTAATTTTCCATTCTATTTCCTGATTCATCATCTTCATATATTGAACTTGGCATAACTTTATTTCTCTCAGAATCTAAGTTCTGGGTGTTGTTACATATGCTAACCAGAGCAAATCACAAACACATGGAACTGGTTAAACTTTAGTCCTGTGGTGTGCTGAAAGGAGAATGTAGAGAAGCATCCAATTCCTGGACGTTTTGCAGAACCAGAGTGTTGATATTATCTGCAGGGGTGTCCAGTTAATTTACACCCTTATTCTTGCCTCATTCAAGTTTCTTCGTAACGTTAGAATGGAGGAGGTCAAGAGAACAAGGGAAGTAACCAAGGAAGGCCACACATTTCATTACTTTGATGGGGTTCCTACTGCACATCAGTAATTTGAATGGTAACACTCCTGTGCAATATTGTTTGGATTTCTAATTAAAACTAAAGCTGCATTTGCATTGGCTGAAGATTTTGCTAAAGCTCAGTGTGTTTTGCAAGTTGTACTTATGCAGCCAGAAATAAATTTCATTGCACTCAATGCGGCTTTGCACCAAGACACTTTATGTAGGAGCATACTGATCCTAATAAACTGGGCCTTGTGCTATTTACTTGCATTGAGGACATGACTTGGGACTGTCATGGTTAGCTCTAGCACTGCAGAATTAACCGTTATACCACTCCTTTAGTCATATTTAAATCCTATGGAAATCAATGAAACAGGATGATGGAATTACCACCTTTCCCAGTTCTCAGCCCTGCAAGCAGGAGTCAATAAATGCCACTTCTCAGTCAGCAGGCCTGAGGCCAGTCCCTGTCAATCTGTATATTTTCTTCTGTTGTCCACCCTTTCGCCTAGAATAGTTTGTATTCTGACTTTCAAAGCACCTTTCCAGATCTGTTGCCTTGATCTCCATTTCTGCTCTACCTTGTTTGTTGTTGTTCTTTTCAAAAGAAAACAAAGGGGGGGGGGAATGATCCTCTCCTGCTTTCAATAATATAATTCAGGCATTGTTTCAGTGAAGGAAATAGGTTGCAGACAAGCTAGCTCAGGAATGCCTGATCATAGTCTATGGAAAGAGAGAGGGAGAAATCAGGATAATATGTCTTTGTATGTTTGAAGATAGGGACAGTTTCCAATAGATTTTGCACAGCATGGGTGAGGTTTGTTAGACGCGTGTTCTGTGGGATGCCGAATGCAGACAAGACAAAACAGTGAGTTACAAAAAAGAAAGGATTCACATCTGCACAAAGACCTGTCACTTATCCAGAGTCTCATATGTGGTAACAAGGACTGCTTTCGGCACTAATTAGTTCAGACCACCAACAAAGCAAAGCAGAGATAAGAACTCAGAATCGGGATGAACTACCCCCTTCTTCCAAATAATAGCCATCCTGCCGGTTTAAGGAAGGGATGTAGTTTGGAGGCCACATTCTTGGGACCCGTAGGCCATGAGTGAAACCACACTCTCTTATTCGTTTGCTTTAAGTGTTCTATCTCTGAGGGTTTCAAAGGTTAACCTTCCAAACAGGAGAGAAGTCAACCCCAGATGCCTCAAGTTCTGGTTGCAAATAGGAAAAGGGAACTGATTAACTACATGGTGCTAAATAAGTATGGACTACACTGCCATTTTTGTGTGTGTGCATGCACCATTCTTTCATGTATGCTCTTCCAAAAGACATTCAAGAATGGATAAGAAAACTTGTTACAGTATCACCAGTTAAATGAAATCTTCAAAAAAGACAACTTGCCATTTGCCTCTAAAATTCAGAGTAGATTGCAGCTTGGTACTGAAGAAAGAATAAACTTGAGCCCTGTGAGCCCAAGCCTCTGCTCATGTAGAACATCTTAACCCTTTAAGTACCCCTAACCAAGGGTCTAGAGCTGCTACACAAGGTATCTGCTTTCAAAGAAGAGACCATAATCTTAGAGGCACAGCACATAGACTGCACGTTTAAGGTCCCAGACTGAAATCTTGGCATTTCCTGTTAAGAAGATCAGATAGCAAGTGATTGAAAAGACTTCTGCTTGACACCTTGGAGAGGTGCTGCCAGTCAGAATAGACAACACTGTGCTTGATGGACAAACCAGCTGACCTGGTATAAAACAGCTTCCTATGTTCCGAAAACTCACTTTGAAACAGCCTGGTGTTCTCTGGACTGGCATAGTCTAGTAATCCAAGTTATCAATGGTAGCAGCAGAGATGAATTTCTGAAACAAACTTGACAAGACTGAGGGTTTTTGCTGTCAGACCTGCTAAGTTTGTCTGCAGTTTTGTGCTAGCTTCCTACACACACCCCTCCCATCTCCCTCATTTATTAAATGAATGACACGTTTCAAAGTTGGGGGGGAGGGCAATCTTAGGGAACAGACAAATAAATAAGTTCTTATTCAACATCTTTATCAACGACTTGGATGATGGACTCAAGGGCATCCTGATCAAATTTGCAGATGACACCAAACTGGGAGGGGTGGCTAACACCCCAGAGGACAGGATCACACTTCAAAACGACCTTGACAGATTAGAGAACTGGGCCAAAACAAACAAGATGAACTTTAACAGGGAGAAATGTCAAGTATTGCACTTGGGCAAAAAAAATGAGAGGCACAAATACAAGATGGGTGACACCTGGCTTGAGAGCAGTACATGTGAAAAGGATCTAGGAGTCTTGGTTGACCACAAACTTGACATGAGCCAACAGTGTGACGCGGCAGCTAAAAAAGCCAATGCAATTCTGGGCTGCATCAATAGGAGTATAGCATCTAGATCAAGGGAAGTAATAGTGCCACTGTATTCTGCTCTGGTCAGACCTCACCTGGAGTACTGTGTCCAGTTCTGGGCACCACAGTTCAAGAAGGACACTGACAAACTGGAACGTGTCCAGAGGAGGGCAACCAAAATGGTCAAAGGCCTGGAAACGATGCCTTAGGAGGAACGGCTAAGGGAGCTGGGCATGTTTAGCCTGGAGAAGAGGAGGTTAAGGGGTGATATGATAGCCATGTTCAAATATATAAAAGGATGTCACATAGAGGAGGGAGAAAGGTTGTTTTCTGCTGCTCCAGAGAAGCGGACACGGAGCAATGGATCCAAACTACAAGAAAGAAGATTCCACCTAAACATTATGATACGGAAGGGTGTCTTCTTCACCTTCTTCTTCGCTACAATATATCCATTTATTTCCAATTGTCAATGTCAAAAGGGACTAAAATCTATAAAATGCATAGAAAATCAACGTGCCAATTTGCTCAATTTCTCTAGGACTCCATGACACCTCCCCTGTCCTCCATAATCCCTCAAGCAAGGTGTCCAGACCCTAATCCTGTCAAATCACTCTGCCAAGCCTTTCCTCCGGGCAATGCCAGGTGGCAGGCTATGCATAGATGGACCATTGTCTTCTCATCACCGGTACTCAGGATGTGCTTATCTGCGCATATCTCCAGCTCTGCATATTCCCCCCTCCCTCCTCCATATGTTAATTCTGTGTAACCCAACCTCTTCTTAATGTATTCATGATGTAACTGGGATGTATTTTGCACTGTATGCTGGGACATGGAGGGAAGTTTCAAAAGTTCATGTCACCCCTTTCTCGCTGTTCAATCTCGCCTTGAACCTGTTGCGCAATAAACTTGGATCTTCTGCAGTTTGCTCCTGTCTCCGGCTGAGCTCATTTTCCTCCGCAGGGACCCGCGGACTTAGTCCGCCGAGCTGGGTGGCAGAGCAGCCTCGCACCCAGATTTTACCATAACAATTAGGAAGAACATTCTGACAGTAAGAGCTGTTCGACAGTGGAATTTGCTGCCAAGGAGTGTGGTGGAGTCTCCTTCTTTGGAGGTCTTTAAGCAGAGGCTTGACAACCATATGTCAGGAGTGCTCTGATGGTGTTTCCTGCTTGGCAGGGGGTTGGACTCGATGGCCCTTGTGGTCTCTTCCAACTCTATGATTCTATGGAGCCTGGCAACCCAACAAAGCAAGATGCATACGCGAGGGCACTAACAATGAGCAAAAAAAAGAGGCGAGAGCACAGTTTAGCCTTTTGAGAAGCAGAGGGGCTTATGGAATCTTTGTGTCAAGTTTTGCAACCTCTGGGGAACTTGCTTGTGATGCTGCAGTTACTTGGCACAGAGAAACGAAACAGCACATCTCTCTTAATTGAATCATCCTACAGACTGGAAGTACTGTACATTACGAGTGCATGGCGAGTTGCTGCCAAATGTTTGCCTGCTTGATTTCCCTAGCACATAAGCGGACTTCAGTTGAAATCACATGTGGGCATGTAAGCATGAACTGAAACACTGGCAGGCATTTCTGTGGACACAGATGTAATTTTCTTCCAGCTATGATCATGGGGACAGCTGTACCTGACTCTGTTTACAGTCCAAATTGCATTAACATTTCCCTGGTTGGAAAGACAGACACAGCCGAAGAGGCTACATCTGGTCAAGTGTAGAAGGAAGTCAGAAAATGGGTGATTGATACCCAAGTCATTTCTTTCCCCTGGGATGTAAACAGGTTTTGCCTTCTCACCCACGCCCCACCACTTTCATGTGACAAAGAGTGTTCTCCTTAATGGAGAGCGCTGGTTGCGGTGGGGTCTATCAGGCCACACCCCCCCCTTGGTTGCCAGGCAGGATTGGAAAGTTGGCCTGTGGCAATGACTAGTTGTGGTTGAGTTGCTGGGGCAATTTATGTGTTGCAATTTGGTGGGAGGGATCTAATGCTTTATATTCTGTGCACGCAGCTTGGACACTTTCTCTTTGCTGCGTGCATCGGAACACCCGCCCGCCCGCCCGCCCTAAATTTAAGGGTTTTCTGCGTTGACCTTGCTATGCCTGTCATGGGGTCATCTGCTGTTGTGGCAGGGGACTGGTAGGAATTTTGTCCATCTGGCTGATTTGTTTTTTGCCTACTGCAAATCGTCACAACTTGTAAGTTGTGGTTAGGCATTGGTTATCAAATTGGTTGGAAGAGGGGCAAGGATTGGCTGGGCCTGCCCCTCCAACGCTGCTGCGGAAAGGGAATTCCGTTAAAGGAACCCAGGGGCTTGCCATGTTTTTGTCCGAATCCCTGGAATGGGGCTAGGACCGGCAAGCCCTAGGGAGCATGCGGGGAGAAGTGAGGGCCTGTCGCTCAGCTCCATTTCTCCCCAATATTGTTTTCCCTTACTGGCTTTCGGTGGAATCCGGAAGTAAGTTCTGTCCCCAGGCGGGGGGCGGGGGGGACGACGACAGATAGTCTTAACCAATGCCTAAGCAATCACTAACAATCATGTATGTTAATAAAGTTGTGGCCAAAATTATGCCAAAAACCTTAAACAAAAATGATGTGTCTTTCTATGGGTGAAAGAAAATCAAAAGCCTTTCTGCCTCGCCCCTTTCTCCTCTAAGAACGCTGAAGCCTCATTATCAACAGCTGTGTCTTTCCCCAGCTATTCCTTCTCCAGCTTCTCTTCCAGCTAGAGTCCCAATAGCATCCAAAAGAGTCACAGATTCTCCATTACTATTAGCAAACAACTATGGGAACTGTAAGTGACGATTGTTTAAATGTTTTCACACTTAATATTAAAGCAGCACAATCTTTTGGAAACATTGGCTTTGAAATTTTTGGTCCGGGCCTAAAGCTTAAGCTTGAATAACGCCTAAACGCAATAGGCTATGCAAAGCTGCCTTTGCTTTTTGCTACTATAAAAGTTGTATTAATAGTTGGTTTTTATGTAGTAGGAAAACTGATAAACCAAATGTTAAGTAGGTACAAATATTATGTCTAAGTAAATAATTTTCCCCACACACAAACAAAAAAGATAGTTCCCGTCCTCAAGTTTACAATCTCATTGCTAATCCTTTTTGGGTAGTCTGAAAGCTTTTTTTCTTTCTTTTTTAAGGTGGGGGAAACCCGAGATGAAAGTAGGAATGTGTTTAAGCTAAAGTTGAATTGTAATGTTTGTTTATAATGCTTCTGAATTTCATGGACTGGGAAAAGCCTCAATGACCTTGCTCCCAGCCCTTCCCTTGCTGCAAAAAATAAAATAAAAATATCTACAACCACAGGAGTTTCACCCCACATTGCCTTAGATGGCTAAGCTAACATGTTTAATTAGAGAAAAATCGTTACTAGCATTTGTTAAGGATTGGAAGTTTCCTATGGACCTTTTGTGTGAAAGACAAAATGAACTTGCAGTATCTGAATTTGAAGATTGAAAAAAAATACTCTCTTTAACATTCTATTTTCTATAAACCAGTATCATACGTAGCTACTGAAACCCAGAAGTCCTTTTATTCTAGTCTCTCCCTTTAGTTGTTTTCTTTCTTTCCCTTTGTCTTCTACTTTTGTTTTCTCTTTTTCTTGTATTTTCTTCCTTCTGACTTTCTTTCTGCTCTTTCTTAGCTTAAGTAGCTGTTTTAACTCAGTATATTATAAAATATATATTTATAATGAATATTATTGAGGCATCAGGCATAAGCCTGCATTTTATTAATGTTTGATCAGGACTTGTATATTAAAGAGGGCTTAGATTTTCAAAAGTTTCATGCCAGGCAGACCAGCTGCTTAAGAAAACACTGGCAATGTTTTCCTCCTAGACAAGGGGGCCCCTTGATTGATAGCAGAAAACAATTCTCAAAGTCGTAAAAGCTGGAATTACAGACTGAGTAAGGACACTGACCCTACATGTTACAGAAGATAACAAAGGCAGAGATAAATATAATTAGGAATGAGTAAATAGTAAAATAATGCCAATGTGCCTCCCAGTAAAATGAGCCAGATCTTCTTTCCAAGGTTAAAGGCCAAATGGAGAAGCATCTAGCTGGCAGAAATTTTGGGAAGTCTTTTAAAGCTGTTTCTTTCTTAAACTGAGAGAGTTTAAGGGCAATAAAGGCTGGAGAAGGGGGGGAGTGTAAACAGGGGAAGAGGCTTTTTTTCCTATTTTATTTTGAGGCTGTAAACTGTTCCTTCCTTGTTACTTTTAGGAAGTTTATCCTTCTAAAAAGCTATCTATGATAATGTATGAAATATGCTGGCTTAAATGTAATTATGCAAAGGATTTAACAAATGCTAGATTCTTATTTCATATAGTTGTAAGAGTTGTATTTTATCCTGAAATTTAAGTTAGCCACCAGCTTAGCCCTCCTGCCAGACAGGAAGACGACATCCAAGAATTCCTGATATATGAGTTGTCAGGCATTTGTTTAGAAACCTTCAAATGAAGGAGATCTTTCAATGTTGATGTGAAACTCAAGATCCTTGACATATGTTTAAGATAAAAATTTAAGATTAACCATTTGTTTTAGAAGGCAATAGGGCAAGGAGGGCAAGAGGTGAGCTGGTAATTAAGATTCCTTGTTGAGACACATGTAAGATATATTACTACTTATTTGTCATTTATAGATGTAACAATATATAGCTCTTTGTGTTCCATATAAGGACAGGAGGATGTGGGTGTATCTTTTAGGATTGGTTATAGCAATCAGCCAATAGGAAATCCAACCAGGCTGATTGGACAGAGGCAGCCAAAGGAGGAGCAAAGGGGGCTGGATTAAGGGAATATAAGGACTGGCCATAATGGCAGGAGGCCAGGCCAGAGCTTGGTAACCATATACCACTGTGCCTCTCATTTATTTGTCTGACAAATAAATAATTATTTTAATTTCTCTATTGCTGCGTTGAATATTTCATTCCAGCTAAGCGTTAACCACAAGCAGGGTGCTACATTATTTCTGTCTGTCTTAGAACAAGTATCAATCAATAAATACAAACTTTTTTAAAAAAGGATTTTTACACCACAAACTCTTTCCCCAGTGTTCTATCGCAAACTGTTCCCCCAAGGAAAACACCCTAGCAGTTTCTTGCTGCAGCCCCAGCCCCAAACCTCACCCTGCCAGCCCCACAAATCCCACTCCCAGCCAAGTTCTGTATGCCTCACCCCTTCCTTCTCCTCTAAAAGTACCCCGAAGCCTAATTTTCAACAACTGTGTCTTTCCTCAGTTGCTCCTAATCCTGCAGATATCCTCCACCTGCTGTCCAGGGACCCAATACAGCATCTATGCAAGAGGGAAATCCAGAGGCCTGACATCAGCACACCCTGTGGCATGACTGCACAGCCTATAGTGGCAAAGGACTGAGGACCCCCAAAATTTTAAAGAAGGGGTGGGCCCCTTCAAAATTCCCTGGGACAGTGAGACTTTAACACTCCCTATGGTGTGCTTGAGATATCTAGGGGGTCAAGGTACTCCCAAAATTTTCAATAGGCGTGGGCCCCCTCAAAATTCCCTGGGATCACACAATGTCAGCACACCCCCATGGTGTGCTTGTGACATATACAGGATGGGGAGGCCAAGGACTCCAAATTTTCAAGGGGGTGCCCCCCTCAAAATGCCCTGGAGCGGTGTGATGTCAGCACATGCCATCTAAGGGGACATGGGCTGAGGGCCCCCAAAATGTTGAAGGGTCCCCCTCAAAATTCCCTAGGGTCATGTCATGCAATTTCAGCACACCACAAGGTGTTCTTGTGCCATCTAGGGGGGCATTGGCTGATGGGTCCCAAAATGTTGAAGGGCCCCCCTCAAAATTCCCTGGGGTCATGCAATCTCAGCACACCCCATGTTGTGCTCATGCCGTCTAGGGGGACATGGGCTGAGGGCCCCCAAAATGTTGAAGCGCCCCCCCCCAATTCCCTGGGGTCATGCAATTTCAGCACACCCCATGTTGTGCTCATGCCGTCTAGGGGGACATGGGCTGAGGGCCCCCAAAATGTTGAAGGGTCCCCCTCAAAATTCCCTGGGGTCATGCAATCTCAGCACACCCCATGTTGTGCTCATGCCGTCTAGGGGGACATGGGCTGAGGGCCCCCAAAATGTTGAAGGGCCCCCCCTCAAAATTCCCTAGGGTCATGCAATTTCAGCACACCCCATGTTGTGCTCATGCCGTCTAGGGGGACATGGGCTGAGGGCCCCCAAAATGTTGAAGCGCCCCCACAAAATTCCCTGGGGTCATGCACTTTCAGCACACCCCATGTTGCGCTCATGCCGTCTAGGGGGACATGGGCTGAGGGCCCCCAAAATGTTGAAGCGCCCCCCACAAAATTCCCTGGGGTCATGCAATTTCAGCACACCCCATGTTGTGCTCATGCCGTCTAGGGGGACATGGGCTGAGGGCCCCCAAAATGTTGAAGCGCCCCCCCAAAATTACCTGGGGTCATGCAATTTCAGCACACCCCATGTTGTGCTCATGCCGTCTAGGGGAACATGGGCTGAGGGCCCCCAAAATGTTGAAGGGTCCCCCTCATAATTCCCATGTCTAGTGGGACATGGGCTGAGGGCCCCCAAAATGTTGAAGCGCCCCCACAAAATTCCCTGGGGTCATGCAATTTCAGCACACCCCATGTTGTGCTCATGCCATCTAGGGGGACATGGGCTGAGGGCCCCCAAAATGTTGAAGCGCCCCCACAAAATTCCCTGGGGTCATGCACTTTCAGCACACCCCATGTTGTGCTCATGCCGTCTAGGGGGACATGGGCTGAGGGCCCCCAAAATGTTGAAGCGCCCCCCAAAATTACCTGGGGTCATGCAATTTCAGCACACCCCATGTTGTACTCATGCCGTCTAGGGGGACATGGGCTGAGGGCCCCCAAAATGTTGAAGGGTCCCCCTCATAATTCCCATGTCTAGTGGGATATGGGCTGAGGGGTCCCAAAATGTTGAAGCGCCCCCCAAAATTACCTGGGGTCATGCAATTTCAGCACACCCCATGTTGTGCTCATGCCGTCTAGGGGAACATGGGCTGAGGGCCCCCAAAATGTTGAAGGGTCCCCCTCATAATTCCCATGTCTAGTGGGACATGGGCTGAGGGCCCCCAAAATGTTGAAGCGCCCCCACAAAATTCCCTGGGGTCATGCAATTTCAGCACACCCCATGTTGTGCTCATGCCATCTAGGGGGACATGGGCTGAGGGCCCCCAAAATGTTGAAGCGCCCCCACAAAATTCCCTGGGGTCATGCACTTTCAGCACACCCCATGTTGTGCTCATGCCGTCTAGGGGGACATGGGCTGAGGGCCCCCAAAATGTTGAAGCGCCCCCCAAAATTACCTGGGGTCATGCAATTTCAGCACACCCCATGTTGTACTCATGCCGTCTAGGGGGACATGGGCTGAGGGCCCCCAAAATGTTGAAGGGTCCCCCTCATAATTCCCATGTCTAGTGGGATATGGGCTGAGGGGTCCCAAAATGTTGAAGCGCCCCCCAAAATTACCTGGGGTCATGCAATTTCAGCACACCCCATGTTGTACTCATGCCGTCTAGGGGGACATGGGCTGAGGGCCCCCAAAATGTTGAAGGGTCCCCCTCATAATTCCCATGTCTACTGGGACATGGGCTGAGCAGTGGCGTAGCGTGGGTTGTCAGCACCCGGGGCAAGGCAAGTAATTTGCGCCCCCTAACCCGTGGATTTGCGCCCCCTAACCCTAACCCCCAGATGTTGCGCCCGGCCCCCCCTGCACCCCCCACGCTACGCCACTGGAGGGACTCCCAAGAAGGTGAAGCGGGACTTCACCCCAGGGTATCTCGGAAGCCCTCGAGGCAGCGACGCTTCCACCCCCTGGAAACAGCAGGAAGGGAGAGCGCTCTTGTGCCCCGGTCCTGCTTTGAGTGCTTCTCATTGACGCGTCTGCTTGGCCACTCACTCTACATGGGCCCTTGTGGCCTTGATCCAGTAGCCGGGTCCTTCTTTGGAAAGAGCAAGCGCCTCCCTCCGCCCCCGCCACACGGAGCTCAGCCTGCACGTGGGCAGGCCCTTTGCGTCTCGTGCGCTTGGCGCGCTGCTCTCTCCAGCTTCCTCCCGGCCGGGCCAGCGGCTCCACCTCTTTTCCTTTGCCTTTGAGCCGCTTAATTCCCAGCAAGCAATTAGCAGGCTCGCTCCACCTCCTCCTCCTCCCGGCTTTGCTGCTGCTGCTGCGAGGCTCTTTTCCTCCACCGACGGCGCGCTGCGCCTTGGAGAGGTTCCCGCTTCCTCGAGGGGGGCCGGCCAAACGCGCCCCCAAAAATGTTGCGCCCGGTGTGGCCGGCACCCCTGGCACCCCCCACGCTACGCCACTGGGGCTGAGGGCCCCCAAAATGTTGAAGGGTCCCTCTCAAAATTCCCTAGGGTCATGCAATTTCAGCACACCCCATGTTGTGCTCATGCCGTCTAGGGGGACATGGGCTGAGGGCCCCCAAAATGTTGAAGCGCCCCCCCCAAATTCCCTGGGGTCATGCAATTTCAGCACACCCCATGTTGTGCTCATGCCGTTTAGGGGGACATGGGCTGAGGGATCCCAAAATGTTGAAGCGCCCCCCCAAAAAAAATTCCCTGGGGTCATGCGATTTCAGCACACCCCATGTTGTGTTCATGCCGTCTAGGGGGACATGGGCTGATACCGTGGGATGCACCACTGAATTTTTCTTCAAACATCTGTGGGCCTGGTGTGACACAATATCAAATTTCATTGGACAACATTGTTTTTCACACATGCATGCTTCTCTTCCCCCCTTAAAATGGAAGCAACTACCGTATTTTTCGCCCTATAGGACGCACCGTCCCATAAGACGCACCTAGTTTTTTGGGGGGGAATAAAGGGAAAAAAATTATTTCCCCCCCAGGCGCGGGGCTGGGGCAGCCCGAGCTTCCCCCGACCCCAGCCCCCAAACAGGCAGCTCTCTGCAAGCCATGGGAGCCCAGCGGTGGCTCCCACTGCTTGAGGAGAGATCCGCGAAGCCTGGACGCGCTGAGATCAGCGCGCGCAGGCTTCGGGATGCCGGCAACCCTCCCCAAGCAGCGGGAACGTTCCCGCTGCTTGGGGAGAGATCCGCGAAGCCTGGACGCGCTGAGATCAGCGCGCGCTGGCTTCGGGATGCCGGCAACCCTCCCCAAGCAGCGGGAACGTTCCCGCTGCTTGGGGAGAGATCCGCGAAGCCTGGACGCGCTGCGATCAGCGCGCACAGGCTTCGGGATGCCGGCAACCCTCCCCAAGCAGCGGGAACGTTCCTGCTGCTTGGGGAGAGATCCGCGAAGCCTGGACGCGCTGAGATCAGCGCGCGCAGGCTTCGGGATGCCGGCAACTCTCCCCAAGCAGCGGGAGCGTTCCTGCTGCTTGAGGAGAGATCCGCAAAGCCTGGACGCGCTGAGATCAGCGCGTGCAGGCTTCGGGATGCCAGCAACTCTCCCCAAGCAGCGGGAACGTTCCCGCTGCTTGAGGAGAGGTCCGCGAAGCCTGGAGAGCGAGAGGGGTCGGTGCGCACCTACCGCTCTCGCTCTCCAGGCTTCAGCGAAAGCCTGCATTCGCCCCATAAGACGCACCCACATTTCCCCTTCATTTTTGGAGGGGGAAAAGTGCGTCTTATAGGGCGAAAAATACGGTAAGTAAAGATACACTGCCTCCGATTCTCATAACCCTTAGATTTTCATAGGCAGCTGTCTGCAAAGGTCATCCATCAGGGCAACCAAGACTGACTCAGTTCTTCGGCCAGGATTGAACCCAGATGGGCATGGATTTAAATCATCTGTGTTTTCTAAGAATTCTTGTAGCTGCCCCACTGCTATCGCCTCCTATGACTAGGCGGACAATGACCTTTTAACACACTGAAAGCTCCCAAGTCCAAAAGGTGTGAAGGGGGCCAACTCCCACTTGCACGGGCAAAGGCACTTTATCTGCGACTGGTGCCACCCACCCAAGCCACTGTTTGAACGGCTGAGATGTAGGAAACATCACAATATCATACTCTGGGAAGGTACTGTCAGTACAGGACTGGACCAGAGCAGGCAGTCTGAATTGTCAACCATTTTGCATTCTATATTCCCTATCTTTTAAACAACCCTCGTTTGTTGCGGTTGTTGCGGCAGTTTTGCGGCTCTTAAAAGCCAGAAGGGTACTAGCAGCAGGACCAACCTACACCCCTCAGCTGTTTAGAACCTTCCTTAGGCACAATTTATGCATGATCTTTGTTTTGCAGCCTTTTCAGAGCATGAGGTTAATCCCCTGTTCTCCTTGTTTTCCTAAAGAAAATGAGATTTTCAATGTTTCTGGGGGGGTTTCAATTTTTTTTTATTGATTTTCCAGCTCCGAGACAGAGCACTCTGCATTTTTTGCCATTTGGGTGCAATCAAACTGCAGAATCTGAACTACACGTGGGCTGATACCCCGGGATGCACCACTGAATTGTTCTTCAAAAATCTGTGCTTTCTTATTTCTTCACCTTTTTGTTTCCTCATCGTCTTTTACAAAGGAAATGGGGCTGCTGCAGTTGGACAGGTGCCTTACTTGGTCATATGGCCCAAATGGTTGGAGGCCCATGGTCTTAAAGCTTAAGACATGCCTGCAAGGAGGTGTGGGCCAGCTCTGACACAGAGCACGATGCATTTTCTGCCGTGTGGGTGCAATCAAACTGCAGAATCTGAACTACACGTGGGCTGATACCCCGGGATGCACCACTGAATTGTTCTTCAAAAATCTGGGGGTACACCACCTAAGCTTTGAGCTACCTCTCCAATAGTGACCCATCAACACCAAACAGTTTGTCGTTGGCTTCCTTGGCATAGTTCTTCAAGTAGGAGGCTTCCTTAGCAAAGTAAACAGTAGCAAAGTAAACTGCGCTATTAACGGACAAGGCCAAGCAGGCGTTAAAGATGTCTGTGCAAATAGGCTTTATCCAGGACGCTCCTGTGCCATGGAAAAGGTCTCTGTCCAAGGAGGTCTGGTCCTCTACTGAGTGTATCTGGGAAATGCGCCTCTTCTGCCTTCTGATAGGCTACACCTGAAAAGAGCCACTTCTGCCACTGTGAAAGCTGAGCTCTCTTGAGGTGGTAGGAGGACCCATGCAGCAGGATAAAGCCCACAATAAACACCGAGAGGATCCTCTCCTGTGAGGGCTACAGTGGGAAGGGATGGAGCAAGAAACCATAAACAGTGTGCAGTAAAGGTAAATGTTTGTAAAACGATCCTGAGAATTTGTTGGGCTGCAGACTTAGGCAAATTTGGGCTGAGGCAAAAAAAAGTCCTGAAAACCATTCTCTTAGAGTTAGTTTTTCCATTATTAATGCCTTAGTTTCATACTTGGATGCTTCATATATAGTTAGTGCGGATGAATAAAGTATACCTGATGATTACTTAGAGGTGCTTAGCTTTCCTTTAAAGCAAATAATGGGTACAATGATGGAGTTTTCTGCTTCTCACAATTCCTTTGTCAGCTGAGTTTCTTCCAAACCTCTAATCTATTTTTGAAAAGAGTCTTGGTAATAGTAATAATAAGCAATAATGGGAATATTGTTGGCTCTGTACCGTGCCATGCTAATGAGTACTCCTTTTTATTTTAATGTTTTCTTGTTTAAGGAGAAATATATTAGTTTGCTCCCTTCCTTGCTAACTTTCCTGCTGTGGAATTCTTGAAAACTGGCAAATTTTAGCCATTAAACAGGAACTTTGAATAGAAAGCATGTATTAACAATATCCCCAATCTTCCCTAGGCAGCATGGCCAGTGGTCAAGGATGATGGGGACTGGCCTCCAGAGGACCAAAGATTCTCCATTCCTGGTGCAGGTAGAAGAATTGTAATTATTCCACCACAGGGAAAAATAATACATAGTGTGTGTGTGTTTGTGTGTCACAATTCATCATGCTGTTTTGTGTCAACATAAGCTGAGTTCTTTTCTATTCTTGCTGGATGTTCAAGAAACTGCCAGTGTAATGAGATGTCACACACAAGGATGTCAACTCTTAGTGAAGCTGTTGAGAGCGTTTCAATTTTAGAGGGTGGTTGAAGGCAAAAATTGGGAGACTTCATAGTGAAAATGGATCGAATGCCCACCTTTTAAATTTGTTTTTAAAATAACGTTTCTATCTGTCAGATTGAAGAGCATCTTGAAAACATGACTGCCATGAACAAGGACACAAGCAGCTAATAATGCAAACAGCAAGACTCTCTATATGGTTTGTCTCCCGCCTCTCAATGGCTCTTTAACTAACCTTTTGATTTGGGGTCCTTTGTATGACACCATATGCAGCTTTATTATTTGGATCTGAACAGGATGCAGGTACCTTTCCCTTTCAAGATATTGTGTGATAATTTTACTTTTATTTAAGTAGAAACTGCTTTACCAGTCTGATGCTGGGGTCACACAAACCCCAATTAGATGGTGGTGGTGATGTTTGAAAGATTTGCTTGACTGACCCCAAATTAATATAAAGAGGATGAAATTGTCTTGAGGAAGATTGTTGATTGTACAGGGGTAGAAGTATACAGGAATGATGAATGGGGGGGGGTCAGAGTTGTCGAGCAGCAGTCCTTTACTGAGCCTGTCAGGCCCCACCACAACCCAGGTAAAGAGAAGCAGGGCAGGGCCCTTCAGGCTATCAGCAGGTCAGTCCTGGGCAACAGCAGCAGCAGCGGTTTGAAATTTCAGAAAAGAAATTGATACTTTCCCCCCTAATGTACATATTTTTCAAGATTCAAAAAGCAAGAGAATAAGAATTGGGTCGCTATCCATGGCCGCTTCTTAAGACCAAAGAGAAGCAGAAAGACCAGACGCCTCCACCGCCCTCACTTCCGATTGGACGCTGTGCCAATGACACATTTGTTGACTTTTCTGGCCAAGCGGATGGTATGTTGCACGGAATTTCATATTGGTAAAAAGTAATGTTGTCCAATGTTATATGATATCATTATATGATACGAGTCCCAATCTTCCTTTAACGCACTCACCAAGGCCTCTCATTACCTGGAACATTAATGATCCAGGCTCACTCCCAAATAGGAGATGGGTTTGGAAAGAATTTAAAAGAGACAGAAAGAGATTTTAATTCAGGAAATTCACCAGAGGAGCTACCGTTGATTTTTGCGCATATTTCCTAAGCACAAAAAAGGTTGTGTTTTGTATTTCTTCGTTCCTAGCACACTCCCCAGTCCTATATGCCTGTCTGCAGAGTTAGTTTCACTCATGCTGTCAGGCGACTAAGTTTGCCCTGACTCTCTTCAATTTCCCTGGCATTGGTGCTCTATGGCCAAAGGATGCTGCTTCTTGCATCTGTTCACTCACTGTAGTAATGACCGCTCCCCGCTTAAAACGGGGGGCGCCCTTTGCGGGGACGCGTGCAGCCCCTAGATCTGGAGCGGCCCCAACAGCATAGGCTTGGCTTTTCCTTCCCTCAGGTGGGATACCTGGAGGTCTCCGCCTACCTCAGTCAGTTGTCCAATCCCACCTGGGGGAAGCGTTGCCAAGGAGACCAGGCCAGGTAGGGGAGGGATTACCTGCCCACACAATAGAGGGAGGATCTTACCTAGGAATCCTCACTTGGCTCCAGAGCTTCTCCCACCCTACCCACCCTCAGTTAATGTCTTATTTTGCAGGTTAACTTTTCTTCACAGGTATGCGGGCGCTGCTACGTTAAGGTCGCTGTTAAAGGGCCGGAAAGGAATTTCCCTGCATTGGCAGGTTTCGCCTTTCCCGTAGCAAAACGTCACAACTTTGGCGGTATCAGGCCTTGGGCGGAATCCTTTTGTCCATCTTCCTCTTGCGGCGGCAATACCAGGGATCCCCGTTAAAGGGGTTTTCTGAAGGGAGGCTTTGGCCGTACACCGAAAGGTCGTCATTGCTCTCTCCTGCGGCGGCGGCGTTACGGGGGCGGCCATCTCTGCTTGAACATATGTTCTCCAGAGCCGGCCCATCCCCCCCACACACACACACTGGATAACCCTGATGCTCCCTAGGTCCCCGGCTGGGGACCGGGGAGGGAGAACGCCCAATGCCTGAGCCAAGGTCTACCCACATTTGAAATTTAATAAAGTTGTGGCCAATTTACTCCCATAGCACGTTGTCTTGAGTCGTTATTCCACATGACGGGGGGACCGTGCAGGATCTGGGGACTCCGCCTGTCCACGCAATGCCAACTTTCCCCACTTAGGCAAGTTAGAACCAGGGCTTTTTCTCAGCTGGAACTTGCTCGAACAGATCCAGCACCTCTCAGGTGGGCACCATTAGAGAACAAGGGAAGTGTTTGTGAATTCTGGCACTTTTTAAAAAATAGAAAAAATATTAAACGCGTAACAAAACATGAAGCTGAAATATATTGACCAGACACAATTCCAACGAGTAACAGGTTTTTTTTAATAATTCACATATGTAGTAAAAAGGTGCCATCATGCCATTCTGTGAGCTATGGTAAAATAGCATGCATATCTGCAGCAAAGCAAAAGGGAAAAGTGCCCCATTTCTGCTTTCAGTTGTATATTAGGAATCAGTTTTGTGATCTTTATGATACAAAAAGCTAACCATTTTTTTTAAGCAGCAACCCAAATATAACTATGAAACAAAAGGTATCAAGAACTATACAACCACTACACCTCATTCGGATGCTGTGCCAATGAAGTAGTTCATTTATTAACTTATTAAAAGAAAAGCCACTCCTAATATATTTTCCCTTTTTATGTTTTTAAAGTAATTTTTTTGAGTTTTCCATTAAATCATATTCACATTTTGTTACATAATTCTATGACTTAATATATAAGAGCATCGACCTCTTTCTGACTTCCACATAACTTTCCATATTCTTCGCATTTCTATAAGCACTTATTTACCCTTTGTCAAATTATAATATTTCACCTTATTATCGGTAAATCAGTTCCTTATAGTTACATTACAAAACATTTCAATTCAAGCCTACAAACGTTTTCAAATGTTTACAATTTTCTTTCATAAATGTGTTCCAGTCCTTTGGAAACAGTTCGTCACGCTGATTCCGGATTATGTCTTCGAACTCCATCATCTTGAGCTGCCAGTCTTCCAGTGTTGGAAGTTCCTGCTGCTTCCATTTCTGAGCCAGAAGTGTCCTTGCAGCCATTGTGGCATACATAAACATGTTTACATCACTTTTATGTATTTCCTCACCAATTAAGCCTAATAGAAATGCCTCTGGTTTTTTATTAAAATTATATTTCAAAACCTTTTTTAACTCGTATATTATGTCCCAGAAGGCTTTCACTTTAGAACAAGTCCACCACAGATGGAGGAAGTTCCCCTCCTTCTCCTTACACTTCCAACAATTTTTGTCTTGATTTCTATACATCTTAGCAAGTTGGGCATGTCTAATATACCATCGATACATCATCTTAAATATATTTTCTTTGAGTGACACACATGCTGTGAATTTAATTGTTTCGGTCCACAGTTTTCTCCACCTTTTAAAATCAATATTGTGCCCTAAATCCTGGGCCCACCTAATCAAAACACTTTTTACCTCTTCATCCTTTGTGTGCCACTCCAGTAGTAACTGATACATTTCCGACAGTATTTTCATTTTACTACCCAGCAATTCTGTCTCCAATTTAGATTTGTTACTTCCAAATCCGTTTCTTTTATTATCCTCTCTAAACACATCTTGTAACAATCGGTTACCTTTCCTCTTAGTTCTTCGAATGTCTTTAACTTTGTTTTATTATCACTTCCATCAGCAAGTCTTTGTATGTCGCCCATTCAGTTCCCATATTTATTTATTTTTTTGACTGCAAAAGCCTCCAGAGGTGAGAGCCACCTCAGAGTTTTGCATTCCAATAATGTTTTATGTCTGCTCCACACCTCATACAATGATTTTCTAATAGTATGGTTCAAAAACCCTCTGTGCATTCTGACCATTCTGACCACAGGTAGGCGTGCCACGCGAATCTGTTGTCAAATCCCTCCAAATCCAATATATCTGAATTATCTAAGGTTATCCTGGGTGGCGCTGCGGGTAAAACCTCAGTGCCTAGGACTTGCCGATCGCATGGTCGGCGGTTCGAATCCCCGCGGCGGGGTGAGCTCCCGTCGTTCGGTCCCAGCTCCTGCCCACCTAGCAGTTCGAAAGCACCCTTAAGTGCAAGTAGATAAATAGGTACCGCTTTACAGCGGGAAGGTAAACAGCGTTTCCGTGTGCTGCTCTGGTGGTTCACCAGAGCAGCTTCGTCACGCTGGCCACGTGACCCGGAAGTGTCTGCGGACAGCGCTGGCTCCCGGCCTCTAGAGTGAGATGAGCGCACAACCCTAGAGTCTGTCAAGACTGGCCTGTACGGGCCTTTACCTTTTACCTTATCCATTCTCTCAACCAACAAAAACACGCCGCCTCGTAGTAAATTTTTAGATCTGGCAGGGAAAAACCGCCTCTTTCTTTTGCATCTGTCAATATTTTATACTCAATTCTTGGCTTTTTAACCTGCTAGATAAATTTAGACAATCTTCTTTGCCATACATTAAATTGTTTTGTTCCACTGATAACCGGAATTGTCTGAAATCAAAACAGCAGTCTCAGGAACACGTTCATTTTGATAGTTGAGAATCTACCCATCATTGATAATTTCATTCTTATATATACTTATATTCTTTTGAGCCTACACCAATCCCCTTTATTTCTTTTGTTGCTTCTATTTTCCTCAACAGGACCTCTAGTATTGTTATAAATAACAATGGCGATAGCGGGCACCCCTGTCTGGTTCCCTTTGTTATCTCAATTTTGTCTGTGAAGTTATTATTAACTATCAATTTAGCATATTGTTCCGAATAAATAGCCCGAATACCATTTAAACGTTTTTCACCGATATCCATAAATTCTAAATTTCTTTTCATAAAATGCCAAGACACATTATCAAAAAAAGTTTCAGCATCCAGAAACATTAGGGCGGCTTGTTTGTCTCTCCTGGAGTCCAGATATTCCATTATATCAATTATATTTCTTTCTCTCCCCCCCCCCCCCACGGAATAAATTTATTCACAGGAAAAAAAGGTGCGTGGGTTTTTTAAAAAGTGAAATCACTCTCATCATTTATTAAGTTAAAAAACAGCAATTGAAAAGCACCGATCAGACATTGCATTTCGAAGCCTCCATCGCAAACTCAAATCTGGTTGCAATTTTTTGGGGGGAGGGGGAGGATCTTGGTTTTTTTAAAAGGGATTCAGCATTCGGGGAATTCCAAGATGCAGGATAGAGACGCATTCGGGGTGGGCTAAAGACCTCAAGGGATCCCACTCTGACATTTGGAAATCTCTCCTCTCCTAGGGCTCCCTTCTGGCTAGCCTAAGGGAGGAGGGAGGGGCGGGGCTGGCTGCCCTGGCGTTGGGAGATGGGGGCCACATGGGGAGAGAACGGGGTGTCAAGGGGCCATGGCGATCCAGCCGAGGATGAGGAGGGAACCACCATACGGGGCTGCCTTGGTCAGGATCGGGTCCCCTGTCACGGCGTGGTAATACAGGACGCCAGAGAACATCCCCATGCCCAGAGACAGGATGCTGCCGGCCATCATGGGATAGCGGCAGTGGGGCACAGCCAGGAGGGCCAGGCTGTGGAGGAAGTGGTATTTGTTGGCCATCTCGTAGAGCTCTTTCAAGTCGTCATCTCGGTCGCTGCGACGGAAATCGTGAGCCCCGTAGGCGGCCGCCCCGACGGCTGCAGCCCCGCTCAGCGCAACAAGCCGTCAGAAAAACGCCCCGGCGCCCGCCATATCAATTATATTTCTAACATTGTCCTTCATCTGTCTACCAGGTAGAAATCCAGTTTGGTTCTTTCCAATCTCCTCTCCAAATACATTTTTAAGTCTATTGGCCAATATACTGGCAAATAATTTGTAATCATTATTTAGGAGCGAGATTGGCCTATAATTTTTCACCTGCCTTATGTCCGTGTCTTGTTTGGGAATTAGTGCAATATGGGCTTCTTTCCAAGTAATATATTTTCTTTTTTTAAGAGGAAAAACACATTGGTTTAAAACGTTATATATTTCCAGCCTGATGTGTTGTTGTTTTTGAAGCCAAATTCAATGGAAATGCATTGTTTGAAGAGTGAATAGATGTATATGCAGAATATGTAAACGTGCACTGTGAAAGCTTTGTAATATTACTTTTGTGATTTTGGGTAAAATTGATGGATGAAGAAAGTGTTGAACTAAAAGCAAACTGTGTGCTTAACTTGTGTTTGTATCTTTTCGTTTCTAAAGGGACCTTTTCAAATTGAATTTAAAATAAACAAGCAAACTCCAAAATTAAAAAAAAAAAATAGAAAAAATAATATTGGTTGGAGCTTTTCTCTGCTTCCTCTAGCTACTCTCCCACAATATATACTGCCGGGGAGGACAAAGCATATGCACAGCTTTGCCACCCATCTCTCAATATGCCCTATACATTTTACTTCTGGTTGGGCTGGAGCTGGCATTTTTCTGATGTCAGCACATTCTGTCATTGTTGCCTCAAAGCCAATAATATTTATGCTTTAAAAATGCAGAGGAAAAGAACGATAATAGTTATTTTATATGGGTACATGGACAAAGTCTTGTTTGCTATGGCAAGTAAAAATTGCACAAAAGAAGAAAAAGTAATTCCACCAGACTTAAGAAATCCATCTTAATATCATTCATAGAGCAATAAATAGCATTAAGTGGGCCAATCCAGACATAGATCATACAACCCTAAACCACTTGGAGACACAAGATGGATTTTGTTCCAGTCAAATAAATCACTTATTTTCTAAGGGAGCAATATTTACAGCAGTGGAAGGGGAACAAATTAACACTATTTTCAGTATAGAAAAGGCCCAGGGGTGGAATTAAGAAGTATAGGCACATCGATCCCACCCACCCCTCACACCCTTTATTTATTTTTTATTAATGAGAACCTGCAAATCCACTGTTTTATGGAATTGTAGTTGAACAAGGAAAACAAGAAAATAGTATTGCCGCTCTCTTTTATTGGTTTTGTTAAAATAGGATTTTCCATTCTGACTGGCCAATTTGACTGCAGCAGCCTGCTGCTGATATTATGGATAATGTTTTCTGAATGAAACTTGGATCAGAATGTTATGCCGTCCTGCATTTCAGATGGAAATAGGAACACTCTTCCTGGCCCAGTCAATTACCACCACCACCACCCCCCCCCGCTACTTTTTATCAGCCAAGAAGGGCAAGAGTCCGAAGCACAAGTCGTTGCCCTGACTAATACAAACACCTTGTCCACATCCTCAAGCCTTACTATCTGAAAATTATCCAAAACAACAGGACTAGACAGTGCTCTGGACACCCATGAGACTCATCTGCTATAACAGCAGAGTCAAGATCCCAGCGGATGCAAGTGGTTTTATCCTCAATATGCTTTGCAAACAAGTCACAGTGCTTACACATAGCTACCATTGGTTCCACCACCTCCTTGAGTCGGACTGTCTTTCTTCTTCATTAGCGATCACTTGCAGCTGAGTATACTGCTATCTTCAGTACCACTATGTATGCTTAATGATGAGCCCACACCACTGTTCAGTTGTATGCAGCCAGATCTTTCCTCCATCTTTCAACTTGTTTCCTTTCCCTAAGTTCTGCAGTATACCAAGGAGTCAAGTGGGAGAGGATGCTCAGAAGTGATCATGTCAAAAGCCTGAGCCATTCAGATGTTCCAGAGGCTGGCCAGGGCTTTGATAGGAGTGCCAGTCATATCACAGAAAAAAACCTCAGCGTTACCTGGAAACCCATTAGATACACCAGCCTCCAGAGGCGGATAATCCTAATAGGTCCCTTGCCTCTAGAAAGGTGAAAAGTGGTGCTATGTACTGAGCTGAATAGGATCCAAACTGAAGCAGTCTGATTGGTCCTAGAACAATAGGCTCCAAAATGCAGCAGTCTGATTGGTCCTAGAACAATAGGCTCCAAAATGCAGCAGTCTGATTGGTCCTAGAACAATAGGAGTCAGAATGCAGCAGTCTGATTGGTCCTAGAACAATGCAGCAGTATGATTGGTTGGCAGGAGCCACCCAATCCAGCTCCAGATAGAAGTGAATCCACAACCTGACTGGCCTACAGGAGAATTCCGGAATTAGCCAATCACGTGCAGCCCATTGTGTAAATAATGTATATAAAGCAGATACTTTGAGGGGACTTCCATTCCCTCCTCACCACCATGAGCTGAATAAAGAGCATGAAATCCACTCTCGACTCTGAGTATATTTTAATTGGGTTCAAAGTCTAAATTTCAACAGAAAGTCATCTGACCATCAGAGGGCAAGCAGAACCTTAATACTCCCTCCATCCTTCCTCCTATGACTAGGCGGACAATGACCTTTTAACACACTGAAAGCTCCCAAGTCCAAAAGGTGTGAAGGGGGCCAACTCCCACTTGCACGGGCAAAGGCACTTTATCTGCGACTGGTGCCACCCACCCAAGCCACTGTTTGAACGGCTGAGATGTAGGAAACATCACAATATCATACTCTGGGAAGGTACTGTCAGTACAGGACTGGACCAGAGCAGGCAGTCTGAATTGTCAACCATTTTGCATTCTATATTCCCTATCTTTTAAACAACCCTCGTTTGTTGCGGTTGTTGCGGCAGTTTTGCGGCTCTTAAAAGCCAGAAGGGTACTAGCAGCAGGACCAACCTACACCCCTCAGCTGTTTAGAACCTTCCTTAGGCACAATTTATGCATGATCTTTGTTTTGCAGCCTTTTCAGAGCATGAGGTTAATCCCCTGTTCTCCTTGTTTTCCTAAAGAAAATGAGATTTTCAATGTTTCCCAAAAGACAAAGTAAACTAGAGTTTTGAAAATCATTTTAAAGGAGTGGATTTCATCATCTAAAATAGCTGACCCCCCCCCTTCAGCAGCAGGAGCCGAAGGGGGTGCTTTCTTTGGACTGTTTTATCCTGCAGAAGTAAGTTTAAAACAAAGTAATTTTCCACCCTCCTGACCCAGGGAGCGGGGTGTCAGGACTGACGTTTGAAGCTCATTGACCAGGACAGAAGCTGTTTGACAGATAGTTAAAAGAAGAGGGGAAAAAAGCTGCGATTCCACTGTTTCTTTTTGCAACTTAAAAATAACAACGATTGACAAAGTGTCTAAAAGTAAAAGAAACTTTGGGGCTGGATTTGTAACAGAAGTTTTCCCTCTAGGGGGAGATAGTGAAACTGTAACTAGGGATTTTCCAGCCGTTACAGTATAACCTGTGGGAATTGAATGGTGACCTTGAAGGACAATGTACTCAGAAATGTTGTTGTGCGCTTTTCTCAAAACAAATGCTCTACTGGAAGAATTCCATGAGGGAATGAATTTGATGACTGACTTGGTTGGGAATCTTAAGCAGACTGTGGGAAATCTTGGACAGGCAGTAGAAAAAAGTATGGAGTTTACCCAGGATTTATACCAAGATTGTGCCTTGTTAGAACAGATGAAAGAAGAGGATTCTGCTGAATCTTGGGAGTCAGAAATGGAGCCACAGACGGAGGTTGCGGCCGTGCAGGAACATGAATCTTTGGAATTGGCAACTGGCTTTCGAAAAAATCAGACTCGGAAAGAAGAAGTTTGGATTGGACTGGAAATGGGGGGTTGGATTGACCCCCCTGAGCAGGGACATATGGACTTTCCGAGTCTGGTAGTGGACTGTGAGAGGCTTGGAGATATGGGGATTCCAAAGTTTGGAGGGGCTTTGAAACATGCTTTTAAGTACTACATGGAGCTCAGTTTGGACTGTGAAAAAGGGACCTTTTTGTTGGAAGGAGGTAAAAGCATTATTAAATTGGAGATCACACGAGTGAAAAGAAAATATGAAGAAAAACAGTGGAAGGGACGTGGAAGAGATTTAAGAGCCTCGGATATAAGATCACCAGGTTAATGTGCCAGTTTAATGGGATAAATGGACTGACAAACCCGGGACCTGGGGGAAGGGACGTTGGATGAAGATTTTCTTTATCTTTTTTTATTTTATGTTATTAGGATTATCCTACATAATTGATGAATACTAGATGGATGTATGAAATGAAACTGCTTGGCTCTGGTATAAAAGTTTAAGGGATTAGGAAAGAATATAATGGTTAAGAGAAGTTATTAAAAATAGGATTTAGGTTAGACTTCCGGAGGCGGCGCCATCGGCAATGGCGGAATCCCTCTAAGTCGGAGGGAGAAGCTCTGCAGAAATCGGGTCTCCCTGCTACAGCGAAGTGGGGGACCCTTCCAAAAACCGCAGGCAAGGGAAGCCTGCGACCGTGGGACTCGGCAGGCACCTTTTGCACACACCCCCGCGTTTGGTGAAGGGACTCGGCAAAGAGTCCCGTAACGAGACGGGTGTGTGGCGCGGTGCTGAGTGTTGATCGCTACTTCTGCGGAGTGAAGCTGCACAGCTGATGCCGGAGAGCGCTGACCTTTTTCCTTTGAAATTTCGGCTTTCAAACTACAACCCGTGAGTAAGACTTTCTAAGAATCGGGAGATCAAAGGATTGGCTTGCCTTTGATCGACGCAACGAACTTGAATTTGGCACTGAAGCGGGAAGGCGCAAAAAGAAAGTCCGTCTTCCGGTTTTGTAAACAGGATTAAAGCAAAGACTTTTGAAGCTAGAGCTGGAGAAGCAGAACTAAGAGGAGTTAAATTTTAGTGCCAGATACAAGAACTCCCTCTTAGAGTGAGGGGGAGAAGGAAATTTTGGACTTGAGGATAAGAAAGTGAGGAAAAAGACCACTGCTTAATCCCTGATATTGGTCTTCCAGAGACAGTAAGAAAGTGTTGCACCGTTTATAAACATTTGTAACTGTTTGTGAACACTCTGCATTTGAACTGGAAAGGACTCTTTGTAACTGTTGCCTTTTATTGAAAAAGTGAAAGTTAAAAAGGGCAGGACTGCTTTTGGAAAAAAGTTGCCCTGAAAGTAACATTGTTGCCAAGGTGCTCCCCTAGAGGAGGCCTGGGATATAGCTGGGGATTTTCCATTACAGCTGGCCTGGAAACTTTCTCACCAGAAAAGAAATTTGACTGTGTGAGTGCCCTTGAATTCTAAAGATAAAGTAATGGATCAGGAAAAACCCCAGCCTTCAAGGATAAAAACTAGACTGCAGCAACGAAGACAATCAATAGTAGTGCCTCCTGTCCTAGAAAAAGAAGATACTGGGCAGCCTGGAGCAAAAAGTACGGGCTCTGAAGAGACACTAAATGCATCATTAGACAAATTATTTGGAGCTTTGGAAAAATTGTCAGCTAAAATTGACTTAAATACTACAACTATCAGCTCCAATACTCAGGCCATTGATCGATTGTTGCAGGAATCTAAATTGACAAGGAAAATTGCCGACAAAGCTAAAGAAAAGGTGCTGGCGGTAGAAGGAAAATTACAGCCAATTAATAAACAATTAGAAGACCATAAGGCACAACTGTCCTTAATCGAATTGAGAGATAAACAGGCTAATTTAAGGATCAGGGCGGTACCGGAATTGGAAGAAGGCAAGCTGAGTGACTTTCTTACACAGGAATTTGAAGAATTCTGGGGCCTTGATCCAGAGAAAGATTTCAAGATAGTGACAGCCTTCAGACTTGGCAAAGGGAAGAAAGGGGGAAGAAAGAACAAGGTAAGAGATTGTTTGATTACACTCAGATCTAAAGAAGAGAGGGACAAAATACTGGGCCTACATTACCAGAAATCATTGGAAATAAAGGATTCAAGGATAGAAATTTTTAAAGATATCCCAAAATATCTATTGGACCTCAGAGCCAAATACGGAGACCTGGTGAACTTGTTAAGAAGAAACAGTGTCATCTTCAGCTGGGAATTTCCCCAGGGGCTGTCTTTTACTTACAGAGGGAAAAAGGTGAAGATAAGATCAGAGGAGGATAAAGTGAGATTCCTGAAGGATCACAAGGAAGATCTACAAAAAGAGGCAGAGGGAAAAGAACCAAAATTAAAACCAGGAGTTTTGGACCTAGCAAAGCTACCACTGGGACTGGACAAACCAGAAGTGATACCACCCACAGACCAAGAACAAGCACTGGGAGCAGTCGGAGGAGAAGCAGAATAACCATACAATGTCTCTGCAGGTACTAAGTTGGAACATTCGAGGTTTGAACTCCCCCGATAAGAGGAAAAGAATCTTTCATCTATTGAAAAAGGAAAAATTGGACTTGATATGTTTGCAAGAAGCCCATGTGACTAGAACACACAGGAAAGTATTAATTAACAAAAGATTAGGACAAGAATTTATTTCATCAGACAAAGTTAAAAAGAGAGGAGTGGTGATTTACGCAAAAGAAAGTTTATCACCTAAATTTGTCTTTAAAGATGACCAAGGAAGATTTGTGGCTATTGAAATACAATTTCAAGGTGAGAAATTCTTGATAGTAGAGATATATGCACCAAATGAGGGGAAATCAGAATTTTATAAGAAACTGCATGAGACATTGTTGGACTTTAACATCATTATGTTTGGAGATATGAATGGAGTGGTATCGACAAATATGGATAAGTCAGAAAGACAAGTGGTGACAAAAGACGGAAGACTACCTGTCAGGGCTGCCACCCAGTCCCAGCTCACATAGGACCAAGTCAGCCAGCGTTCAGTTTCAAAGAGTCTTTATTGGATTACAGGTTCCATTTCCAAACTGCAATGTGCAGCCCTACTTCTTCTAGGTCAGAACGACGAAGACCCGTCTGAGTCTCCGCCTCTAGCACACCAGCTTAATACCCTAGCCTTGCTCCACCTCCTGCGCCTTTCCTTCCGTCTCTGGGTCCTTCTGCCCCCCTGGGTCTCTCCCTTCCTACTCTCTTCAGACGCGGACCCCCCTGACCCTTCCGCCTCCTTGCGGCGGGCTTTGGGACCCGGCTCACTCTCTGGGCTGCTGACTGCGCCAGCTTCCGCTACATTTGAACTTGGCGCGCGCGCCCAACTCTCCACTTTCCTCTTGATCGTTTCATCGCTCCCCGAGGTGGGCGTGACTACTCCTGACTCATGCCCTCCCTCTTTCTGAAAGTCTCCGGAACCCGATATCTGGTCCCCTTTCTCCCCGCTGCTCCCGGCTGGGCACGTGGGTCCCGATCTCCAACTGCTGCTTTCTGATCCCTCTCTGGACCCTTCTTCCTGGGGTGTCCCCCTGCTCTCCCCCCTTGCTCTGGCTGCTGGCGCTCCCTTCTGGGAATCCTCGGACTCGCTAGACAGGCTCGGTGATCTCGGGTCGTCATCCCCGCTCATCCTTCCTTCGTATTCCTCCCCCTCGCTCTCTGTCTCCTCCCTTCTCTGCGTCTCTGCTCCTGAACCCCTGACACTACCGAAAACTTTTTTTGAAATGACAGACAATATGGACTTAATTGACATCTGGAGAACTAAGAACCCCCTAGGTAGAGAGGGGACATTCTTTTCTGAAGCCCAAAAGACTTGGACAAGGATTGACCAAATCTGGATAACCAGAGGAATGGCTCCTAAGATCCGAAAAGTGGAAATCTGCCCAAAAACTTGCTCCGACCATAATCCTGTGAAAATGGAAATGAAACCAAACATTGACTGGTTCCTTCAGATGGAGGATGAACGACGCCTTGTTTAGAGATCCAGAAATCACCAAGAAGGCCCAAAAAATTATAAAAGACTATTTTGAGATAAATCTGAAGACCACAGTGGAAAAAAGAACAATCTGGGACGCAAGCAAAGCCGTAATGAGAGGGTTTTTGATTCAGCAAAATGCAATAAAAAGGAGAACCCAAAATGAGAAAAAAGAGAAGATTTTGGAGAAAAGAAGAGAAGGAGAGAAAAAACTTAGAGCTAAACCAAAATCACAAGAGATTTTGAGAGAAATTAAGTCATATCAAGTACAATATATGAAAATGATAAATCAGGACATTGAATGGAAAGTTAAACAGATGAGACAAAAGACCTTCGAATCAGCTAATAAATGTGGGAAGCTGTTAGCATGGCAGCTGAAGAAGAGACAAAAACTAAACACGGTTACCAATCTTGAAGTGGATGGAAAGAATATTCAGAATCCACAGGAGATTAGAAGCTGCTTCCAGAGATATTTTAAACAACTCTATACACAAGGGCCGTAGATTGAGTCGAAAATTGATCAGTTTCTGAAAACTAATGGATTACAAAAAAATTCTCAAGAAAACAAAGTATTATTGAATTACAAAATAACTGAACAAGAGGTGGAAGGCGCGATTCAGAATATGCAACTGGGCAAATCTCCAGGGCCTGATGGATTAACATCCAAGTATTACAGAACTTTGAAAGACTATTTAATTCAACCATTAAAGGAGGTTTGCAATGAAATTATGGAGGGGAAAAAGGCGCTGGATATGTGGAAAGATGCTTATATCACACCTATACCGAAAACTGAGTCTGAAAAGACACAACTTAAGAACTATCGCCCCATATCCCTACTTAACGTGGATTATAAAATCTTTGCAGATATATTGGCTAGAAGACTGAAAAAAGTTTTGGCAGAGGTGATACATAAAGACCAGGCCGGCTTTCTCCCTGGAAGACATCTATCGGACAATACGAGGAATATAATTAACATTCTGGAAAAGCTGCAGGTGAACATTAACACAAAAGCACTCTTGATTTTCGTAGATGCGGAGAAAGCCTTTGACAACATTTCCTGGAGTTTTATGAAGAAAAATCTTCAGGGGATGGGGGTTGGACAAAACTTTGAAAATGGTATAGGTGCGATATATTCTGAACAAAAAGCTAAATTGAGAGTAAACAATGTGGTTACAGAAGAGTTTAAAATAGAGAAAGGGACACGACAAGGTTGCCCAATTTCCCCATTGCTTTTCATTTCGGTCCTGGAGGTTTTGCTAAACATGATTAGAAGGGACCATTTGATTCAAGGTATTCAGGTCGGAGTTAAACAATACAAACTTAAAGCTTTTGCAGATGATCTCGTTATGACATTGCAGGAGCCGATATCCAGCACTAAGAGGGCCCTAGAAGTAATCCAGGATTTTGGTCAAGTGGCAGGCTTTAAATTGAACAAATTGAAAACTAAGGTTTTGGAGGAAAAATTGACGCCGATAGAGAAAGAGAGGTTTCAGAAAGAGACAGACTTAACATTAGTAAAATACCTGGGGGTGAATATGACATCCAAGAATGTGAATCTATTTAAAGACAACTATGAGAAATGCTGGTCAGAGGTGAAAAAAGATCTAGAAATTTGGACGAATCTGAAGCTTTCCTTGCTGGGTAGAATTGCTGTTATTAAGATGAATGTATTGCCGAGAATGTTATTTTTATTTCAATCATTGCAAATTATTGATAAGATGGACTGTTTCAAGAAGTGGCAAAGAGATATATCTAGATTTGTCTGGCAGGGCAAAAAGCCCAGAATAAAATTTAAGATCCTTACTGATGCCAAAGACAGAGGGGGGTTTGCCCTGCCAGACTTTAAACTTTATTATGAGTCAGCAGCCTTTTGCTGGCTGAAGGAATGGCTACTTCTTGAGAATACAGATGTTTTGGATCTTGAAGGGTATGATAACATATTTGGGTGGCATGCATATTTATGGTATGGCAAGGTAAAAGCACATAAGGCATTTAAAAACCATATTGTCAGGAAAGCATTGTTTAATGTCTGGACAAGGTACAAAGATTTTCTGGAGAGTAAAACCCCAAGGTGGCTATCACCTATGGAAGCGAAAGCTTTGAAAAAACTCAACATGGAGGCTAAATGGCCAAAATATTGGGAAATTTTAGAACAGGAAGGTGACAAACTGAAACTGCAGAGCTATGACAAACTTAAAGAGAAGGTGCGAGACTGGTTACATTACTTTCAAATAAGAGAGGTTTATAACTTGGATAAAAAAATTGGTTTCCAGGTGGAAAAATCAAAGTTAGAAACAGAATTGTTAGAACCCAATGCTAAGATACTATCAAGAATGTATAATCTGCTGTTGAAATGGAATACTGAGGAAGAAGCGGTAAAATCTGCAATGATAAAATGGGCACAAGATATAGGATATAACATTATGTTTGCTGACTGGGAGAAGTTGTGGACCACCGGGATGAAATTCACGGCATGTAATGCCCTAAGAGAGAATATTATGAAAATGATGTACAGGTGGTACATGACTCCAGTCAAGCTTGCAAAAATATATTACTTGCCCGATAACAAATGTTGGAAATGTAAAGAAATTGAAGGTACATTTTTTCACCTTTGGTGGACGTGCCCAAGGATTAAGGCTTTCTGGGAAATGATATATAATGAACTGAAAAAGGTATTTAAATATACTTTCCCGAAGAAACCAGAGGCCTTTCTCCTGGGCATAGTTGGCCAATCGGTGTTAAAGAAGGATAGAACTTTTTTTATGTATGCTACAGCAGCAGCAAGAATTCTCATCGCAAAGCATTGGAAGACACAAGACCTACCCACCTTGGAAGAATGGCAGATGCAACTAATAGACTATATGGAGATGGCGGAAATGACTGGCAGAATCCGAGACCAGGGAGAAGAGTTGGTGGAAGAAGATTGGAGGAAATTGAAAACTTATTTGCAGAAATATTGTAAAATTTTTGAATGCTGATGACATTGAAATGAATTGAAGGGGTTCTAGCAACAAGGTAAAATGTAAGATGGGATTAATAATAGATTAACTAATAGGACATGAATTTGCTGAACCAATCTTTAAAAAGGATACAAAAATGGGAGACGTGAGGAAGTCAGGAAAATAAGTTAACTAAAGATGAGAAATTAAGAAAGAGGGAATTTTTGATTTTCTTTTATATGTGTTTTTTCTTTTTATTTCTTTGTGTTTAATGTTTGTATTTTTGCATTTTGTAATTTTGTATCTTTTTCATTTTTGTATTTTTCTAAACTTTTCTATTGATAAAACCTAATAAAATATTATAAAAAAATAAAATAAAAATAAGATTTAGGTTAAGGTTTTTATAGGACAATGAGGAGAATAGAGTAAGGTAATGTAATGAAAGATTAGAATAGGGTAAAAACTTGATGGTAAGGATTTGCTGAACTAACAAATTGAACTGGAATACAAAAAAGGGAGGTATGAGGAGGTCTGGGAAAATAAGTGTACGGAAGATATGTTATGAAAATTAATGTGTTTTTAACTGTTTTTATTTTGTATGTTTTTCTTTTTTGTATTTTCTTTTTTCTTTTTCATTTTTCTTGTTATAATTTGGAAAACTCTAATAAAATATATATTTAAAAAAAAAAAAAAAACAGCCAGGCGGGAGCAACAGCGAAAGTCCTCGGCTCGGACACCCCAAAGCAAGCATAATGTTGAAGGTGGTCCTAGAGCTCCCGAATGGCCACGCGGTGGAGGAGTTGGCTTTGGTTGATTCCGGAGCTTCGGCGTCATTTTTGGAGAGCCAGTGTGGTGTAGTGGTCACGTAATCTGGGGAACCGGGTTCGCATCTCCGCTCCTCCACATGCAGCTGCTGGGTGACCTTGGGCCAGCCCCACTCACCTCACAGAGTGTTTGTTGTGGGGGAGGAAGGGAAAGGAGATTGTTAGCCACTTTGAGACTCCTGAAGGGGAGTGAAAGGCGGGATATCAAATCCAAACTCCTCTTCTTCTTCAAGGAGTTTGCAGAGCAGCACCAACTGAACCTGAGGCCTTTGGATTTTCCGCTGCAAGTCACTACAATTGATGGGAGAGAACTGTTGGGAGGTGAAGTGACCCATCAAACGCCTCCCATGAGGATGCGGGTGTCTACCCACTCCGAGGTCATCGCCTTTCACGTGGCCACGTTGGCGGGTCCGCCTATCATACTGGGCATGAGCTGGTTGGCCTTGCACGATCCGGTGGTCTCCTGGCATCAACAGTCACTGATTTTGGGGTCGGCGCACTGCATGGAGAACTGCCTGGGCCTAGAGCTACCTCGACGGTTGGAGGCCGGGATGGCAGCAGCATGCAAAGCAGGGACGACCGAAATTCCTCCGTATTATCGGGACCTACAGGAGGTGTTCAGCGAGAGGGAGGCTGACACGTTGCCACCGCATCGACCGTATGATTGCCAGATCAACCGGATCCCGGGGGCCACGCTGCCGGTGGGCAAGCTCTATTCCATGTCGGAGCGAGAGATCAAGGACTTTATCGAGAAAAATCTAAAGAGAGGAGTCATCAGGGAATCCAAGGCGGCAGGGGGGAGCCCAGTGTTCTTCGTGGACAAGAAATCGAAGTCAAATTTTATTAGAAACATAGTCAAATTTTATTAGACTTAACCATCCAGGAGTCCTTTAGTTCTTTGCTTCCATTTTAATGAGGGAACAGAAATATGTGAAAAGCAATGTTGTCCAATGTTATCTGATAATATGTCACAACAGGCCCATTGCTCTGAATCAAATTCAATGCAACAAACCAGCCAGGGAAAACATTAAATATAGGGAAGCTTTTAATGTTTGACGAACTATTGTATTTTAAGATTTTGTTGGAAGCCGCCCAGAGTTTTAATGCCCATGTTTTAGTGTCCTTTTAATATGTTTTAAAGGAAAAGATTCAAGAAAGATCCTTCTTCTGGGGCCTGCCTGGTGTTAGCCTGTGTGTAGTTCAGATTCGGAAGTTTGATTGCATTTCCTGCCATTTGAGTGCAGAGTGCTCTGTGTCAGAGCTGGCCACACCTCCTTGCAGGCATGCCTTAAATACCATGGTGCTCCAACCATTTGGGCCATCTGACCAAGCAAGGCAACTGTCCAACTGCAGCACCCCCGATTCCTTTGTCAACAATGGTAGGCTTACTGGAAGGAAATGGATGGAGTATGAAGAGCCTTTTTCACTCATTGCAGCTTTTGAGCAGGGCATGTGGAACCATGCCTTCTCTTTGCAAGATCACATCTACAATGTGGATTTCAAGCAGTTATCCAGTGCAACTTAAGGATGGGCTTCTCTCATCATATCACATGCGCCTTCAATGCCTTATCCACCAATGTTATGACTATTGCTATGGTGAAGACAAAACCTCCAAACGGGGTCAATCTGTTTGGAGGAAAATTCCTTCCTGGCTCTGAAAATGGCAACCATTATTGGACCACAACAAAGCCAAGGAATGCAGTGCCCTAGAAGGACAATGTTAGCTTACATAAACACACAGCATCATTAAATGGGGGGGGGGGAATAAGGAGGGTTTTTCTGCAACCAACTGTGGAGCCTGGGTTCAGATACAGACAACGTTTATCGGGTCTAAAGGCCTGTCAACTTGGCCTGTTTGGATTGGCCACAATTCAAGTAAAAAGATGGTGGCAAACCTGCCACTCCCCTGTGACTGGTCTAGGACAGGGGTCAGCAAACTTACTGTGCCTCGGTCCAGTGTCTCCAGTGCCGATCGCACAGCAGGCCAGAGTGCGGGGTAGTGCTTGCCCATATGCGTGCACACATGCTATTTCCGGTCACTTCCGGGTCAGAGGAGCATCGGAAATAGCTTGTGCAAGGACCCCTTGTAAACAAAAAGATACAAGAAAGATCCTTCTTCTGGGGCCTGCCTGGTGTTAGCCTGTGTGTAGTTCAGATTCAGAAGTTTGATTGCATTTCCTGCCATTTGGGTGCAGAGTGCTCTGTGTCAGAGCTGGCCCACACCTCCTTGCAGGCATGTCTTAAGCTTTAAGACCATGGGCCTCCAACCTTTTGTGCCAGATGACCAAATAAGGCAACTGTCCAACTGCAGCAGCCCCATTTCCTTTGTAAAAGACGATGAGGAAGCCAACAGAGGATGAAGTACCAAGGCACTGATGCCCCTGCTATTTGCAGAATTCTAATGATCCCAGCAGAGCCGATTCTCTACTGAGGACTTGTTGCCTCAGTTGGCCGGAATGACTGACTGCAGGTACAAGGCAGGGCAGACCTCGTAGACACCCAGGGCTTTAGCCCCCTCAATATTTCTAGGAAGGGTGCTCAGTCCCCCCAGTATTGAGGGGACCGCCATCCCCCACCACCAGGCTGTTGCTGTGGCCACAAATGACTGTCACCAGCAGCCGTGGGAGGCCAAGGGCCCTGTTAGCCACGAGGGACATGCGACAAATATGAATGGCCACGCCTGGCAGGGGAGGCGAAGATGGAGGAGAGGGGAGGGGGGAAATTTGATTTAATCCATTTGCATTCTGCAGGGTATCATAACAGGTTTCCAAACAAATAAACAACTTTTAACCAAGAGGAAGGAACCAGAATGATTGGCAACTCAAACTAGAGCAAAAGCCTTAGTTTTTCACCCCATCTTAATGCAGCCTATGGGACCAAACAATTCATTTGGCGCCGGGCGTAGGTACCTGAGCGGGACTTACGACAGATGTGGATGAACACATCTAGGTCACATTGAGGAATTTGACCACACAGATGGGCCAGTGAGTGAAAGATGAAGGAGAATTTGGAATGTTAATAACTTCTCCCACCCATCTCAGGCAACTGGTGGGGCAGCTACACGCATTCTCGGAAAACACAAGATTATTAAATCCATTCCCAGCTGGATTAAATCCTGGCCATGGGGGCTCAGCCCGCCCCCCCCCCACTATCCCCCATCGCCAGGTTGTAGTTATGGGGCTGCAAATGACAGTCACCTACAGCTGCAGGAGGCACACACCATAGGTAGCCGAGTGGGACATGAGAGAATCAGAACAGGTGGAGTCTTCACCATCTATCTCCTATGAGAGAAGCAACTGTGACAGTAAGGACCCCTTTCTAAACCAAGAGATACAAGAAAGCAGGGGTAACGGGTATATGGGGCTTCAGCCCCCTCAATATTTCTAGGCAGGGGGCTCAGTCCCTCCGATACCGAAGGGGCCGCCACTGGCCACCGCTGGGTTGTTATGGGACTGCAAGTGGCCGTCTTGAGCAGCCACAGGAGGCATGGGATGTAGGTAGCCAAGTAGGACATGCGATGGACGTGGATGGACACGCCTGGGTCACATCCGAGGAATTTGACTGCAATTTGGCAAAAAGCTGATTACAGAATAGCAGCTGCCTCTTGAATTGTGCCCGCCATCCCTTCTCCTGCCTGTGAGTAGCTGCTTGGTCTGCCTATGCAGCTTCAGTAAAGTTAGCCTTGAAAAGTTTGTGCATTCTGGCCCCACCATTCTCCCCCCACCGCCGCCACTGCTTACCTATTCGCCTACTTTTCACCTTTGAATCCCTGGATTAGTACATGTGGAATGTGCACATGAGCACAGAGAGTGAAATTATGTGAACAGTCAAGTCCACAGTAATTTGAAATGAAGCATTTCCAGGTACAGGAGGTAATTATCCCTCAGGTGAGAGACAAATTTCTTTCAAGAGGAATTTCTTGGTAGGCTGAAGCAGTATTTGCCTTACAGCGCCTGTCACCAATATCTCCTAGAACTGAATCATAGGCTTTCTAAGCACCGATCATTGCAGGAAATTGTCAAGATCTAGTGGCGACCTGATGCTTAACAATGTAGCAGAAAATGTGCTTTGTTGTTTTTCTTTTTTTTATAAGATATTTATTAAGATTTTCAAGAAATTACAAAATAAAAAGAAAAAAGAAAAATACAAAATAAAAATAGTTAAAAACAATTCAGTCTTTCCGTCACATATTTTTCATTTGCTTATTTCCCGGACCTCCTCACGCCTCCCTTTTCTGTATTCCAGTTCAAATTGTTAATTCAGCAAATCCCTCCCCTCTTCATTCATCTTAATCTTCAATTTTAAAATATTATAACATTAAATTTTTACCTATGAATAACCATTTTCTCATATTCTCTTATAGCAACCTCAGTCAGTTTTATTGCACATAGCCAAAGGCTGCCGCAATGTACACAGAATTATTTGACAATTAAAAGAAAATATACTGAATTGGTAAAAAAAGACTTAAAACATTTATATTATTAAAACATTACATACTCTAAACAAAGCTATAAAAGTACCCCAATGTACAAATAAAAACATTAAACGATAAAATTCATAAGCTAAAATCATCACATGGTCACTAATGTTAAAAACAATATCAATTAATACAGTGTGCAATTTATACTCAGAGTTTGGTGACAAAGATAGAGCATAGCCTGAGGTAGATAGATAGGATCAAATAAATTCATCTCCTTTACAGTTAATGGCTACCTTGGCTATATAATTTGCTCTAATTTTCCTAGCAGCAGTTGCAAAAAGTGCTACCCGCCAGGTCACATACTTATCTGTGTCTGCAAGGAGATATAACATCATATCAAGGGGGTTCTGGCCAGGGGACCCTGTCATTATAGGTACCAAAAATCTTTTTCTTGCATCATTATATAACAGACAGTGCAAGATATAATGCATAAGGTCCTCTACTTCAGAACATCCCCAAATGCAAAAACGTTCGTTTTTTGGTATGCCTCTATGTCTCCCATCTCTATAAGCAGAGCTTATTGTATTTAGTCGTAGCTCTGTAAAAGCTTTTCGAAGCTGTGCAAAAGTCAATTCATTAAAATAAGATATGTGTTCATTGACCTCTCTAAGTTTAAAATACAATGGGGCGCATGTAGATGTGCACATAGAGTTTAGATCGTTTTTAGTTGCCACTGCCCTTATGATTCGTTCAAAAATATTTTTCTGTGAATATAAGGGGAGTTCTTTAATCTCAGTCACTGAGAGGTCATATTTGCCCATCAGTTGGGCAGCATGATGTACCCAGTTTTTAAAGGGTAATCCATTTGAGAGCTCAATCAGGCATTTCTTTGGTAGCCTAGTGTTGTCCATCTGTTGAACTCTAAACCAGTAACAGAGAATTCTTTTATCTATTTGGCTCTCTATGCTCAACATGCGAGTTTCCAACCTGACCATGGCAGATTGCACGTCTTTGGGTAAACCTAAAAGAACTCTTAAAAAATAATTCTGTGGTTGTCACCAATGGAAGCGAAAGCTTTGAAAAGGCTCAATATGGAGGCCAAATGGCCGACATACTGTGAAATTTTGGAACAAGAAGGAGACAAACTGAAATTGCAGTGTTTTGAAAAATTAAAAGACAAAGTGAGAGATTGGCTTCATTATTATCAGATAATGGAGGCATATAACTTAGATAAGAAAATTGGCTTCCAGGTGGAAAAGTCAAAATTAGAAACAGAACTGCTAGAACCTAAAACTAAGAACTTGTCAAGAATGTATAACTTGCTGTTGAAATGGAATACTCAGGATGAAACGGTGAAATCTGTCATGATTAAATGGGCACAGGATGTTGGACATAATATTATGTTTGCTGACTGGGAACAGTTATGGACCACAGGTATGAAGTTTACGGCATGTAATGCCCTAAGAGAGAATATTATGAAAATGATATACAGGTGGTACATGACCCCAGTCAAGCTTGCAAAAATCTGTCATTTGCCCGATAATAAATGTTGGAAATGTAAAGAAATTGAAGGTACATTCTTTCACCTTTGGTGGACATGCCCAAAGATTAAGGCTTTCTGGGAAATGATATATAATGAACTGAAAAAGGTATTTAAGTATACCTTCCTGAAGAAACCAGAGGCCTTTCTCCTGGGCATTGTCGGCCAATTGGTGCCAAAGAGGGACAGAACTTTCTTTATGTATGCTACTACAGCAGCAAGAATACTCATCGCTAAGTATTGGAAGACACAAGATCTACCCACTCTGGAAGAATGGCAGATGAAGGTGATCGACTACATGGAATTGGCTGAAATGACTGGCAGAATCCGAGACCAGGGAGAAGAGTCGGTGAAAGAAGACTGGAAGAAATTTAAAGACTATTTAAAGAAATATTGTAAAATTAATGAATGTTAGAAGGATGTTAGATAGAAACTAAGTGGTTTCCAGCTGTAATGCTTTAGGAGACATGAAAAAAAGATTCACAAATGGGTAAAAGTTTAATGGTAAGGATTTGCTGAACTAACAAATTGAATTGGAATACAGGGAGGGGAGGTGTGAGGAGGTTTGAGGAAATAAGTGTACGGAAGTTATGTTATTGAAAATTAATGTGTGTTTTTAATTGTTTTTTTATTTTGTATGTTATTTTGTATGTTTATTTTTCATTTTTTGCTATATTTTAAAAACTTTCAATAAATATCTTTTCAAGATTTGCAATGATTGAAACAAAAATAACATTCTTGGCAATACATTCATCTTTATAACAGCAATTCGACCTAACAAGGAAAGCTTCAAATTTGACCATATCTCCAAGTCCTTTTTCACTTCTGACCAACATTTCTCATAATTGTCTTTAAATAGGCTTAAGTTCTTAGTGGTCATATTAACCCCCAGGTATTTTACTTTCTTAACCAATGTTAAACCTGTCTCCTTCTGAAACCTCTCTTTCTCAATCGGTGTTAAATTTTTCTCAAGCACCTTAGTTTTTAACTTGTTCAACTTGAATCCTGCCACATGACCAAATTCCTGAATCAATTCTAATACTCTTTTCGTACTAGATTCTGGCTCCTGTAACGTCAATACTAAGTCATCTGCAAAAGCTTTCAATTTGTACTGTTTAGCTCCGACCTGTATACCTTTGATCAAACGGTCCCTTCTGATCATGTTTAGCAAAACCTCCAGGACCGAAATAAAAAGCAATGGGGAAATTGGACAGCCTTGTTGTGTCCCTTTTTCTATCTTAAATTCCTCTGTTACCACATTGTTAACTATTAGTTTAGCCTTTTGTTCTGAATAAATTGCACTTATACCATTTTCAAACCCTTGACCAACCCCCATCCCCTGAAGGTTTTTCTTCATGAAACTCCAAGAAATATTGTCAAAGGCTTTCTCCGCATCTACAAAAATTAAAACAGCTTTAGTGTTAATATTCACTTGCAACTTCTCTAAAATATTAATTATATTTCTCGTGTTGTCAGACAAGTGTCTGCCTGGGAGAAAGCCAGCTTGGTCCTTATGTATCTCCTCTACTAAGACTTTTTTCAGTCTTTTAGCCAAAATGTCTGCAAAAATTTTGTAATCCACATTAAGCAGGGATATGGGGCAGTAATTCTTGAGTTGCGTCTTTTCAGACTCATTTTTTGGTATTAGTGTAATATAAGCTTCTTTCCACGACTCTGGCGCTTTATTCCCCTCCAAAATTTCATTACAAACCTCCTTTAGTGGTTGTATTATCCAGTCCTTCAAGGATCTATAATATTTTGAGGTTAAGCCATCTGGCCCTGGAGATTTGCCCAACTGCATGTTCTGAATGGCACCTTCCACCTTCTGTTCTGTTATTTTGTAGTTCAGCATTAACTTATTTTGAGAGATTTTTTGAAGTCCATTTATTTTTAAAAATTGGTCTAAATCAAACTCTTTCTGTGGCCCTTGTGAATATAACTGTTTAAAATACCTCTGGAAGCATTTTCTGATTTCCACTGGATTTTGGATGTTCTTTCCTTCCACTTCCAAGTTGGTAATGGTGTTGAGTTTTTGTCTTTTTTTCATTTGCCAGGCTAACAGTTTTCCACATTTATTGGCCGATTCAAATGTCCTTTGTCTCATCTGTTTAATTTTCCATTCTATTTCCTGATTCATCATCTTCATATATTGAACTTGGCATAACTTTATTTCTCTCAGAATCTAAGTTCTGGGTGTTGTTACATATGCTAACCAGAGCAAATCACAAACACATGGAACTGGTTAAACTTTAGTCCTGTGGTGTGCTGAAAGGAGAATGTAGAGAAGCATCCAATTCCTGGACGTTTTGCAGAACCAGAGTGTTGATATTATCTGCAGGGGTGTCCAGTTAATTTACACCCTTATTCTTGCCTCATTCAAGTTTCTTCGTAACGTTAGAATGGAGGAGGTCAAGAGAACAAGGGAAGTAACCAAGGAAGGCCACACATTTCATTACTTTGATGGGGTTCCTACTGCACATCAGTAATTTGAATGGTAACACTCCTGTGCAATATTGTTTGGATTTCTAATTAAAACTAAAGCTGCATTTGCATTGGCTGAAGATTTTGCTAAAGCTCAGTGTGTTTTGCAAGTTGTACTTATGCAGCCAGAAATAAATTTCATTGCACTCAATGCGGCTTTGCACCAAGACACTTTATGTAGGAGCATACTGATCCTAATAAACTGGGCCTTGTGCTATTTACTTGCATTGAGGACATGACTTGGGACTGTCATGGTTAGCTCTAGCACTGCAGAATTAACCGTTATACCACTCCTTTAGTCATATTTAAATCCTATGGAAATCAATGAAACAGGATGATGGAATTACCACCTTTCCCAGTTCTCAGCCCTGCAAGCAGGAGTCAATAAATGCCACTTCTCAGTCAGCAGGCCTGAGGCCAGTCCCTGTCAATCTGTATATTTTCTTCTGTTGTCCACCCTTTCGCCTAGAATAGTTTGTATTCTGACTTTCAAAGCACCTTTCCAGATCTGTTGCCTTGATCTCCATTTCTGCTCTACCTTGTTTGTTGTTGTTCTTTTCAAAAGAAAACAAAGGGGGGGGGAATGATCCTCTCCTGCTTTCAATAATATAATTCAGGCATTGTTTCAGTGAAGGAAATAGGTTGCAGACAAGCTAGCTCAGGAATGCCTGATCATAGTCTATGGAAAGAGAGAGGGAGAAATCAGAATAATATGTCTTTGTATGTTTGAAGATAGGGACAGTTTCCAATAGATTTTGCACAGCATGGGTGAGGTTTGTTAGACGCGTGTTCTGTGGGATGCCGAATGCAGACAAGACAAAACAGTGAGTTACAAAAAAGAAAGGATTCACATCTGCACAAAGACCTGTCACTTATCCAGAGTCTCATATGTGGTAACAAGGACTGCTTTCGGCACTAATTAGTTCAGACCACCAACAAAGCAAAGCAGAGATAAGAACTCAGAATCGGGATGAACTACCCCCTTCTTCCAAATAATAGCCATCCTGCCGGTTTAAGGAAGAGATGTAGTTTGGAGGCCACATTCTTGGGACCCGTAGGCCATGAGTGAAACCACACTCTCTTATTCGTTTGCTTTAAGTGTTCTATCTCTGAGGGTTTCAAAGGTTAACCTTCCAAACAGGAGAGAAGTCAACCCCAGATGCCTCAAGTTCTGGTTGCAAATAGGAAAAGGGAACTGATTAACTACATGGTGCTAAATAAGTATGGACTACACTGCCATTTTTGTGTGTGTGCATGCACCATTCTTTCATGTATGCTCTTCCAAAAGACATTCAAGAATGGATAAGAAAACTTGTTACAGTATCACCAGTTAAATGAAATCTTCAAAAAAGACAACTTGCCATTTGCCTCTAAAATTCAGAGTAGATTGCAGCTTGGTACTGAAGAAAGAATAAACTTGAGCCCTGTGAGCCCAAGCCTCTGCTCATGTAGAACATCTTAACCCTTTAAGTACCCCTAACCAAGGGTCTAGAGCTGCTACACAAGGTATCTGCTTTCAAAGAAGAGACCATAATCTTAGAGGCACAGCACATAGACTGCACGTTTAAGGTCCCAGACTGAAATCTTGGCATTTCCTGTTAAGAAGATCAGATAGCAAGTGATTGAAAAGACTTCTGCTTGACACCTTGGAGAGGTGCTGCCAGTCAGAATAGACAACACTGTGCTTGATGGACAAACCAGCTGACCTGGTATAAAACAGCTTCCTATGTTCCTAAAACTCACTTTGAAACAGCCTGGTGTTCTCTGGACTGGCATAGTCTAGTAATCCAAGTTATCAATGGTAGCAGCAGAGATGAATTTCTGAAACAAACTTGACAAGACTGAGGGTTTTTGCTGTCAGACCTGCTAAGTTTGTCTGCAGTTTTGTGCTAGCTTCCTACACACACCCCTCCCATCTCCCTCATTTATTAAATGAATGACACGTTTCAAAGTTGGGGGGGAGGGCAATCTTAGGGAACAGACAAATAAATAAGTTCTTATTCAACATCTTTATCAACGACTTGGATGATGGACTCAAGGGCATCCTGATCAAATTTGCAGATGACACCAAACTGGGAGGGGTGGCTAACACCCCAGAGGACAGGATCACACTTCAAAACGACCTTGACAGATTAGAGAACTGGGCCAAAACAAACAAGATGAACTTTAACAGGGAGAAATGTCAAGTATTGCACTTGGGCAAAAAAAATGAGAGGCACAAATACAAGATGGGTGACACCTGGCTTGAGAGCAGTACATGTGAAAAGGATCTAGGAGTCTTGGTTGACCACAAACTTGACATGAGCCAACAGTGTGACGCGGCAGCTAAAAAAGCCAATGCAATTCTGGGCTGCATCAATAGGAGTATAGCATCTAGATCAAGGGAAGTAATAGTGCCACTGTATTCTGCTCTGGTCAGACCTCACCTGGAGTACTGTGTCCAGTTCTGGGCACCACAGTTCAAGAAGGACACTGACAAACTGGAACGTGTCCAGAGGAGGGCAACCAAAATGGTCAAAGGCCTGGAAACGATGCCTTAGGAGGAACGGCTAAGGGAGCTGGGCATGTTTAGCCTGGAGAAGAGGAGGTTAAGGGGTGATATGATAGCCATGTTCAAATATATAAAAGGATGTCACATAGAGGAGGGAGAAAGGTTGTTTTCTGCTGCTCCAGAGAAGCGGACACGGAGCAATGGATCCAAACTACAAGAAAGAAGATTCCACCTAAACATTATGATACGGAAGGGTGTCTTCTTCACCTTCTTCTTCGCTACAATATATCCATTTATTTCCAATTGTCAATGTCAAAAGGGACTAAAATCTATAAAATGCATAGAAAATCAACGTGCCAATTTGCTCAATTTCTCTAGGACTCCATGACACCTCCCCTGTCCTCCATAATCCCTCAAGCAAGGTGTCCAGACCCTAATCCTGTCAAATCACTCTGCCAAGCCTTTCCTCCGGGCAATGCCAGGTGGCAGGCTATGCATAGATGGACCATTGTCTTCTCATCACCGGTACTCAGGATGTGCTTATCTGCGCATATCTCCAGCTCTGCATATTCCCCCCTCCCTCCTCCATATGTTAATTCTGTGTAACCCAACCTCTTCTTGATGTATTCATGATGTAACTGGGATGTATTTTGCACTGTATGCTGGGACATGGAGGGAAGTTTCAAAAGTTCATGTCACCCCTTTCTCGCTGTTCAATCTCGCCTTGAACCTGTTGCGCAATAAACTTGGATCTTCTGCAGTTTGCTCCTGTCTCCGGCTGAGCTCATTTTCCTCCGCAGGGACCCGCGGACTTAGTCCGCCGAGCTGGGTGGCAGAGCAGCCTCGCACCCAGATTTTACCATAACAATTAGGAAGAACTTCCTGACAGTAAGAGCTGTTCGACAGTGGAATTTGCTGCCAAGGAGTGTGGTGGAGTCTCCTTCTTTGGAGGTCTTTAAGCAGAGGCTTGACAACCATATGTCAGGAGTGCTCTGATGGTGTTTCCTGCTTGGCAGGGGGTTGGACTCGATGGCCCTTGTGGTCTCTTCCAACTCTATGATTCTATGGAGCCTGGCAACCCAACAAAGCAAGATGCATACGCGAGGGCACTAACAATGAGCAAAAAAAAGAGGCGAGAGCACAGTTTAGCCTTTTGAGAAGCAGAGGGGCTTATGGAATCTTTGTGTCAAGTTTTGCAACCTCTGGGGAACTTGCTTGTGATGCTGCAGTTACTTGGCACAGAGAAACGAAACAGCACATCTCTCTTAATTGAATCATCCTACAGACTGGAAGTACTGTACATTACGAGTGCATGGCGAGTTGCTGCCAAATGTTTGCCTGCTTGATTTCCCTAGCACATAAGCGGACTTCAGTTGAAATCACATGTGGGCATGTAAGCATGAACTGAAACACTGGCAGGCATTTCTGTGGACACAGATGTAATTTTCTTCCAGCTATGATCATGGGGACAGCTGTACCTGACTCTGTTTACAGTCCAAATTGCATTAACATTTCCCTGGTTGGAAAGACAGACACAGCCGAAGAGGCTACATCTGGTCAAGTGTAGAAGGAAGTCAGAAAATGGGTGATTGATACCCAAGTCATTTCTTTCCCCTGGGATGTAAACAGGTTTTGCCTTCTCACCCACGCCCCACCACTTTCATGTGACAAAGAGTGTTCTCCTTAATGGAGAGCGCTGGTTGCGGTGGGGTCTATCAGGCCACCCCCCCCCCTTGGTTGCCAGGCAGGATTGGAAAGTTGGCCTGTGGCAATGATTAGTTGTGGTTGAGTTGCTGGGGCAATTTATGTGTTGCAATTTGGTGGGAGGGATCTAATGCTTTATTTTCTGTGCACGCAGCTTGGACACTTTCTCTTTGCTGCGTGCATCGGAACACCCGCCCGCCCGCCCGCCCTAAATTTAAGGGTTTTCTGCGTTGACCTTGCTATGCCTGTCATGGGGTCATCTGCTGTTGTGGCAGGGGACTGGTAGGAATTTTGTCCATCTGGCTGATTTGTTTTTTGCCTACTGCAAATCGTCACAACTTGTAAGTTGCGGTTAGGCATTGGTTATCAAATTGGTTGGAAGAGGGGCAAGGATTGGCTGGGCCTGCCCCTCCAACGCTGCTGCGGAAAGGGAATTCCGTTAAAGGAACCCAGGGGCTTGCCATGTTTTTGTCCGAATCCCTGGAATGGGGCTAGGACCGGCAAGCCCTAGGGAGCATGCGGGGAGAAGTGAGGGCCTGTCGCTCAGCTCCATTTCTCCCCAATATTGTTTTCCCTTACTGGCTTTCGGTGGAATCAGGAAGTAAGTTCTGTCCCCAGGCGGGGGGCGGGGGGGACGACGACAGATAGTCTTAACCAATGCCTAAGCAATCACTAACAATCATGTATGTTAATAAAGTTGTGGCCAAAATTATGCCCCCCTCAAAATGCCCTGGAGCGGTGTGATGTCAGCACATGCCATCTAAGGGGACATGGTCTGAGGGCCCCCAAAATGTTGAAGGGTCCCCCTCAAAATTCCCTAGGGTCATGTCATGCAATTTCAGCACACCACATGGTGTTCTTGTGCCATCTAAGGGGACATGGGCTGAGGGCCCCCAAAATGTTGAAGGGTCCCCCTCATAATTCCCATGTCTAGTGGGATATGGGCTGAGGGGTCCCAAAATGTTGAAGCGCCCCCCAAAATTACCTGGGGTCATGCAATTTCAGCACACCCCATGTTGTACTCATGCCGTCTAGGGGGACATGGGCTGAGGGCCCCCAAAATGTTGAAGGGTCCCCCTCATAATTCCCATGTCTACTGGGACATGGGCTGAGGGCCCCCAAAATGTTGAAGGGTCCCTCTCAAAATTCCCTAGGGTCATGCAATTTCAGCAAACCCCATGCTGTGCTCATGCCGTCTAGGGGGACATGGGCTGAGGGCCCCCAAAATGTTGAAGGGTCCCCCTCATAATTCCCATGTCTACTGGGACATGGGCTGAGGGCCCCCAAAATGTTGAAGCGCCCCCCCCCCCAAATTCCCTGGGGTCATGCAATTTCAGCACACCCCATGTTGTGCTCATGCCGTCTAGGGGGACATGGGCTGAGGGCCCCCAAAATGTTGAAGCGCCCCCCCCAAAAAAAAATTCCCTGGGGTCATGCGATTTCAGCACACCCCATGTTGTGTTCATGCCGTCTAGGGGGACATGGGCTGATACCGTGGGGTGCACCACTGAATTTTTCTTCAAACATCTGTGGGCCTGGTGTGACACAATATCAAATTTCATTGGACAACATTGTTTTTCACACATGCATGCTTCTCTTCCCCCCTTAAAATGGAAGCAACTACCGTATTTTTCGCCCTATAGGACGCACTGTCCCATAAGACGCACCTAGTTTTTTGGGGGGGAATAAAGGGAAAAAAATTATTTCCCCCCAGGCGCGGGGCTGGGATTGAACCCAGATGGGCATGGATTTAAATCATCTGTGTTTTCTAAGAATTCTTGTAGCTGCCCCACTGCTATCGCCTCCTATGACTAGGCGGACAATGACCTTTTAACACACTGAAAGCTCCCAAGTCCAAAAGGTGTGAAGGGGGCCAACTCCCACTTGCACGGGCAAAGGCACTTTATCTGCGACTGGTGCCACCCACCCAAGCCACTGTTTGAACGGCTGAGATGTACGAAACATCACAATATCATACTCTGGGAAGGTACTGTCAGTACAGGACTGGACCAGAGCAGGCAGTCTGAATTGTCAACCATTTTGCATTCTATATTCCCTATCTTTTAAACAACCCTCGTTTGTTGCGGTTGTTGCGGCAGTTTTGCGGCTCTTAAAAGCCAGAAGGGTACTAGCAGCAGGACCAACCTACACCCCTCAGCTGTTTAGAACCTTCCTTAGGCACAATTTATGCATGATCTTTGTTTTGCAGCCTTTTCAGAGCATGAGGTTAATCCCCTGTTCTCCTTGTTTTCCTAAAGAAAATGAGATTTTCAATGTTTCTGGGGGGGTTTCAATTTTTTTTATTGATTTTCCAGCTCCGAGACAGAGCACTCTGCATTTTTTGCCATTTGGGTGCAATCAAACTGCAGATTCTGAACTACACATGGGCTGATACCCCGGGATGCACCACTGAATTGTTCTTCAAAAATCTGTGCTTTCTTATTTCTTCACCTTTTTGTTTCCTCATCGTCTTTTACAAAGGAAATGGGGCTGCTGCAGTTGGACAGTTGCCTTACTTGGTCATATGACCCAAATGGTTGGAGGCCCATGGTCTTAAAGCTTAAGACATGCCTGCAAGGAGGTGTGGGCCAGCTCTGACACAGAGCACGATGCATTTTCTGCCGTGTGGGTACAATCAAACTGCAGAATCTGAACTACACGTGGGCTGATACCCCGGGATGCACCACTGAATTGTTCTTCAAAAATCTGGGGGTACACCACCTAAGCTTTGAGCTACCTCTCCAATAGTGACCCATCAACACCAAACAGTTTGTCGTTGGCTTCCTTGGCATAGTTCTTCAAGTAGGAGGCTTCCTTAGCAAAGTAAACAGTAGCAAAGTAAACTGTGCTATTAACGGACAAGGCCAAGCAGGCGTTAAAGATGTCTGTGCAAATAGGCTTTATCCAGGACGCTCCTGTGCCATGGAAAAGGTCTCTGTCCAAGGAGGTCTGGTCCTCTACTGAGTGTATCTGGGAAATGCGCCTCTTCTGCCTTCTGATAGGCTACACCTGAAAAGAGCCACTTCTGCCACTGTGAAAGCTGAGCTCTCTTGAGGTGGTAGGAGGACCCATGCAGCAGGATAAAGCCCACAATAAACACCGAGAGGATCCTCTCCTGTGAGGGCTACAGTGGGAAGGGATGGAGCAAGAAACCCTAAACAGTGTGCAGTAAAGGTAAATGTTTGTAAAACGATCCTGAGAATTTGTTGGGCTGCAGACTTAGGCAAATTTGGGCTGAGGCAAAAAAAAGTCCTGAAAACCATTCTCTTAGAGTTAGTTTTTCCATTATTAATGCCTTAGTTTCATACTTGGATGCTTCATATATAGTTAGTGCGGATGAATAAAGTATACCTGATGATTACTTAGAGGTGCTTAGCTTTCCTTTAAAGCAAATAATGGGTACAATGATGGAGTTTTCTGCTTCTCACAATTCCTTTGTCAGCTGAGTTTCTTCCAAACCTCTAATCTATTTTTGAAAAGAGTCTTGGTAATAGTAATAATAAGCAATAATGGGAATATTGTTGGCTCTGTACCGTGCCATGCTAATGAGTACTCCTTTTTATTTTAATGTTTTCTTGTTTAAGGAGAAATATATTAGTTTGCTCCCTTCCTTGCTAACTTTCCTGCTGTGGAATTCTTGAAAACTGGCAAATTTTAGCCATTAAACAGGAACTTTGAATAGAAAGCATGTATTAACAATATCCCCAATCTTCCCTAGGCAGCATGGCCAGTGGTCAAGGATGATGGGGACTGGCCTCCAGAGGACCAAAGATTCTCCATTCCTGGTGCAGGTAGAAGAATTGTAATTATTCCACCACAGGGAAAAATAATACATAGTGTGTGTGTGTTTGTGTGTCACAATTCATCATGCTGTTTTGTGTCAACATAAGCTGAGTTCTTTTCTATTCTTGCTGGATGTTCAAGAAACTGCCAGTGTAACGAGATGTCACACACAAGGATGTCAACTCTTAGTGAAGCTGTTGAGAGCGTTTCAATTTTAGAGGATGGTTGAAGGCAAAAATTGGGAGACTTCATAGTGAAAATGGAGCGAATGCCCACCTTTTAAATTTGTTTTTAAAATAACGTTTCTATCTGTCAGATTGAAGAGCATCTTGAAAACATGACTGCCATGAACAAGCACACAAGCAGCTAATAATGCAAACAGCAAGACTCTCTATATGGTTTGTCTCCCGCCTCTCAATGGCTCTTTAACTAACCTTTTGATTTGGGGTCCTTTGTATGACACCATATGCAGCTTTATTATTTGGATCTGAACAGGATGCAGGTACCTTTCCCTTTCAAGATATTGTGTGATAATTTTACTTTTATTTAAGTAGAAACTGCTTTACCAGTCTGATGCTGGGGTCACACAAACCCCAATTAGATGGTGGTGGTGATGTTTGAAAGATTTGCTTGACTGACCCCAAATTAATATAAAGAGGATGAAATTGTCTTGAGGAAGATTGTTGATTGTACAGGGGTAGAAGTATACAGGAATGATGAATGGGGGGGGGGTCAGAGTTGTCGAGCAGCAGTCCTTTACTGAGCCTGTCAGGCCCCACCACAACCCAGGTAAAGAGAAGCAGGGCAGGGCCCTTCAGGCTATCAGCAGGTCAGTCCTGGGCAACAGCAGCAGCAGCGGTTTGAAATTTCAGAAAAGAAATTGATACTTTCCCCCCTAATGTACATATTTTTCAAGATTCAAAAAGCAAGAGTGAAATATACTCAGAGTCGCAAAGTGATTTCATGCTCTTTATTCAGCTCATAGTGGTGAGGAGGAATGAATGAAAGTCCCCTCAAAGTCTCTGCTTTATATACATTATTTACACAATGGGCTGCACATGATTGGTTAATTCTGGAATTCTACTGTAAGCCAATCAGGTTGTGGATTCACTTATATCTGGAGCATGATTGGGTGGTTCCTGCCAACCAATCATACTGCTGCATTGTTCTTGGACCAATCAGACTGCTGCATTCTGAATCCTATTGTTCTAGGACCAATCAGACTGCTGCAATTTGGATCCTATTGTTCTAGGACCAATCAGACTGCTGCAGTTTGGATCCTATTCAACTCAGTACATAACAAAGAGAATAAGAATTGGGTCGCTATCCATGGCCGCTTCTTAAGACCAAAGAGAAGCAGAAAAACCAGACGCCTCCACCGCCCTCACTTCCGATTGGACGCTGTGCCAATGACACATTTGTTGACTTTTCTGGCCAAGCGGATGGTATGTTGCACGGAATTTCATATTGGTAAAAAGTAATGTTGTCCAATGTTATATGATATCATTATATGATACGAGTCCCAATCTTCCTTTAACGCACTCACCAAGGCCTCTCATTACCTGGAACATTAATGATCCAGGCTCACTCCCAAATAGGAGATGGGTTTGGAAAGAATTTAAAAGAGACAGAAAGAGATTTTAATTCAGGAAATTCACCAGAGGAGCTACCGTTGATTTTTGCGCATATTTCCTAAGCACAAAAAAGGTTGTGTTTTGTATTTCTTCGTTCCTAGCACACTCCCCAGTCCTATATGCCTGTCTGCAGAGTTAGTTTCACTCATGCTGTCAGGCGACTAAGTTTGCCCTGACTCTCTTCAATTTCCCTGGCATTGGTGCTCTATGGCCAAAGGATGCTGCTTCTTGCATCTGTTCACTCACTGTAGTAATGACCGCTCCCCGCTTAAAACGGGGGGCGCCCTTTGCGGGGACGCGTGCAGCCCCTAGATCTGGAGCGGCCCCAACAGCATAGGCTTGGCTTTTCCTTCCCTCAGGTGGGATACCTGGAGGTCTCCGCCTACCTCAGTCAGTTGTCCAATCCCACCTGGGGGAAGCGTTGCCAAGGAGACCAGGCCAGGTAGGGGAGGGATTACCTGCCCACACAATAGAGGGAGGATCTTACCTAGGAATCCTCACTTGGCTCCAGAGCTTCTCCCACCCTACCCACCCTCAGTTAATGTCTTATTTTGCAAAATAAAAAAATTCCTTCCAGTAGCACCTTAAAGACCAACTAAGTTAGTTCTTGGTATGAGCTTTCGTGTGCATGCACACTTCTTCAGATACACTGAAACAGAAGTTGCCAGATCCTTCTATATAGTGAGAAGGTGGGGAGGGGTGTTACTGAGAAGGGTGGTGGGAATGGGAGATAGGCAGATAGCTGAGAGAGCCTCTTGACGACTCTTAACGACTGTAATAGGTCTTACAGGAAAAGGCAAGGGGTGAGAAGGTGAGAAATGGCTTAGTTATGTATAGTGAGATAAGAATCCAATGTCTTTGTTCAGCCCGGGTCTTTTCATGGTTTTAAGTTTGGTAATGAGTTGTAATTCAGCAGCTTCTCTTTCCAGTCTATTTCTGAAATTCCTTTGTAGTAAAACAGCTACTTTGAGATCTTGTATAGAATGTCCTGGGAGATTGAAGTGTTCTCCTACTGGTTTCTCTGTTCTGTGATTCTTGATGTCAGATTTATGTCCGTTTATTCTTTGGCGTAAGGTTTGGCCTGTTTGTCCAATATAGAGAGCTGAAGGACACTGTTGGCATTTGATGGCATACACAATGTTAGACGATGAGCAATTAAATAGTCCCGAGATGGTATGTGTGATGTTGTTGGGGCCAGTAATGGTGTTGTCCGGGTGTATGTGGCAGCAAAGTTGGCATCTTATTTTGTGGCAGCAAAGTTGTCACAAAATGTATGTGGCAGCAAAGTTGGCATCTTATTTTGCAGGTTAACTTTTCTTCACAGGTATGCGGGCGCTGCTACGTTAAGGTCGCTGTTAAAGGGCCGGAAAGGAATTTCCCTGCATTGGCAGGTTTCGCCTTTCCCGTAGCAAAACGTCACAACTTTGGCGGTATCAAGCCTTGGGCGGAATCCTTTTGTCCATCTTCCTCTTGCGGCGGCGATACCAGGGTTCCCCGTTAAAGGGGTTTTCTGAAGGGAGGCTTTGGCCGTACACCGAAAGGTTGTCATTGCTCTCTCCTGCGGCGGCGGCGTTACGGGGGCGGCCATCTCTGCTTGAACATATGTTCTCCAGAGCCGGCCCATCCCCCCCCCCCCCACACACACTGGATAACCCTGATGCTCCCTAGGTCCCCGGCTGGGGACCGGGGAGGGAGAACGCCCAATGCCTGAGCCAAGGTCTACCCACATTTGAAATTTAATAAAGTTGTGGCCAATTTACTCCCATAGCACGTTGTCTTGAGTCGTTATTCCACATGACGGGGGGACCGTGCAGGATCTGGGGACTCCGCCTGTCCACGCAATGCCAACTTTCCCCACTTAGGCAAGTTAGAACCAGGGCTTTTTCTCAGCTGGAACTTGCTCGAACAGATCCAGCACCTCTCAGGTGGGCACCATTAGAGAACAAGGGAAGTGTTCGTGAATTCTGGCACTTTTAAAAAAATAGAAAAAATATTAAACGCGTAAGAAAACATGAAGCTGAAATATATTGACCAGACACAATTCCAACGAGTAACAGGTTTTTTTAATAATTCACATATGTAGTAAAAAGGTGCCATCATGCCATTCTGTGAGCTATGGTAAAATAGCATGCATATCTGCAGCAAAGCAAAAGGGAAAAGTGCCCCATTTCTGCTTTCAGTTGTATATTAGGAATCAGTTTTGTGATCTTTATGATACAAAAAGCTAACCATTTTTTTTAAGCAGCAACCCAAATATAACTATGAAACAAAAGGTATCAAGAACTATACAACCACTACACCTCATTCGGATGCTGTGCCAATGAAGTAGTTCATTTATTAACTTATTAAAAGAAAAGCCACTCCTAATATATTTTCCCTTTTTATGTTTTTAAAGTAATTTTTGTTGAGTTTTCCATTAAATCATATTCACATTTTGTTACATAATTCTATGACTTAATATATAAGAGCATCGACCTCTTTCTGACTTCCACATAACTTTCCATATTCTTCGCATTTCTATAAGCACTTATTTACCCTTTGTCAAATTATAATATTTCACCTTATTATCGGTAAATCAGTTCCTTATAGTTACATTACAAAACATTTCAATTCAAGCCTACAAACGTTTTCAAATGTTTACAATTTTCTTTCATAAATGTGTTCCAGTCCTTTGGAAACAGTTCGTCACGCTGATTCCGGATTATGTCTTCGAACTCCATCATCTTGAGCTGCCAGTCTTCCAGTGTTGGAAGTTCCTGCTGCTTCCATTTCTGAGCCAGAAGTGTCCTTGCAGCCATTGTGGCATACATAAACATGTTTACATCACTTTTATGTATTTCCTCACCAATTAAGCCTAATAGAAATGCCTCTGGTTTTTTATTAAAATTATATTTCAAAACCTTTTTTAACTCGTATATTATGTCCCAGAAGGCTTTCACTTTAGAACAAGTCCACCACAGATGGAGGAAGTTCCCCTCCTTCTCCTTACACTTCCAACAATTTTTGTCTTGATTTCTATACATCTTAGCAAGTTGGGCATGTCTAATATACCATCGATACATCATCTTAAATATATTTTCTTTGAGTGACACACATGCTGTGAATTTAATTGTTTCGGTCCACAGTTTTCTCCACCTTTTAAAATCAATATTGTGCCCTAAATCCTGGGCCCACCTAATCAGAACACTTTTTACCTCTTCATCCTTTGTGTGCCACTCCAGTAGTAACTGATACATTTCCGACAGTATTTTCATTTTACTACCCAGCAATTCTGTCTCCAATTTAGATTTGTTACTTCCAAATCCGTTTCTTTTATTATCCTCTCTAAACACATCTTGTAACAATCGGTTACCTTTCCTCTTAGTTCTTCGAATGTCTTTAACTTTGTTTTATTATCACTTCCATCAGCAAGTCTTTGTATGTCGCCCATTCAGTTCCCATATTTATTTATTTTTTTGACTGCAAAAGCCTCCAGAGGTGAGAGCCACCTCGGAGTTTTGCATTCCAATAATGTTTTATGTCTGCTCCACACCTCATACAATGATTTTCTAATAGTATGGTTCAAAAACCCTCTGTGCATTCTGACCATTCTGACCACAGGTAGGCGTGCCACACGAATCATAGAATCATAGAGTTGGAAGAGACCACAAGGGCCATCGAGTCCAACCCCCTGCCAAGCAGGAAACACCATCAGAGCACTCCTGACATATGGTTGTCAAGCCTCTGCTTAAAGACCTCCAAAGTAGGAGACTCCACCACACTCCTTGGCAGCAAATTCCACTGTCGAACAGCTCTTACTGTCAGGAAGTTCTTCCTAATGTTTAGGTGGAATCTTCTTTCTTGTAGTTTGGATCCATTGCTCCTTGTCCGCTTCTCTGGAGCAGCAGAAAACAACCTTTCTCCCTCCTCTATGTGACATCCTTTTATATATTTGAACATGGCTATCATATCACCCCTTAACTTCCTCTTCTCCAGGCTAAACATGCCCAGCTCCCTTAGCCGTTCCTCATAAGGCATCGTTTCCAGGCCTTTGACCATTTTGGTTGCCCTCCTCTGGACACGTTCCAGTTTGTCAGTGTCCTTCTTGAATTGTGGTGCCCAGAACTGGACACAGTACTCCGGGTGTGGTCTGACCAGAGCAGAATACAGTGGCACTATTACTTCCCTTGATCTAGATGCTATACTCCTATTGATGCAGCCCAGAATTGCATTGGCTTTTTTAGCTGCCGCGTCACACTGTTGGCTCATGTCACGTTTGTGGTCAACCAAGACTCCTAGATCCTTTTCGCATGTACTGCTCTCAAGCCAGGTGTCACCCATCTTGTATTTGTGCCTCTCATTTTTTTGCCCAAGTGCAATACTTTACATTTCTCCCTGTTAAAATTCATCTTGTTTGTTTTTGCCCAGTTCTCTAATCTGTCAAGGTCGTTTTGAAGTGGGATCCTGTCCTCTGGGGTGTTAGCCACCCCTCCCAGTTTGGTGTCATCTGCAAATTTGATCAGGATGCCCTTGAGTCCATCATCCAAGTCGTTGATAAAGATGTTGAATAAGACCGGGCCCAAGACAGAACCCTGTGGCACCCCACTAGTCACCCTTCTCCAGGATGAAGAGGAGCCATTGATGAGCATCCTTTGGGTTCGGTCAGTCAGCCAGTTACAAATCCAGTGAGTGGTAGCATAGTCAAGACCACATTTTACCAGCTTCTTTACAAGAATATCATGGGGCACCTTGTCAAATGCCTTGCTGAAATCAAGGTAGGCTACATCCACTGCGTTCCCTTCATCTACCAGGCTTGTAATTCTGTCAAAAAACGAGATCAGGTTAGTCTGACATGACTTATTTTTCTGAAATCCATGCTGACTATTGGTGATCACAGCATTCCTTTCTAGGTGCTCACAGACTGTTTGCTTAATGATCTGCTCCAGAATCTTCCCTGGTATTGATGTCAGACTGACTGGGCGGTAATTATTTGGGTCCTCTCTTTTGCCCTTTTTGAAAATAGGGACAACATTTGCCCTCCTCCAGTCTGCCGGGACTTCGCCTGTTCTCCAGGAATTCTCAAAGATGACTGCCAGTGGTTCTGAGATCACATTTGCCAGTTCTTTTAATACTCTTGGATGCAGTTCATCTGGCCCTGGAGACTTGAATACATCTAAACTAGCCAAATATTCTTGTACTATCTCCTTAGTTATTCTGGGCTGCGTTTCCTTTGCTGAATCATTTGCTCCAAATTCTTCAGGTCGGGCATTGTTTTCTTTATCGGAGAAGACTGAGGCAAAGAAGGCATTGAGGAGTTCAGCCCTTTCTGTGTCCCCTGTTTGCATTTCACCATCTTCTCCTCTGAGTGACCCAACTGTTTCTTTGTTCTTCCTTTTGCTACGAACATACCCATAAAAGCCTTTTTTGTTGCTTTTAACCTCTCTAGCAAGCCTGAGTTCATTCTGTGCTTTAGCTTTTCTGACTTTGTGTCTACACGTGCTGGCTATTTGTTTGAATTCCTCTTTGGTGGTTTCCCCCCTTTTCCATTTTTTGTACACATCCTTTTTTAATCTTAATTCAGTTAAAAGTTCTTTAGATAGCCACCCTGGCTTCTTTAGGCACCTTCCATGTTTCCGTCTCATTGGTATTGCCTGACGTTGTGCTTTTACTATCTCCCTCTTAACAAACTCCCAGCCATCATGAACTCCCTTTCCTTTTAGTGTTGCTGTCCATGGGATCTCACCCAGCACTTCCCTAAGTTTTATGAAGTCGGCTTTCTTAAAGTCAAGAAATTGAGTCCTAGTATGCTTGGCTGCTCCTTTCCGCTGCATAGTAAACTTCAGAAGAGCATGATCACTCGCGCCTAATGATCCTTCCACTTCTACCCCACTAACCAGGTCATCAACATTGGTTAGGACCAGATCTAAAATGGCTGTTCCTCTTGTTGCTTCTCCCACTTTCTGGACAATGAAGTTGTCTGCAAGGCCAGTGAGGAATCTGTTTGACCTTATGCTCTTGGCTGAGTTTGACGTCCAACAAATATCCGGGTAATTGAAGTCCCCCATTACTACTATCTCCCTTCCTTTTGCATGCTTGGCCATCTGTTCCAGGAAGGCATCATCTATGTCCTCCGTTTGGCTTGGGGATCTATAGTAAACTCCCACAATGAGGTCTCTGTTATTCTTCTCTCCCTTAATTTTGACCCAAATGCTCTCACTTTGGCTTTGAGGTTCTAAATCTTGGATCTCTTCACAGGTATACACATCCCTGACATATAACGCCACTCCTCCTCCTTTCTTGTCTGGTCTGTTTCTCTGAAATAGATTGTATCCCCCCATTATTACATTCCAATCGTGGGACTTATCCCAGCAGGTTTCAGTGATGCCTATTATGTCATATTTAGTTTGCTGTACCAAGAGCTCAAGCTCATCTTGTTTATTTCCCATGCTTTGCGCATTAGTGTACAGACATTGAAGTCCATTAATCATTCCCCCGTGTCTCTTATTTAAGGATTTTTTCCTCCCACCACTAGGTCCACGTGCTGTTTGCTCCATTTGGTCTATGACATTTGGATGATCATCTTCATTAATTGATAGACTCCTACCTTCAGGAGCACTGTCTCCCTCCCCCACATTAGTCAGTTTAAAGCCCTCCTGATGAGGTTTCTGAGATTTTTGGCAAAAACATTTCTCCCAACCGTTGTGAGGTGCAGCCCATCACTTGCCAGAAGTCCATCTTCAAGAAACTGCAGTCCGTGATCTAAGAATCCAAACCGTTCCTGTTTACACCATTTGCGAAGCCAGCTGTTCACTTCCACTATTTTCCCCTCTCTCCCTGGGCCACGTCGTTCAACTGGGAGGACAGACGAGATGACAATTTGTGCATTTAGTTGCTTCAATTTCCTGCCGAGAGCCTCGTAGTCTCTTTTGATCTTCTGGAGGCTATTGCTTGCAGGGTCATTGGTTCCCACATGAACCAAGAGGAAGGGGTATTTGTCAGTGGGTTCTATGATTCCTTGCAGTCGTTCAGTTACATCTTGGATCTTATCCCCGGGGAGACAGCACACTTCCCGAGACATCTTGTCAGGCCCACAGATCACTGCTTCTGTTCCCCTCAGTAGGGAATCCCCTATCACCACTACACGCCTCCTCTTGGGTTTGGTCGGGGTTCTTCCGTGAGCTGTCCGTTCCAAGGTCGCCTGCACATTCCCTGAGGACTGACTTTGCTGCTCGTCTTCATATACCTGATCGACTGTAATGAGGGAGAGATCCTCAAATGGAGTCTGCTCTTCGTCTTCCATGCTAGGGGAGAGGACCTCAAAGCGATTGTGTATTTCTAAACAATCAGAGTGAACCCTGGGCCTCCTACTTCTTTGAGTCACATTTCTCCATATATCTGGCTCCTGTGTTGGTGAACTATCCTCCTTCTCAGGGGAGTCCCCTGTCTCCTCCTTGGTGGGGATGGTGTGCTCTGTTGCTTCCAAGAAGAGCTCCAGCTCTCTAATTCTTTGGAGCGTAGCTACACGTTCCTCCAGCTGCTGGACTTTGTCTTTTAAAAGGGCAATCAACATGCAATTGCTGCAGGTAAAGCTGCCTGCAACCTTTGGCAAGATGGCAAACATTGCGCAGGAATCGCAGGCGACTGCAGCTGTTCCCTCCCCTTCCATCTTGAGATCGTGTCGTTGGGGGTGGCTACAGAGGTCCTCCATCATAAAAAGCTTGAAGACAGGACAAATAACTTCCCCCACAAAAAAAACACCTAGGTCTCCCCCAACAAACGTTTGAGACTAGCTCCCCTAAATCTAAAAGATGGGTATAACTGCGCGCGCCGCTAGGCACGCGCCGCTGCCCTGCAAACTCTGATAAGCTCCTCCCACAGCTAATCCCCTGCCTCAACAGAAACCCTGCCCCCTCTAACCTTTACACAGGGAAAACAGCGAATCAGCCACAAAGAAACACACAAAGAAACACACAAAGAAACAATCTGTTGTCAAATCCCTCCAAATCTCCAAATGCTCTATGGCCAAAGGATGCTGCTTCTTGCATCTGTTCACTCACTGTAGTAATGACCGCTCCCCGCTTAAAACGGGGGGCGCCCTTTGCGGGGACGCGTGCAGCCCCTAGATCTGGAGCGGCCCCAACAGCATAGGCTTGGCTTTTCCTTCCCTCAGGTGGGATACCTGGAGGTCTCCGCCTACCTCAGTCAGTTGTCCAATCCCACCTGGGGGAAGCGTTGCCAAGGAGACCAGGCCAGGTAGGGGAGGGATTACCTGCCCACACAATAGAGGGAGGATCTTACCTAGGAATCCTCACGTTAATGTCTTATTTTGCAGGTTAACTTTTCTTCACAGGTATGCGGGCGCTGCTACGTTAAGGTCGCTGTTAAAGGGCCGGAAAGGAATTTCCCTGCATTGGCAGGTTTCGCCTTTCCCGTAGCAAAACATCACAACTTTGGCGGTATCAAGCCTTGGGCGGAATCCTTTTGTCCCTCTTCCTCTTGCGGCGGCGATACCAGGGTTCCCCGTTAAAGGGGTTTTCTGAAGGGAGGCTTTGGCCGTACACCGAAAGGTCGTCATTGCTCTCTCCTGCGGCGGCGGCGTTACGGGGGCGGCCATCTCTGCTTGAACATATGTTCTCCAGAGCCGGCCCATCCCCACACACACACACACTGGATAACCCTGATGCTCCCTAGGTCCCCGGCTGGGGACCGGGGAGGGAGAACGCCCAATGCCTGAGCCAAGGTCTACCCACATTTGAAATTTAATAAAGTTGTGGCCAATTTACTCCCATAGCACGTTGTCTTGAGTCGTTATTCCACATGACGGGGGGACCGTGCAGGATCTGGGGACTCCGCCTGTCCACGCAATGCCAACTTTCCCCACTTAGGCAAGTTAGAACCAGGGCTTTTTCTCAGCTGGAACTTGCTCGAACAGATCCAGCACCTCTCAGGTGGGCACCATTAGAGAACAAGGGAAGTGTTCGTGAATTCTGGCACTTTTTAAAAAATAGAAAAAATATTAAACGCGTAACAAAACATGAAGCTGAAATATATTGACCAGACACAATTCCAACGAGTAACAGGTTTTTTTAATAATTCACATATGTAGTAAAAAGGTGCCATCATGCCATTCTGTGAGCTATGGTAAAATAGCATGCATATCTGCAGCAAAGCAAAAGGGAAAAGTGCCCCATTTCTGCTTTCAGTTGTATATTAGGAATCAGTTTTGTGATCTTTATGATACAAAAAGCTAACCATTTTTTTTAAGCAGCAACCCAAATATAACTATGAAACAAAAGGTATCAAGAACTATACAACCACTACACCTCATTCGGATGCTGTGCCAATGAAGTAGTTCATTTATTAACTTATTAAAAGAAAAGCCACTCCTAATATATTTTCCCTTTTTATGTTTTTAAAGTAATTTTTGTTGAGTTTTCCATTAAATCATATTCACATTTTGTTACATAATTCTATGACTTAATATATAAGAGCATCGACCTCTTTCTGACTTCCACATAACTTTCCATATTCTTCGCATTTCTATAAGCACTTATTTACCCTTTGTCAAATTATAATATTTCACCTTATTATCGGTAAATCAGTTCCTTATAGTTACATTACAAAACATTTCAATTCAAGCCTACAAACGTTTTCAAATGTTTACAATTTTCTTTCATAAATGTGTTCCAGTCCTTTGGAAACAGTTCGTCACGCTGATTCCGGATTATGTCTTCGAACTCCATCATCTTGAGCTGCCAGTCTTCCAGTGTTGGAAGTTCCTGCTGCTTCCATTTCTGAGCCAGAAGTGTCCTTGCAGCCATTGTGGCATACATAAACATGTTTACATCACTTTTATGTATTTCCTCACCAATTAAGCCTAATAGAAATGCCTCTGGTTTTTTATTAAAATTATATTTCAAAACCTTTTTTAACTCGTATATTATGTCCCAGAAGGCTTTCACTTTAGAACAAGTCCACCACAGATGGAGGAAGTTCCCCTCCTTCTCCTTACACTTCCAACAATTTTTGTCTTGATTTCTATACATCTTAGCAAGTTGGGCATGTCTAATATACCATCGATACATCATCTTAAATATATTTTCTTTGAGTGACACACATGCTGTGAATTTAATTGTTTCGGTCCACAGTTTTCTCCACCTTTTAAAATCAATATTGTGCCCTAAATCCTGGGCCCACCTAATCAGAACACTTTTTACCTCTTCATCCTTTGTGTGCCACTCCAGTAGTAACTGATACATTTCCGACAGTATTTTCATTTTACTACCCAGCAATTCTGTCTCCAATTTAGATTTGTTACTTCCAAATCCGTTTCTTTTATTATCCTCTCTAAACACATCTTGTAACAATCGGTTACCTTTCCTCTTAGTTCTTCGAATGTCTTTAACTTTGTTTTATTATCACTTCCATCAGCAAGTCTTTGTATGTTGCCCATTCAGTTCCCATATTTATTTATTTTTTTGACTGCAAAAGCCTCCAGAGGTGAGAGCCACCTCGGAGTTTTGCATTCCAATAATGTTTTATGTCTGCTCCACACCTCATACAATGATTTTCTAATAGTATGGTTCAAAAACCCTCTGTGCATTCTGACCATTCTGACCACACGTAGGCGTGCCACGCGAATCTGTTGTCAAATCCCTCCAAATCCAATATATCTGAATTATCTAAGGTTATCCTGGGTGGCGCTGTGGGTAAAACCTCAGTGCCTAGGACTTGCCGATCGCATGGTCGGCGGTTCGAATCCCCGCGGCGGGGTGAGCTCCCGTCGTTCGGTCCCAGCTCCTGCCCACCTAGCAGTTCGAAAGCACCCTTAAGTGCAAGTAGATAAATAGGTACCGCTTTACAGCGGGAAGGTAAACAGCGTTTCCGTGTGCTGCTCTGGTGGTTCACCAGAGCAGCTTCGTCACGCTGGCCACGTGACCCGGAAGTGTCTGCGGACAGCGCTGGCTCCCGGCCTCTAGAGTGAGATGAGCGCACAACCCTAGAGTCTGTCAAGACTGGCCTGTACGGGCCTTTACCTTTTACCTTATCCATTCTCTCAACCAACAAAAACACGCCGCCTCGTAGTAAATTTTTAGATCTGGCAGGGAAAAACCGCCTCTTTCTTTTGCATCTGTCAATATTTTATACTCAATTCTTGGCTTTTTAACCTGCTAGATAAATTTAGACAATCTTCTTTGCCATACATTAAATTGTTTTGTTCCACTGATAACTGGAATTGTCTGAAATCGACTTCCGGTAGGGCGCGGATCTGGTTGCAGGCGAGGGTTCGTATCTCCGGAGAGAGCTCTAGCTTTTCGGCCGAATTGGGAGTTTTTGAGGGCGACAGAACTCCCGCTAATCCTCTGGAGGGTATCCAGAGGTCTAGGTGCCCAGCAGCGCCAAGGTGTCGTTCGTCTGGTCGTCAGGTAGCCTTTGTTTAAAGGCGAAGAGAGCGACGGAACGAGCGGCGGCTAATTGGGCAGCCATTACAGCGGCGAATTAGCGAAGCCCCGAGTCTGTAGGCTAAGCGCCTTGCTCTCGATACAAAGAAACTCAGATACGGAGAGGGAGTGCTGGAAACAGTGGAGTGGAGAGAATAAGGAAGTATCTGAGCAGAAAGAGAAACACTCGAGTTCAGCGTCAGTTTGTCTTCAGCGGAATAAGACGCAGCGTCGTTTGCAGAGCCGAAGGAGAAAGTAAGTTGCTGCTAGCGGTTACAGTGTCCGTCCCCCCCACTGACTCATTTTGAAAACAACCTTCCCCGACCGCAGAGGGGAAAGGGAACAATCGAGGGAGGGCAGAGAAGTGCGGCATTAGGAAAAAACTCAGCCGTTACTACAACGGAGACAGTGAACTGCTAAGAGTGACTATAAAGAGGACAAGGAGATTACTGTTAAGAGGACTTCTACTGAGACTTTTTTGAGACGTTATGTTAAGTGGCTCTTAAGAAAACTCCGGGGAAAGGGAAGAAAAAAAACACTCTGAACATTCTGAATTATTGTATTGTATTGCTGTTCCGGGGCTTCCTTTATTTGTTACGTCGGTTACGTCTTTTTATTTCTTTTTGGATTTAACATTGGGGCCACGGAAAGAGGAAGGAACGGGGAAGAACAGCGCAAAAATTAGGCAAACAGGAGAGACTAATTAACCAACTTTCCAAATATCTAAGAGCCCTGCTCCGCAAGGTGAAAGGGCTGACTCCTCCTGGTGGACTGAACTAAATATTGCACCTTAATTTTGGAAAAGACTACTTTGGGACTCAGACTCTCATAGGTTAAGTGGTTGTTAAAGAGTGGTTGGGCGAGCCCGAATTGTGGCAAGAAGAGTGTAATCAGGATATCATTTTGAAGGGGGCCCATCCAATTTTCTTAAAACCTCCGGAAGGAGGGGAAACATCGAAGTATATTACATAAGATTAGGCATTGTGAGAATTTGTAAAGAAGTGGGGTACGGTGGTCTTCTCTTTATTTCTGGTAAATTGATACTTGTCATTATAGGTTGTGAATATTTAAGAAGGTTTATATCATCCCGGGGGGCCAATACCTCTTGGGGGTCAACGGAAAGCCGAACAGTCTAAATATAAGAAATATATTTAATGGTATAAAGGAACTTCAGAGGCTTAAGGACAATGTCACATACTCAAAAGAAGGGGGCAGAGGGAGGCACCCCAACTGAAAGGAGAGCTTCAAAGCAAGAAACAGAATTTAGAACAGAAATATTGAGGATGTTCGCAGAAATAAAACAAAGCGAAAAAAACTTGGAAACAAAACTGGAACAGGTGGACAATAAAATTGGAAAAATGGATAAAAAGATTGAAGAGACAGTAAGTGAGCTAAAAGGACAGATTAAAGAGGTCTCAAAGAGAGTGGATGAGGGATTAAAAAAGACAAAGCAGGAAATGAAAGAAATGAAGCGAGAAGAAGAAAGAATGAGGAATGAGATAGCAGAGTTAAACAAAATACAGGAAGAAATTAAAGACTCTATCGCAATGAATGTCCTAAAACAGAGGGAGATTAATTTAAGACTGAGGCAAATTCCAGAAGTACAAAATGAGAATATAAAAGAAAGATTAGTGAAGGAAATAGCACAGTGGATGGAAGTGGAAGAGGAAGATGTGGCAAGGACAATTATAAATGCGTATAGAATGAAAATTAAAACAAACAAAGCCAGGAAATTTCCAGGGGATTGTTTAGTTACATTCAAAGACAGAGAGATGAGGAACCTGATTCTGCAAAGAAATAGGGAAAAGAGATTATATATTGATGGACACTACATAATCATATTTAAAGACATCCCCATAAGGCTGCTAAAACGAAGAGAACCGTATAAACCACTAGTGCAATTACTTAAAAAGAATAGGATTGACTTCCGATGGGAATTTCCCGAAGGGGTCTCTTTCTTTTATAAAGGAGTTAAAAGAAGATTGACTAGTCCCGAGGATATAGGAAAGTTCACAAGAAGATATAAAGAGCTCCAGGGGGGAGAGGAAGAGTCGAAAGGTGCAGAAGGCGGACTTAAATTGAGGGAAGAATTAGAATTAGGTGAGGGAGAAGATCAGAGCAGAGGAGAAACGGAAGAAGAGGAAGAGGAGGAAGAAGGAGAGGAGACAGAAAGGTTATAGAGCAACACTTAATTTAGAGGAACACCTAAAATAATATGTCTTTAAAATTATGGAACTGGAATGTTAACGGAATGAATGATAAGAAAAAACGCAATGGAATTGAACGTATTCTAAAAAAGAAAAATTTAGACATTATATGCCTCCAAGAAACCCACGTGGCCAGCAAACATAAGAAAATCCTTATTAATAAGAGGTTAGGGAATGAATTCATCTCTTCGGACAAAAAGAAAAAAAGAGGAGTAGTACTTTATATTAAAAACAACATCGAATCACACCAATTATTTAAGGATGAGGAAGGGAGAATAATTGCAGCCCGTATTAAATGGCAAGGTGAAATGATGATAATAGTGGGAGTGTATGCTCCAAACGGAAATAAAACAGAATTTTTCAGATTATTGGAAGAGAGATTATTTGAATATATGGATCAAAAAATCATAATAATGGGGGATATGAATGGGGTGGTCGCAACGGAAATAGATAGATTAAGGAAAACTAAGACAGAAGGAGGGAAACTACCTAAGACATTTTTCGAAATGGTTAAGAACTATAATTTGGTAGACATATGGAGATTGAGACACCCCCTCGAGAAACAATACACATTCCACTCTGAACCGAACCAATCGATGTCAAGACTAGATCAAATTTGGATATCAAACGAACTAACACTAAGAATTACAAAAATTGAAATACAGGCCAAAGTCATCTCCGATCATAATCCCATAATAATGGAGATGAAGGGAGTTGAAGGACGAACCTTCAGATGGAGACTAAATGATAACCTATGGGACGATCAAAAATTTGTGGAAAAGATTCGGACAAAATTACTTGAGTACTTTACAGACAATTTAGATAAAGGGGTAAAAATAAATGTGGTATGGGATGCGAGTAAGGCAGTTATGAGGGGCCTGTTCATCCAACAAAACGTATGGAAAAGAAATAATAAAGAAAAAAGAACTAAGGAGATTTTGAGACAGATTATGGATTACGAACAAAAATTAATCAAAAAACCAAATAATGAAAGGATATTGCAGGAAATAAAGTCCCTTCAAACTCAATTTGCAATGTTAATAAATAAGGAGGTTGAGTGGAATATTAAAAGATTAAGACAGAAAAACTTCGAATTCGCTAATAAGTCAGGAAAATGGCTTGCATGGCAAGTCAAAAGGAGAAAGGAACAAAATACAATTAATAAAATACAAATAAACGGAGAAGAGATAACTGAACCAAAAAGAATTAGAAGAGGATTTGTGGATTTCTACGAGCAATTATATAGGAATAAGGACAGAAACAACAATAGGAAAATAGAAAGATACTTAAAAGGGAAAATGGTGAGGAAGATCTCGACAGAGCAAAAAGAAAGGTTAAATGCCCCCATCTCCAGAGAAGAGGTAGAGGAAGTGATAAGGGAATTGAAAACAGGGAAAGCTCCGGGCCCAGACGGGTTCACTTCGAGTTATTATAAAGAAATGAAAGATATATTGACGGGTCCGTTAGTCGATGTGATGAATAATACCCTAAAGGAAAAAGAGATCCCAAGTACTTGGAAGGAGGCATTTATCACAATAATTCCAAAACAAGATGCAGATCCAACTCAAATAAAAAATTACAGACCCATCTCCTTATTAAACACAGACAATAAGATCTTTGCCGGAATCTTAGCAAAAAGGTTTAAAAAGATTTTAGTAAAGATAATACATGAGGACCAAGCGGGCTTCTTACCGGGAAGGCAAATAAAAAACAATACAAGAAGCATAATTGTCAGAGCTGCTTGAAGATCCTAGCTCACAGAGGATCACGCTAGCCAGCGATCATTAAGTAAAAGTCTTTATTGAATTACAGTTTCCATTCTCACGCTGCTGCGCGCAACTCTACGTCTAGTAGCTAGATCGGCGAAGCTCCGTCTGAGTCTCCGCCCCGTGTGCACCAACTTAATATCCTAGCCTTGCTCCACCTTTTCCGCCTGACTGTCCTCCTCTGGGTCCCTCTACCCCCCGGGGCTTCTTCCTTCCGGGATTCTTCTGACGCTGACCCGGACCCTCCTGCCTCCTTGCGCCGGGCTTTAGGACCTGGTTCCCTTTCGGGGCTGCTTACTGCGCCGCCTTCCTCTGCATTTGAACTTGGCGCGCGCGCCCAACCTTCCACTTTCCTCTTAACCGTTTCTTCGCTCCCCGATGGAGGTGTGGCCACTCCTGACTCATGCCCTCCCTCCTGTGGTGAGCTGCCAGCGCTTCCCCCCTGGCTCCTTTCCTCTTCCCTGCTTCCTGGCGGTGACGCTGGTCCCGATTTCCAGCTGCTCCCCCCTGAGTCCCCTCTGGCTCTATCTTCCTGGGGTGCCCCCCTAGACTCCCCCCTTGCCCTGGCCACTGGTGCTCCTTTCTGTGAATCCTCTGACTCACTGGAAAGACTAGGAGATCTCGGGTCGTCGTCATCACTCATCTTTTCTTCTGCCTCCTCCCCTTCGCTCTCTGTTTCCTCCCTTGCCCGTGCCTCTGCTCCTAAACCCCTGACAATAATTAATATAATAGAATATTTATCGGATAGATATGATAAACCAGCTAGCCTAATCTTTGTAGATGCGGAGAAAGCCTTCGATAATGTGGCTTGGGATTTTATGTTGAGAAATTTGGAAACTATGGAAGTGGGTCAAGAATTCTGGAATGGTATAAAGGCAATTTATACAGAACAGAAGGCGAAGCTGATAATAAATAACGTTATAACAGAAGATATAAAAATATCTAAAGGGACAAGGCAGGGCTGTCCGCTTTCGCCGTTGCTCTTCATAGTTGTTTTGGAGGTCCTATTAAATGCAATAAGGCAAAATAAACAAATTAAGGGAATATCATTAGGTTCTAATGAATATAAAGTCAAAGCATATGCTGATGATGTGGTCTTAACGGTGGAAGATCCTATAGATAGTATAAAGGGAATTCTGGAGGAGATGGAGGAATTTGGGAAGTTAGCAGGATTTAAACTGAATAAGAGTAAGACAAAAATGATTGTTAAAAATCCGGATCAAGACAAGATAGAATTATTACAGCAACAAACAGAAATTGAAGTAGTTAAAAAGGTAAAATACTTAGGACTTTGGCTCACCAACAAAAATATTGATTTATACCAAAACAATTACATCCTGGTGTGGAACGGAATTAAGAAAAATCTGGAGGTTTGGGCTAGGATGAAATTATCATTCTGGGGTAGAATATCCATGGTCAAAATGATGGTGCTCCCCAAAATGCTATTTCTATTTCAAACGATCCCCATAATAAAAGGCACAAAAAACTTTAAAGAATGGCAAAGGGCGATCTCTAGATATGTCTGGGAAGGAAAGAAGCCCAGAATTAAGTTTAAGGTATTAACAGATATTACTGAGAGAGGAGGCTTCGCCCTACCAGACATGAGACTGTACTACGAGGCCGCATGCCTTTGTTGGATAAAAGAGTGGATAAAGCTGGAGGATACAGAGTTATTAGATCTGGAAGGGTATAAGAATAAATTTGGATGGCATGCGTACTTGTGGAGGGATAAGATTAAAGTGCATAAGGGATTTTGCAGCCATATCTTCAAGGGACCTTTGATAGAAGTTTGGAATAGATACAAGAACATATTAGAACCAAAAACCCCACACTGGTTATCCCCAGTGGAGCTGATAAGTGTAAAGAAAGTTAATATGGGGAAAAAATGGGGTCGGTATGAAGAAATGGTAATGAAGGAAGGAGGGAAGTGGAAAGTAAAATCATACGATCAGGTAAAAATATACACATACGATTGGCTGAGCTACTTTCAGATAAATGAAATCTTTAAAAAAGAGGTGAAAGAGAGGGGCTATGAAGAAAAGGCATCGAAATTTCAGAGAGAGATAATAAATAGTGATCGGAAAAATCTGTCAAATATGTACAAAATATTGTTAGAATGGAACATGAAAGACGAGAAAGTTAAAACGGTGACGACTCAGTGGGCAAAGGACCTCGGCTATGATATTCAATTGGAGAATTGGGAAAAATTGTGGAGAGTGAATATAAAATTTACAGCATGCGTGTTACTAAGGGAAAATATGTTAAAAATGTTATATAGATGGTATATAACACCCGTAAAACTAGCTAAGATGTATAAAACAGACAACAAATGTTGGAAATGCAGACAGAAAGAAGGGACGTTTTATCACTTATGGTGGGAATGCGGGAAGGTTAAAAGCTTCTGGGATGAAGTTTATAACGAAATCAAAAAGATATTAAGCTATACTTTCGTAAAGAAGCCCGAGGCCTTTTTATTAGGCATGGTGGGAAAAGATATCAAAAGAAAGGACTGTAAAATCTTCCAGTATGCGGTTACAGCAGCCAGAATCGTGGTAGCGCAGAAGTGGAAGCAGGAAGAAGGCCCAACGATAGTAGAGTGGAGATTAAAATTGACGGAATATGCGGAGTTAGACAAATTAACAGGGAAAATTAGATATATGAAGGATCAAAAATTTATAGATGACTGGGGAAAATTCGCGGATTATCTGGAGAATAAATGTTTAGTAAATACAACGCTAGTAGGATTTAAAGAGGCACTGTAAAGCACTAATAAGTATTGCTTATTGGAAACAATGTATGAAGGGTGGTATTAATGGCAGTATGAAAGACTGGAATGCGTTACAAAGAAACAAATACGAATGAATGTCAAGGACGTTGAAGGAAGTCCAAAAGCATGAGATGTACTAAACATGGATATAATGTATATATATGGGAATACCAATAAAATTTTTTAAAATGCAAAAAAAAAAAAAAGAATTGTCTGAAATCAAAACAGCAGTCTCAGGAACACGTTCATTTTGATAGTTGAGAATCTACCCATCATTGATAATTTCATTCTTATATATACTTATATTCTTTTGAGCCTACACCAATCCCCTTTATTTCTTTTGTTGCTTCTATTTTCCTCAACAGGACCTCTAGTATTGTTATAAATAACAATGGCGATAGCGGGCACCCCTGTCTGGTTCCCTTTGTTATCTCAATTTTGTCTGTGAAGTTATTATTAACTATCAATTTAGCATATTGTTCCGAATAAATAGCCCGAATACCATTTAAACGTTTTTCACCGATATCCATAAATTCTAAATTTCTTTTCATAAAATGCCAAGACACATTATCAAAAAAAATTTCAGCATCCAGAAACATTAGGGCGGCTTGTTTGTCTCTCCTGGAGTCCAGATATTCCATTATATCAATTATATTTCTTTCTCTCCCCCCCCCCCACGGAATAAATTTATTCACAGGAAAAAAAGGTGCGTGGGTTTTTTAAAAAGTGAAATCACTCTCATCATTTATTAAGTTAAAAAACAGCAATTGAAAAGCACCGATCAGACATTGCATTTCGAAGCCTCCATCGCAAACTCAAATCTGGTTGCAATTTTTTGGGGGGAGGGGGAGGATCTTGGCTTTTTTAAAAGGGATTCAGCATTCGGGGAATTCCAAGATGCAGGATAGAGACGCATTCGGGGTGGGCTAAAGACCTCAAGGGATCCCACTCTGACATTTGGAAATCTCTCCTCTCCTAGGGCTCCCTTCTGGCTAGCCTAAGGGAGGAGGGAGGGGCGGGGCTGGCTGCCCTGGCGTTGGGAGATGGGGGCCACATGGGGAGAGAACGGGGTGTCAAGGGGCCATGGCGATCCAGCCGAGGATGAGGAGGGAACCACCATACGGGGCTGCCTTGGTCAGGATCGGGTCCCCTGTCACGGCGTGGTAATACAGGACGCCAGAGAACATCCCCATGCCCAGAGACAGGATGCTGCCGGCCATCATGGGATAGCGGCAGTGGGGCACAGCCAGGAGGGCCAGGCTGTGGAGGAAGTGGTATTTGTTGGCCATCTCGTAGAGCTCTTTCAAGTCGTCATCTCGGTCGCTGCGACGGAAATCGTGAGCCCCGTAGGCGGCCGCCCCGACGGCTGCAGCCCCGCTCAGCGCAACAAGCCGTCAGAAAAACGCCCCGGCGCCCGCCATATCAATTATATTTCTAACATTGTCCTTCATCTGTCTACCAGGTAGAAATCCAGTTTGGTTCTTTCCAATCTCCACTCCAAATACATTTTTAAGTCTATTGGCCAATATACTGGCAAATAATTTGTAATCATTATTTAGGAGCGAGATTGGCCTATAATTTTTCACCTGCCTTATGTCCGTGTCTTGTTTGGGAATTAGTGCACTATGGGCTTCTTTCCAAGTAATATATTTTCTTTTTTTAAGAGGAAAAACACATTGGTTTAAAACATTATATATTTCCAGCCTGATGTGTTGTTGTTTTTGAAGCCAAATTCAATGGAAATGCATTGTTTGAAGAGTGAATAGATGTATATGCAGAATATGTAAACGTGCACTGTGAAAGCTTTGTAATATTACTTTTGTGATTTTGGGTAAAATTGATGGATGAAGAAAGTGTTGAACTAAAAGCAAACTGTGTGCTTAACTTGTGTTTGTATCTTTTCGTTTCTAAAGGGACCTTTACAAATTGAATTTAAAATAAACAAGCAAACTCCAAAATTAAAAAAAAATATAGAAAAAATAATATTGGTTGGAGCTTTTCTCTGCTTCCTCTAGCTACTCTCCCACAATATATACTGCCGGGGAGGACAAAGCATATGCACAGCTTTGCCACCCATCTCTCAATATGCCCTATACATTTTACTTCTGGTTGGGCTGGAGCTGGCATTTTTCTGATGTCAGCACATTCTGTCATTGTTGCCTCAAAGCCAATAATATTTATGCTTTAAAAATGCAGAGGAAAAGAACGATAATAGTTATTTTATATGGGTACATGGACAAAGTCTTGTTTGCTATGGCAAGTAAAAATTGCACAAAAGAAGAAAAAGTAATTCCACCAGACTTAAGAAATCCATCTTAATATCATTCATAGAGCAATAAATAGCATTAAGTGGGCCAATCCAGACATAGATCATACAACCCTAAACCACTTGGAGACACAAGATGGATTTTGTTCCAGTCAAATAAATCACTTATTTTCTAAGGGAGCAATATTTACAGCAGTGGAAGGGGAACAAATTAACACTATTTTCAGTATAGAAAAGGCCCAGGGGTGGAATTAAGAAGTATAGGCACATCGATCCCACCCACCCCTCACACCCTTTATTTATTTTTTATTAATGAGAACCTGCAAATCCACTGTTTTATGGAATTGTAGTTGAACAAGGGAAACAAGAAAATAGTATTGCCGCTCTCTTTTATTGGTTTTGTTAAAATAGGATTTTCCATTCTGACTGGCCAATTTGATTGCAGCAGCCTGCTGCTGATATTATGGATAATGTTTTCTGAATGAAACTTGGATCAGAATGTTATGCCGTCCTGCATTTCAGATGGAAATAGGAACACTCTTCCTGGCCCAGTCAATTACCACCACCCCCGCTACTTTTTATCAGCCAAGAAGGGCAAGAGTCCGAAGCACAAGTCGTTGCCCTGACTAATACAAACACCTTGTCCACATCCTCAAGCCTTACTATCTGAAAATTATCCAAAACAACAGGACTAGACAGTGCTCTGGACACCCATGAGACTCATCTGCTATAACAGCAGAGTCAAGATCCCAGCGGATGCAAGTGGTTTTATCCTCAAAATGCTTTGCAAACAAGTCACAGTGCTTACACATAGCTACCATTGGTTCCACCACCTCCTTGAGTCGGACTGTCTTTCTTCTTCATTAGCGATCACTTGCAGCTGAGTATACTGCTATCTTCAGTACCACTATGTATGCTTAATGATGAGCCCACACCACTGTTCAGTTGTATGCAGCCAGATCTTTCCTCCATCTTTCAACTTGTTTCCTTTCCCTAAGTTCTGCAGTATACCAAGGAGTCAAGTGGGAGAGGATGCTCAGAAGTGATCATGTCAAAAGCCTGAGCCATTCAGATGTTCCAGAGGCTGGCCAGGGCTTTGATAGGAGTGCCAGTCATATCACAGAAAAAAACCTCAGCGTTACCTGGAAACCCATTAGATACACCAGCCTCCAGAGGCGGATAATCCTAATAGGTCCCTTGCCTCTAGAAAGGTGAAAAGTGGTGCTATGTACTGAGCTGAATAGGATCCAAAATGCAGCAGTCTGATTGGTCCTAGAACAATAGGCTCCAAAATGCAGCAGTCTGATTGGTCCTAGAACAATAGGATTCAGAATGCAGCAGTCTGATTGGTCCTAGAACAATGCAGCAGTATGATTGGTTGGCAGGAGCCACCCAATCCAGCTCCAGATAGAAGTGAACACACAACCCGATTGGCCTACAGGAGAATTCCGGAATTAGCCAATCACGTGCAGCCCATTGTGTAAATAATGTATATAAAGCAGATACTTTGAGGGGACTTCCATTCCCTCCTCACCACCATGAGCTGAATAAAGAGCATGAAATCCACTCTCGACTCTGAGTATATTTCACTGGCGACAAGGATGGGATCCCGCTGAGCTGACCACCACACACAGCACCGCGGCACCGCCACCTGCCACACCGCTGCCTCACACCGTGTATCCAGGCTTCAGCTCCGGGACCCAAGGAACTAAGAATGGCAACCAACAGCAGCTTCTCGCCGTTCAACCCAGCATCCGGAGACTGGGAAGCGTATGTGTCAGAGCTGCTTCCCGATCCTAGCTCACAGAGGATCACGCTAGCCAGCGGTCACTTATAAAAGTCTTTTATTGAGTTACAGTTTCCATTCTCAAGCTGCTGCGCGCAACTCTACGTCTTAAGGGTTAGACCGGCGAAGCTCCGTCTGAGTCTCCGCCCCTTGTACACCAACTTAATATCCTAGCCTTACTCCACCTTTTCCGCCTGACTGTTCTTCTCTGGGTCCCTCTGCCCCCCGGGGTCTCTTCCTTCTGGGATTCTTCTGACGCTGACCCCCCGGACCCTCCTGTCTCCTTGCGCCGGGCTTTAGGACCTGGCTCCCTTTCCGGGCTGCTTACTGCGCCACCTTCCTGTGCATTTGAACTTGGCGCGCGCGCCCAACCTTCCACTTTCCGTCTGACCGTTTCTTTGCTCCCCGATGGAGGTGTGGCCACTCCTGACTCGTGCCCTCCCTCCTGTTGTGAGCTGCCAGCGCTTGATACCTGACGCCCTTCCTCTCCCCTGCTCTCTGTTGGTGACGCTGGTCCCGATTTCCAACTGCTCCCCTCTGAGCCCCCTCTGGCCCTTTCTTCCTGGGGTGTCCCCCTAGGCTCCCCCCTTGCCCTGGCCACTGGTGCTCCTTTCTGTGAATCTTCTGATTCACTGGAAAGACTCGGAGATCTCGGGTCGTCGTCATCACTCATCTTTTCTTCTGCCTCCTCCCCCTCGCTCTCTGTTTCCTCCCTTGCCCTTGCCTCTGCTCCTGAACCCCTGACATCCATCCCCCCCTCGAAGCCCCCTCTTCCCCCCTCCCCTCCTTCCGGTGCGGGAGCTGGGTGCTGCCGTGTCAGGGGGACGAATGTCGGATACAGTTCGCTTCCCGTGGCAGGCCTCCATCTGAAGTCTTCCGGTTCTTCCTCCCTGCTCTCGTCGACGACGGTCACCTCCGCTTCCATCTCTGTGCCGCCGTGCTCGAAACCCGGGTCGTCCCCGAATACGTCCATGTCCGTCTCTCCCTCGCTTCCTTCTGGGGACGTTGCTCGTCCTGGACCTTCCAGCCACTTTCTGCGCCACTGCTCCTCTGGTCTATCGTCCCACCAATACGAGGGTTCTGAGGCAGATCCCGAGGGTGACCCCTCCTGGGAACGGGCGTCTCGTGTCGGTTCCTCGTCCGAGTCGAACCCCTGGAACGTGCTTGCTGAAAGCGTGGGCGTGAAAAGCCAGTCGTCGAAAAAATCTGCTGGCATGGGCCTATGTGGGAAGAGGGCATGAAACTCTTCTTTGAGCAGAGGTTCGTCTAAAGCGTAGCCCGGCACCCAGCTGTTGGCACTGGCCGGGGTGCCCTCCTTGGCGAGAAGGTATTCTACCCCCTCTTCCCCCCATCTGGAGTCCAAAATCTCCGTGACTTCGTTGATGTGCTCCTCCTGTGCCACACCCCCTTGCTCGGTTCTCTCTCGGAGCGGACTCGGTGCCGTTCCTGGTTCCTGAAACCTGTGAGGTGCCTTGTAGGGAGTGAGCACCGATCTGTGGAACACCGGATGCATCCTGGAGCCCTCCGGAAGCGCCAGCCTGAAAGCCACCGGGTTGACCTGCTCTTCGACTTGGTAGGGCCCCAGTTGTTTATGCCCTAGTTTCTTCTTCGCCAACGACCTGGCCGGCACTGCGTGGGCTGCTAACCAGACCCAGTCACCCACATGGATCTCTTCGCCAACCCTTCTGTGTTTGTCCGCTTGTACCTTGTATGCGTGTTTAGCCAGCTCCAGGTGCCGCTGCAGCTGATCGTGGACCTCCTGCAACTCCGACGCGAACGCATCTGCTGTCTGCGGCTCCCCCTCCCCCATTCTTTCCAGTCCCGGGAAGGTTCTGGGGTGCCTCCCGTTGTTGGCGAAGAACGGCGTGACCCCCGTGGACACGTGCTTCGTGTTGTTGTAGGCGAACTCGGCGAGAGGCAGGTAATCCACCCACGTCGCAGGCTGTTGATTCGCATAACATCTCAGGTACTGCTGCATGATGGCATTGACCCGCTCCGCTTGCCCGTTGGTCTGTGGGTGTCTAGCCGACGCCAGGTTGATCTTGACGTTCAGGAAGCCCATCAGCTTCTGCCAGAAGTTCGAGATGAACTGCTGCCCCCGATCGGACAGTATAGACCGCGGCAGACCGTGAACCCTGAACACGTGATCGATGAACAGTTTGGCGGTTTGTTCCGCCGTGGCCACCTTCGCACACGGAATGAAATGTGCCATCTTGGAGAACAAGTCCACCACCACTAGCACTGCCGTCTTGCCCCTCGAGCTGGGCAGATCCGTGACAAAGTCCAGGGCCACTCTCTCCCACGGTTCGAACGGGGTTTGCAGCGGTTCCAGCAGTCCCGCCGGCGGTCTGTGTACTGGTTTGGCCCTTTGGCAGGTGTCGCACCTCGCCACGTAGTCCGCGACCTCCCCTCTCATTCTGGGCCACCAGAAGTTCCTGGCGACTAATTCTATCGTCTTCTCTGTGCCAAAGTGCCCGGCAGTGGGTGCGTCGTGCAGCTGCTGCAGTACCTTGGCGCGAAGATCGTCCCCCGGCACGTAGATGGCCCCTTTACGGAGGAGTAATCCATCACGAACTTGGAACTCGCCGGTCACCGCCGTGCCCCTTTGCGCCTCTGCCATCTTGGCTCGCGCGAAGGTGTCATCCCGCAGCGCTCTCCTTACCGCATCCAGGTCAACTGTCGCCGAAGCGCACGCCCACACCGTCGGTGCGAAGATGTGCATGGCAGCCGCTGGCGTCGCCTCCTCCAGGTACTGTGGTTTACGGGATAGGGCATCCGCCATGACGTTGGTGTCCCCCGGGACATACTCTATTCGGAAGTCGAAGTTCGCAAAGAATTCGGCCCAACGTATCTGCCTCTGGTTCAGTAACTGCGCCGTGCGCCAGTGCTCCAGATTCTTGTGGTCCGTGCAGACCTGCACCGTGTGCTTGGCGCCGATCAGGAAGTGCCTCCACGCCTTGAAAGCTGCATGAATGGCAAGCAACTCCCTGTCCCAGATGGTGTAGTTCTGTTCGGACTTGCTGAGCTTCCTGGAGTAAAACGCTCCTGGCCTACAAGCCCCCTGCGGGTCTTGCTGCAACAGGATTGCTCCCACGGCTCTGTCTGATGCGTCCGTCTCCACCCTCATAGGCCTGCTGGGGTTGACATGCAACAGCTGCTCTTCCGACGCGAAGAGACGCTTGAGTGCCTGAAAAGACTGCTCCGCCTGCTCCGTCCAGATGAACTTCTTCTTCTTGGAACTGAGCGTGTCTGTGATGGCCGCTGTTTGCATAGCGAACCCCTTGATAAACTTGCGATAGAAGTTCGCAAAGCCAACAAACCGCTGGACCTCCTTCCGGTTGCGCGGGCTCTTCCAGTCCAACACGGCACGAACCTTGGCGCTGTCCATGGCGAGCCCCTTGTCTGACAACCTGTAGCCCAGGAAATCCACCTCCGTCACGTCGAACTGGCACTTTTCCAGCTTGGCGTAAAGCCTATGCTGCTGTAGTCTGCTCAACACTTCCTTGACGTGTCTGTCGTGATCCTGTTGCGATTCAGAAAATATCAGGATGTCATCCAAGAAGCAGACGCACGTCTTGTAGAGGAGCCCCGCCAGCACGTGATGCATAAAAGCTTGAAAACAGTGGGAGCCATTTTGCAATCCAAAAGGCATAACTCTGTATTCGTAGGTGCCCAGGGGCGTGAACATGGCTGTCTTCCACTCATCACCTTCCCGCATGCGAATGAGGTTGTACGCCCCACGCAGGTCCAACTTAGTGAACACGCGGCCCTTGCGTACCGTCACGAGGAGGTCGTCGATCCTGGGCATGGGGAAGTCCGATGGCTTGGTCACACTGTTCAAAATCCGGTAGTCCACTACAAGTCTTTTTTGGGGCGTGTCCTTCTTCTTAACAAAGAATACAGGACTGCCTCCCGCCGCCTTGGACTCTCGGATGAAGCCGCGCTCCAAATTATGATCTATGAACTCCTTGAGTTCCTGTAGTTCGTCTTCAGACATGGAATACAGCTTCCCTTTGGGCAGCGCCGCCCCTGGCAGTAGGTCAATCTTGCAGTCATATGATCTGTGGGGGGGTAGCTTATCCGCTTCCTTCTCGCAGAAGACCTCCAAAAATCCCGCGTATTTGTGGGGGATTGCTTGCAGCGTCCCCAGCTGCAGCTGCGCTTCTTCCTCCTCTCCCTCCTGCCGGGGCAGAATGCAGTGTTCAGCGCAGTATGATGAGCCAAAGACTAGCTGCCGCTGGTACCAAGCCAACGTCGGACTGTGTCTGTCCAGCCAACTCATGCCCAAGACAATAGGTGTGTCCGACAGTCTGGTGACATTAAAACTGATGATTTCCCTGTGATTTCCAAGTCGCATCACCATTGGTGGCGTTTGCTTCACCACCTGCCCCCCTAGCAGCTCCCTGCCATCCACCGTGACGACCTGCAGGGGCAGCGTGGCAGGCAGCAGCTGTATAGCGTGTTTATCGACAAAGTCCTGCCCTATAAAGTCCGCATTGCTTCCTGAGTCAATGGTGATTGGCACGTCCATGGTGAGTCCATTGGGTAGCTGGAGCGATGCGGTGAGCCTCACCACTGGTTTGGGTGGGAGGGGGTCTGTGGGCTGCAAAATCTCTGGGGACTGCTTCACTGACACGTCTGGCTGGGCCCCAGTGACTCTTTCTCCAGCCAGACTTCGTCGTTTCCCTGCTGTGGTTCTCCTTGCTGCGTTGCTGCAGTTACCATTGCTGAGGCTGCAGTGTGCTTGTGGAGCCGCTGGGGACACTCTTTCGCCATATGCTGTGGATCATCGCAGATGTAACACTTCCTGTTCCCTCTAGGAGGCTTCGCTTTCACTGCTCCCGGTGCTAGGGCTCTGGCTGCTGACTGAGCCCTTGCACCTCCAACCTCCATAGGTTCCGCTCCTCCTCCTGGCGGAGGCGTGGATTGCGCACGCGCTGCTTCTCTGGGAAGGAAGGAGTAGCCCCTGGCTGGTTCGCGCCCTCCACGCCCTTCGTCCCTGCTCCATGGGCGTTCTTCCAGTCGCACTCCCACCGCCAGCGCCCTCTGAACGACCTCCTGCGTGGTCCGGGGTCTCTCCCCCCTTGCAATTTCGTCTTTAACCGCATTGTTCAAGCCTTCCCAAAAAAGATCTCTGACTGGAGCTGAATCTCTGTCCCATTCCAAGGCACTGACTAATGCAAAAAAGCGGGCTTGGTACTGTCTTACGCTGGCCCTCCCTTGCTTCAGCCCATGCACCTCCCTCCGGGCAAGATCCACGTCTATGCTAGATAAAAAGCAGCCATCCATCGCTTTAATAAAGGCATCCGCGGTTTGGAGCGCTGGATCCTTATCTCTCCACAAATTGCGCAGCCATGCTTTAGCATCTCCATGCAAATGGGACATGATAAATCCCACCTTCTCTTGCTCATCTCTAAAGTCTTTGTCCAGCAGTTGCAGTGCACACTGTACATCTGCTCTAAAGTTGGGGTACAGTTGTAAATTCCCATCGAAGTGAGAGACCAGACCGCCTGTTCTTCTCCCCAACCCAATCCCCTCCGGTTTGGGTGTCAGTTGCCCTTGCTTCGTAAGCACTTCCAACCTGACCTGGAGATCCCTGTAGGCGGCAGCTGCGTCCTCCTCCCTCTTCCTGGATGCAAGTATTTCGGCATTCAGACGTGTCACTGCTTCTCTGAGTTCTCCTATCTGCTGTTCGGCCGTCATCTTGTCTGCCGTCCGTGAGCTGAGTCGTAGGCACCCTCCTTCTCCTGTGTCCGCGAGGCTGTAGATGCCCACAACGAGAGACGGAGCTTACTGTCAGAGCTGCTTCCCGATCCTAGCTCACAGAGGATCACGCTAGCCAGCGGTCACTTATAAAAGTCTTTTATTGAGTTACAGTTTCCATTCTCAAGCTGCTGCGCGCAACTCTACGTCTTAAGGGTTAGACCGGCGAAGCTCCGTCTGAGTCTCCGCCCCTTGTACACCAACTTAATATCCTAGCCTTACTCCACCTTTTCCGCCTGACTGTTCTTCTCTGGGTCCCTCTGCCCCCCGGGGTCTCTTCCTTCCGGGATTCTTCTGACGCTGACCCCCCGGACCCTCCTGTCTCCTTGCGCCGGGCTTTAGGACCTGGCTCCCTTTCCGGGCTGCTTACTGCGCCACCTTCCTGTGCATTTGAACTTGGCGCGTGCGCCCAACCTTCCACTTTCCGTCTGACCGTTTCTTCGCTCCCCGATGGAGGTGTGGCCACTCCTGACTCGTGCCCTCCCTCCTGTTGTGAGCTGCCAGCGCTTGATACCTGACGCCCTTCCTCTCCCCTGCTCTCTGTTGGTGACGCTGGTCCCGATTTCCAACTGCTCCCCTCTGAGCCCCCTCTGGCCCTTTCTTCCTGGGGTGTCCCCCTAGGCTCCCCCCTTGCCCTGGCCACTGGTGCTCCTTTCTGTGAATCTTCTGATTCACTGGAAAGACTCGGAGATCTCGGGTCGTCGTCATCACTCATCTTTTCTTCTGCCTCCTCCCCCTCGCTCTCTGTTTCCTCCCTTGCCCTTGCCTCTGCTCCTGAACCCCTGACAGTATGCCTCCCGTTTCACCTTCCTCCTAGAAGCCAAAGGAGTCACCGACGAAGAAGATGCCAAGAAGAGGGCGATATTCTTCAGTGTCTGTGGAGAGGAGACGTTTGAAATCGCCCGGGCTCTCCTTGCGCCTGAAGACGTCGCTACTGTTCCATACAAAACAATAATGGAACGGCTGAAGGGGCACTTTTCGCCGTAGCCCTCAGTGGTGGCTCGTCGAAATGCCTTCTACGCAAAGCGGCAAGCCCCTGGGGAAACCATAACTGGGTTTGTGACCTCTCCGCCAAGCTGCCCGGTTCTGCAACTTCTCAGAATTGGAGAACATGCTTCAGTGGCCTGAAGGATGAGAAGCTGCAACGACGCCTCTACACTAAGAAGGACCTAACGTTCCAGGTCGCCCTGGAGGAGGCCCTGGCAACAGAAGCTGCCGAGAGGTCGACGCAAGAGGCACGAACCAAGCCTGCTGTCCCAACCGAGGGTCCACCACGAAGACCTCACCGACGACTCAGGATCTGACAGGGAGGAGGTGCACCGAGTACAGCAGCGCACTCAAGCAGCACACAGACCACAGCTGCCTCGATGAGAAGGAGGGAACTGCGCAAGCTGCGGGGAGAGTCACGAGAGGAGGACCTGCCGTTTCCGCAACGCAGAGTGCAGGCAGTGCGGAAAATTGGGACATATCGCCCGGGTGTGTCGGGCTCGGCCCACCCGACGCCAGGCATCAGATGACCAATCTAAGAGCCCCAGGTCCCAGGGCCCAACGCACCAAGGCAACTCGACAGAGCTCACAGACTTCCAGGTATACCAGTTGCCCCACCTCAACGTAGAGAAAATTTATATAGAGGTACAGATAGAGGGGCCCCCGTGCCGCATGGAGCTTGACACGGGTTCAACTCTATCCATAATCTCGGCAAGGACTTTAAAGAAACTGTGTCCTACTGGGGGTCCCAAACTCATGCCGGCCCCATTCACCCTCCGGGACTTCCAGAAACGTAAGGTCCCCACAATGGGGGTGGGGACCTTCAGGGTGCAATATCGAGGGTGGACGCGGCAACTGGACTTGCTTGTGGTCAAGGGCCCCTACATTAGCTTACTGGGATTGGCATGGTTTGGACCACTGGGGCTAGCCGTCACCGGGGTGAACCACACTAGCTTACAAGTGGACGTGGACGTGGACGTGCAAGGAATTTCCGGGGGTTTTCGATGGGAAATTGGGACAGTATATCCCCCCCCCATTGCTCTACAGCTTGACCCCGCAGTACGACCTGTCAGGCTCAGGGCCCGCTGGGTCCCGTTTGCCCTGAAACCTCGTATAGACGAGGAATTGGACCGGCTCGTGGAGCAAGGAGTGCTGGAGCCGGTGCCTAATGCCCCCTGGGAAACCCCAATCCTCACACCCGTCAAGCCTAATGGTTCGGTCCGCATCTGCGCAGACTACAAATGTACCATAAACAAGGCCCTCACGGCCCACGCATACCCAGTGCCAGTGGTCAGCCATGTCCTTGCCACCCTGGCTGGGTCAAAAAATTTTGGCAAGCTGGACTTGGCCCAAGCATATCAACAGCTGCCACAGCAGAGGCACAGACGACTGTGACGCACAGAGGAGCGTTCAGGGTAAAGCGGCTGCAATTCGGTGTCAGCGTGGCACCAGGAATATTCCAGAATCTAATGGACTTGCTCCTTAAAGGGATTCCTGGCGTCACCCCCTTCTTCGATGATGTGTTGATTGCTGGGCTCACACCAGAGGAGTTTGAGGACCGCCTCCGCACCGTTCTGCAGCGTTTCCAGACGGCGGGTCTCAAGGTGAAGCGGGAAAAATGTCTACTAGGAGTGCCTCAGGTGGACTTTCTGGGATTTATGGTGGACGCAGAAGGGGTCCACCCAACTGGGGACAAGGTACGGGCCATTTGTGATGCCCCAGCGCCCAAGAGCAAGACTGAACTTCAGGCCTTCTTGGGACTATTGAACTTTTACCATTCCTTCCTTCCCCACAACGCGGCGGTAGCGGAGCCCCTACACAGACTCCTGGACAAGCGGGCTCCTTGGGTGTGGGGCCAGCGCCAGGAGGCCGCATTCCAGGCAGTCAAGGACTTGCTTGTCTCAAACGTGGTCTTGGCACACTTCGACGAGAGGCTGCCGGTGGTGCTAGCATGCGACGCCTCGCCCTATGGCATCGGCGCTGTCCTGGGACTCCCGGATGGAAGAGAGGTACCGGTGGCATACTTTTCCCAGACACTCAACGCAACCGAGCGGAACTACGCACAAATCGACAAGGAGTGTCTGGCAATCGTGAAGGGAGTAAAAAAATTCCATGATTTCTTGGATTACCGTGGTGACTGACCACAAGCTGTTGCTTGGCTTGTTTGCCCCCAAAAAGCAGACCCCCCCCCAAGTGCTGTCTCCTCGTGTCCTCAGGTGGTCAATTTTCCTTGCCAGCTACCAGTATGCACTGATTCACCGCCCTGGGAAGGCGATGGGTCATGCGGATGCCCTCAGCAGGCTACCACTACCGGAAACAGGCCCCGACCAAGCACCTGCACAAGAGGTTATGAGCCTGGAGCTGCTTCCCGAACGCCCCATTCAGGCACAAGAAGTTGCACACCATTCCAAGAAAGATAGGGTCATCTCCCGGGTCCTGGACTGGGTGTGGAGGGGATGGCCCAGCAGCAGCCCTGGGCCAGAATTCGCCGGCTACACAACCCACAAACATGAACTGTCTGCCCACAAGGGGTGCCTGTTATGGGGAAGCAGGGTCGTTGTTCCCCAGCCCCTCCGAAAAAGGGTCCTCAGAGCCCTACATGAGACACACCCAGGGGTAGTGAGAATGAAGGCCCTTGCCAGGAGTTATTTGTGGTGGCCGGAGATCGACGGAGAGATAGAGGCCTGGGTCAAACACTGCCAGGCCTGCCAAGAATCCTGTCCAGATCCCCCAAGGGCCCCAGTCCAGTCATGGGAGTCTGCCCGATCACCATGGTCATGCCTGCATGTGGACTTCGCTGGCCCCTTTCAGGGGAAAACATTCTTCATATTGGTGGACTCCTACACCAAATGGTTGGAAGTCACACTGGTACCATCCACTTCCACGTCCGCAGCCATCCGGGTACTACGCAGGCTGTTTGCAACCCACGGGCTCCCTGACACTCTCGTCTCAGACAACGGGACCGCATTTACGTCAGGAGAATTCCAAACCTTCACAGCGCAGAACGCCATCCGCCACCTCCGTTTGGCGCCATTCCACCCTGCCACCAATGGCCAAGCAGAACGCATGGTGCGGACCACCAAGGACACCCTCTGCCGCATGACGCAAGGGGATTGGGAGTACCGCCTTGCCACATTCCTCCTAGCACAGCACAGCACCCCCAGCTCAACGACTGGCCGGAATCCCGCTGAACTACTAATGGGTCGGCGCCTGGCAATCAGATTGGACCGCCTTCACCCTGATAGAGCTCAGGATGAGGTAGTGGTCGGGGAAGGTAGGAACCCCCAGACCTTCGTGGCCCAGGACCCAGTGTACGCAACAATTTTGGGGCAGGCCCAGCATGGGTACCCGCCACAGTCACCAGGGTCGCTGGCCCCGTGTCGTACGAGGTGCTAACGGATGGGGGCAATGCTGGCGCCGCCACTGCGACCAGATACGGCGACGATTCCCGGGAGAAACCCAGGAGGAGGACAGGTCAGAGGAGTCCCAAGGGAACAGTGGGGCAGTGAGGCCCATAGAACAGGAGGGGCCAGCAGGAGAGGCAGAATCAGTAAATACAGAGAGGACACGCGAGGCCGAAAGGACACCGGAACCAGAACCACGACTGAGCGAGCCGGTTGCGCCAGACCAAACGGCCCCATCACAGCCAGCATCATTGGAACACAAGCCAGAACCTGAACCCCGGACCAGGGAACACCCCAGGCTGCAACGCACACGTAGGCCGCCGGCGTACCTTGAGGACTATGAATGCAACCTCCCGGACAGGACTGGAACTTAGAGGGGAGGGGTGTTATAGAATCATAGAATCATAGAGTTGGAAGAGACCACAAGGGCCATTGAGTCCAACCCCCTGCCAAGCAGGAAACACCATCAGAGCACTCCTGACATATGGTTGTCAAGCCTCTGCTTAAAGACCTCCAAAGAAGGAGACTCCACCACACTCCTTGGCAGCAAATTCCACTGTCGAACAGCTCTTACTGTCAGGAAGTTCTTCCTAATGTTTAGGTGGAATCTTCTTTCTTGTAGTTTGGATCCATTGCTCCGTGTCCGCTTCTCTGGAGCAGCAGAAAACAACCTTTCTCCCTCCTCTATGTGACATCCTTTTATATATTTGAGCATGGCTATCATATCACCCCTTAACCTCCTCTTCTCCAGGCTAAACATGCCCAGCTCCCTTAGCCGTTCCTCCTAAGGCATCGTTTCCAGGCCTTTGACCATTTTGGTTGCCCTCCTCTGGACACGTTCCAGTTTGTCAGTGTCCTTCTTGAACTGTGGTTATGTACTGAGTTGAATAGGATCCAAGCTGCAGCAGTCTGATTGGTCCTAGAACAATAGGATTCAGAATGCAGCAGTCTGATTGGTCCTAGAACCATAGGCTCCAAAATGCAGCAGTCTGATTGGTCCTAGAACAATAGGATTCAGAATGCAGCAGTCTGATTGGTCCTAGAACAATAGGATTCAGAATGCAGCAGTCTGATTGGTCCTAGAACAATGCAGCAGTATGATTGGTTGGCAGGAGCCACCCAATCCAGCTCCAGATAGAAGTGAATCCACAACCTGACTGGCCTACAGGAGAATTCCGGAATTAGCCAATCACGTGCAGCCCATTGTGTAAATAATGTATATAAAGCAGATACTTTGAGGGGACTTTCATTCCCTCCTCACCACCATGAGCTGAATAAAGAGCATGAAATCCACTCTCGACTCTGAGTATATTTCAATTGGGTTCAAAGTCTAAATTTCAACAGAAAGTCATCTGACCATCAGAGGGCAAGCAGAACCTTAATACTCCCTCCATCCTTCCTCCTATGACTAGGCGGACAATGACCTTCTAACACACTGAAAGCTCCCAAGTCCAAAAGGTGTGAAGGGGGCCAACTCCCACTTGCACGGGCAAAGGCACTTTATCTGCGACTGGTGCCACCCACCCAAGCCACTGTTTGAACGGCTGAGATGTACGAAACATCACAATATCATACTCTGGGAAGGTACTGTCAGTACAGGACTGGACCAGAGCAGGCAGTCTGAATTGTCAACCATTTTGCATTCTATATTCCCTATCTTTTAAACAACCCTCGTTTGTTGCGGTTGTTGCGGCAGTTTTGCGGCTCTTAAAAGCCAGAAGGGTACTAGCAGCAGGACCAACCTACACCCCTCAGCTGTTTAGAACCTTCCTTAGGCACAATTTATGCATGATCTTTGTTTTGCAGCCTTTTCAGAGCATGAGGTTAATCCCCTGTTCTCCTTGTTTTCCTAAAGAAAATGAGATTTTCAATGTTTCTGGGGGGGTTTCAATTTTTTTTATTGATTTTCCAGCTCCGAGACAGAGCACTCTGCATTTTTTGCCATTTGGGTGCAATCAAACTGCAGATTCTGAACTACACATGGGCTGATACCCCGGGATGCACCACTGAATTGTTCTTCAAAAATCTGTGCTTTCTTATTTCTTCACCTTTTTGTTTCCTCATCGTCTTTTACAAAGGAAATGGGGCTGCTGCAGTTGGACAGTTGCCTTACTTGGTCATATGGCCCAAATGGTTGGAGGCCCATGGTCTTAAAGCTTAAGACATGCCTGCAAGGAGGTGTGGGCCAGCTCTGACACAGAGCACGATGCATTTTCTGCCGTGTGGGTGCAATCAAACTGCAGAATCTGAACTACACGTGGGCTGATACCCCGCACCACTGAATTGTTCTTCAAAAATCTGGGGGTACACCACCTAAGCTTTGAGCTACCTCTCCAATAGTGACCCATCAACACCAAACAGTTTGCCGTTGGCTTCCTTGGCATAGTTCTTCAAGTAGGAGGCTTCCTTAGCAAAGTAAGCAGTAGCAAAGTAAACTGCGCTATTAACGGACAAGGCCAAGCAGGCGTTAAAGATGTCTGTGCAAATACGCTTTATCCAGGACGCTCCTGTGCCATGGAAAAGGTCTCTGTCCAAGGAGATCTGGTCCTCTACTGAGTGTATCTGGGAAATGCGCCTCTTCTGCCTTCTGATAGGCTACACCTGAAAAGAGCCACTTCTGCCACTGTGAAAGCTGAGCTCTCTTGAGGTGGTAGGAGGACCCATGCAGCAGGATAAAGCCCACAATAAACACCGAGAGGATCCTCTCCTGCGAGGGCTACAGTGCGAAGGGATGGAGTTCCTTCAGTGGAAGGCCTAAAAACGAAGATGAGCACCCCATAGTCAAATTTCATTAGACTTAACCATCCAGGAGTCCTTTACCTTTACCTTTAGTTCTTTGCTTCCATTTTAATGAGGGAACAGAAATATGTGAAAAGCAATGTTGTCCAATGTTATTTGATAATATGTCACACCAGGCCCATTGCTATCAATCAAATTCAATGCAACATACCAGCCAGGGAAAACATTAAGTTTAGGGAAGCTTTTAATGTTTGACGAACTATTGTATTTTAAGATTTTGTTGGAAGCCGCCTGTCACGGATTTGGAAGCTGCCAAAGAGCCGAGGGGGGAGAGAGGCAATTACAGAGAGCCTAAAGAGCTCACCAGCAGTCTCTCATCCGACTCCGAGGAGGAAATAGGGAGGGGGGAGAGCCAGTGCCCGGAACTAGCTACTCACAGAACAGAGGAAGCAGGAGGCGTGCACTGCGGAGATGGGCCTGTTGGGGGAGGAGGAGTAAGAGATCGCCAGTCGAGTCATCTGACTGAGCTAGGCATGGACGTGCTTTTTTGAACTCTTGTAACTGCTTTGAACTTTTGGCAATAAATCTTCAGAACAGAAATGGCTGTGAGCCTGGAGCGTTATCTCTGCTAGCTTTGGCAGCATCCACTCCTTACAGCATGACTCGACTCTTCTGCTGAAAGCTAGAGAGAGGAACTAAAAGCAGAAAATGGAGGAGGAGCTTTCTGAGCTGTGTAAGCGGAATGCCGGACTGGACCTGCAGTCGCGTCTGGAGGAATGCAGGGCTGCTCAAGGTGGAGCCACAGGTGGGCTACTGGCGAGGGGCAAAGGTGTGTGGGTGGAAAAGTTTAATGGCGATCCGGAGGCTTATTGTGATTTTAAGACGGAGATGAAATCTTTTTTGGAGCTTGAAGCAGCTCAGTTTGCCAACGATGCTCAGAAAGTTGCTCACATAATTAGGCTCCTGTCAGGGGTGGGGGTGGGGCTAAAAGTTGGGTCAGGCCGTTAAGATGGCGGCGCGCATAGACGCTGCGGCTTAATGCTCTCCCTTAGCGTTTTGCTTTGTTTTTATTATTTTATTTGGTCTGAGTATGTCTGGCCGGGCAAGAAAGATTAACAGCAGGCAGATTTACAGCAGGCAAGAACTTTTGAAGGTCGGGTTGCAGTGTGAACAAGCTGTAAGAGCTGATTATTTTCGCCCAGATAACGTTCCTGTGGGAGTAGCCAGGCCGCCGGGCTCTCCATGGATTACTATGCCTCCAGGGAGGAGGCGAAGGCGGCGTAGAGACAGGAGGCAAAGGCGGGGTTGTCGGGCTGGTGTCCTGGTAAGATTACAGAGGAGTCCATCTAAGCCACCACTCCCTAGCATATTTCTTGCTAATGTGAGATCTCTTGCCAACAAGATGGATGAATTGAGGCTGCAGGCAGCAAAGAATAGCCTTGTAAAAGATTGCTGCGTTTTATTTGTCATTGAGACATGGCTTCAACCGTCCATACCAGACACAGCTATTCAGTTGGAAGGCTGTGCGGTACATCGTCAGGACCGAGGAATGGACTTCGGAAAAACCAAAGGAGGGGGGCTGTGTGTATATGTGAACAAATGCTGGTCCAATAATTCTAAGATTGTGGGCAGTCACTGTTCACCGGATTTGGAATATGTGGCTGTTAAATGTAGACCAGCCTATCTCCCTAGGGAGTTCACAGCTGTTATGCTAACTGGCGTGTACGTGCCACCAGATGCCAATGCCAACTTGGCTTTGGGATGCCTGCAGAGCCTTATCAGCAGTCAGCAAGACAAGTACCCTGAAGCTGTGCACATCATTGCGGGAGACTTCAACCATGTTGAACTTAAAACAGTGCTTCCAACGCTCTATCAGCATGTGAAATGCCCCACAAGAGGGGATAAGACACTGGATAAAGTTTATTCGAATGTAAATCACGGCTATAGGGCTTTACAGCTGCCACACTTGGGCCAGTCCGACCATATGTCTCTGTTCCTGGTGCCAGCATATATCCCACTCAGGAAACGGGCTCCTACAATATTAAAATCTGTTAAAATCTGGCCTGAAGGTGCTATTCACCAGCTGCAGGACTGTTTTGAGAGAACCAATTGGGATATTTTCGATCGTTCGGACCTGGAGGAGTACACGGCGGCAGTTCTGTGCTATATCAATCACTGCACAGACACTGTCACAGTAAATAAATCCATCCGGTTTTATCCTAATCAAAAACCCTGGATGAATGGAGAGGTCCAGTGCCTGCTGCGGGAAAGGAACAGGGCTTTCAGGTCGGGCGAGGTGCAGCTTTACAGTGTGGCAAGAGCAAACTTGAAGAGGGGTATTCGACGGGCAAAACTGGATTATAGGCAGAGGATTGAGGATAATTTAAGGAGCAACAACATAAGACAGATGTGGCAGGGGATTCAGCATATTACCAACTACAAACCGAACCTTGGCGCTGTCGACGGTGACCCTTTGCTGGCGGAGGAGCTTAACCTCTTCTTTGCTCGCTTCGAGAAGGAGCCACCTGAGACGCCGGTATTACAGCCACCAGCCCATAGGGGCCCCTCATTCACTGTAGAGGAGCACGAGGTGAGACAAGTATTGAGGATGGTGAATCCGAGGAAGGCGGCTGGACCTGATGGCATCACTGGAAAGGTGTTGAAGGGCTGTGCGGATCAGCTGGCGAGGGTCTTTACTAAGATCTTCAATAAGTCCTTACACCAGTCTATTGTCCCACCCTGCCTGAAGTCGTCAACTATTGTCCCTCTGCCTAAAAAATCCACAATCAGTAGTTTGAATGACTACAGACCAGTTGCACTGACTCCAATCATCATGAAGTGTTTTGAGAAACTGGTGCGCCGTCATATTATTTCCTGTCTTCCATCAACTTTTGACAACTACCAGTTTGCATACAGGGCAAATAGATCCACAGAAGACGCTATCACCACCACTCTCCATGCTGCTCTGTCCCATCTGGAGCAGCCGGGGAATTATGTGAGGCTGCTGTTTGTGGATTTTAGCTCTGCTTTTAACACTATCCTCCCCCATAGACTGGTGTCCAAGCTAGAGACGATTGGACTCCCCAACTCCACCTGTCTCTGGGTTTTGGATTTTTTGTCAGAACGTTCTCAGAGGGTTAGAGTAGGGTCACATGTGTCCACAGCCCTTAGCCTTAACACCGGCTCACCACAGGGTTGCGTGTTGAGTCCCCTGCTCTATGCTCTCTATACGTATGACTGTACAGCCATCTACTCCAGCAACAAAATCATCAAGTTTGCTGATGATACTACGGTGGTGGGGCTCATTTCAGGAGGGGATGAGTCCGCCTATCGGGACGAGGTGGAGCGGCTCTGTGTTTGGTGTGGAGAGAACAATCTGGCTCTTAATACGGCTAAGACCAAGGAATTGGTGGTGGATTACAGGAAAAAAAAGGCGGACATTCAGCCCTTGTATATCAACGGGGAACGGGTGGAGAGGGTGGCGGAATTCAGGTTTTTGGGAGTGACTATGGATCAGGGCATGACTTGGAGCGCAAATACCACTGCTCTGGTGAAGAAGGCCCAGCAGAGAATTTATTTCCTCAGACTTTTAAAAAAGAACAATCTGAGTGAGAGACTGCTGGTGTCCTTCTACCGAGGCTCCATAGAGAGCATACTTACATACTGTATTTGTGCTTGGTTCTCCAGTTGTACAGCTAGGGAGAGGAAGGTGCTCCAGAAGGTCATAACCACAGCCCAAAGGATTATTGGTCACCCTCTCCCACCTTTGGAAGAACTGTACGGTTCCCGTTGCCTTAGGAAAGCAAACAACATCCTGCAGGATCCATCTCACCCGGGATACAGTCTGTTTGCACTACTGCCTTCTGGCAGGAGGTATAGAAACATCAAGTCAAGGACAAATAGACTGAAAAACAGTTTCTATCCAAGAGCTGTGGCCTTTTTGAATGCTGTAACTCGATAGTGAGACCTGGGAGTTTGATGGGTGTGGGTGTGGGTGTGGTTGGAAGGTGGTTTGTTTGGTTGTTGCTGTTGTTTTGCTTTTGTTGTTTTTAAGGGATGGCATCCAATTTCGTTGCACTTGTGCAATGTTGCACTAGTGTAATGACAATAAAGAGTCTATCTATCTATCTATCTATCTATCTATCTAATTGCCTCTAATAATGAAGCGCATCGAAGTCTGCCCATGGTTTGGCAAGCGATGGACTTTATCTACGCAGATCAAAGTTTAATTGACAAGACGCAGGAGGAGCTTTTGGCTTTGAAGCAAGGCAAATCTACGGTGTGTAGTTACTGGTCAGAATACGCTATGCTTGTGCACAAACTGGGATGGGATTTGGAATCAGAGCCTGTGCAAGCTTTGTTTAAGGCTGGACTGAACGCCGAAGTTAAGGATGAGGTTGCTAGGGCCCCCCGTCCAAAGGATATGGATGAGTTAACGAAGGCTGCTCTTGCGGTGGGGCTGAGGCAGGAAGCCAGACTGCGGGAAAGGAAAGAGGGCAAGGAGTTTCCATGGTAACCACATTCCTGAAATGCTGGCAGCTGCTTCCGAAGGTCAACAACAGCCGAGCCCATGGAAATAGACTCAGCCCATGCGCAGGAAGGTTCGAAAGCTCAACGGCCGGGTGGCAAAGAGAAGAAAGACTGGCAAGCTGCCAAGAGATGTTTTTTCTGTCAGAAAACGGGGCACTTTACCAGAGTGTGTCCGGAGCGTCGTAACTGGCAGGGTGCGATGGCCTGGGAATCTGATTCAGAGACTGAACCGGAGGAATCCCAGCCTGCACAGGAGTCCCCGCCTCCAAGGCCGGCTGAGCCGGGGAAGGGCCTTGAATCTGAAGCGCCTGCACCTGTGCCGGATCCTCACTCTGCATTTTTTGCCATTTGGGTGCAATCAAACTGCAGATTCTGAACTACACATGGGCTGATACCCCGGGATGCACCACTGAATTGTTCTTCAAAAATCTGTGCTTTCTTATTTCTTCACCTTTTTGTTTCCTCATCGTCTTTTACAAAGGAAATGGGGCTGCTGCAGTTGGACAGTTGCCTTACTTGGTCATATGGCCCAAATGGTTGGAGGCCCATGGTCTTAAAGCTTAAGACATGCCTGCAAGGAGTCCCCGCCTCCAAGGCCGGCTGAGCTGGGGCAGGGCCTTGAATCTGAAGCGCCTGCACCTGTGCCGGATCCTCAGGAGCAGACACCAGATGAATCCACTCTGGCTCCGGAGGTGATTGAGGACCAATTGCCTACAGGTGCGCCTCTCCCAGCCCTGTCAGGGGAAGGTGAGCCTCCCCCTGGGTCCAGTAATCCTCCAGCCTCTCCTGAGCTGCAGAGGCTCAGGGCAGAGAGGCGGAGGGAACTGGGTTCTCTCAGGAGGAGTGCTCGCCTTAAGGCCAGGAGAGGCGGGTCACCTGTGGGCCGGGACCACCCCTGGCCTCAGAGAAGATAAAGGCCAGTCAGCCCGGTCCCAGGTTGCGGGAGCAACATCGTTGGAAACCTGTTTCTGCCAGCACCCAGACCTGTTCTTCCAGAGTTCTCGACCTTGCCCGGCCCCTCGCTTTGGACCCCGCTTCGCCCTTGGGTGGACAGTCTCCAGAGCCTCGACCCAGGACCGGACTCTGACCACACCTCACTGTAACCTCCCCCCGGGACCAGCACACAGGGAATGGTTGGGGCCACCCAGCAGGCAGAGGCAGAGGAACCCCAGACTTCGGGAAACGGGGAAGCCTGGCTGGTGGTGAACCAAGGCAACAGCCAGGCGGGAGCACTTCCGGGGTGGCGCCACCGGCAATGGCGGACTCCCTCTGAAACGGAGGGACAAGCTCCGCGCGAAACGGGTCTTTCCCGCTACGGCGAAACGGGGACCCTTTAGAAATCACAGGCGGATGAAGCCTGTGACCTTGGGACTCGGTGGGCACCCTTAGCGCCCCCCCAACCCGCAAAGGAGCCCAATAACGGTCTCCGAAGCGAAGAGGGGGAAGTGGCGCGGTGCTGAGAGTCTACCGCTATTTCCGTGGAGCGAAGCCGCACAGCCGCTGCCGGAGAGTGCTGCCTTCTTCTTGGACAATTTGGATTCTAAAAACAACCACCTAAACTCGGGAAAATCGAACCACAATTTAAGGAACTGGAAAAAGAAAGGAATTGGACTCAAAAATGCATTACAATTCGGTACTGAAATGGGAAGGTCTAACAGGAAGTCAACCTTCCGTTTTTTTTTGTAATTTGAACAAAGCAAAGACAAAGTAAACTAGAGTTTTGAAAATCATTTTAAAGGAGTGGATTTCATCATCTAAAATAGCTGAACCCCCCCTTCGGCAGCAGGAGGAGAAGGGGGTGCTTTCTTTGGACTGTTTTATCCTGCAGAAGTAAGTTTAAAACAAAGTAATTTTCCACCCTCCTGACCCAGGGAGCGGGGTGTCAGGACTGACGTTTGAAGCTCATTGACCAGGACAGAAGCTGTTTGACAGATAGTTAAAAGAAGAAGAAAAAAGCTGCGATTCCACTGTTTCTTTTTGCAACTTAAAAATAACAACGATTGACAAAGTATCTAAAAGTAAAAGAAACTTTGGGGCTGGATTTGTAACAGAAGTTTTCCCTCTAGGGGGAGATAGTGAAACTGTAACTAGGGATTTTCCAGCCGTTACAGTATAACCTGTGGGAATTGAATGGTGACCTTGAAGGACAATGTACTCAGAAATGTTGTTGTGCGCTTTTCTCAAAACAAATGCTCTACTGGAAGAATTCCATGAGGGAATGAATTTGATGACTGACTTGGTTGGGAATCTTAAGCAGACTGTGGGAAATCTTGGACAGGCAGTAGAAAAAAAGTATGGAGTTTACCCAGGATTTATACCAAGATTGTGCCTTGTTAGAACAGATGAAAGAAGAGGATTCTGCTGAATCTTGGGAGTCAGAAATGGAGCCACAGACGGAGGTTGCGGCCGTGCAGGAACATGAATCTTTGGAATTGGCAACTGGCTTTCGAAAAAATCAGACTCGGAAAGAAGAAGTTTGGATTGGACTGGAAATGGGGGGTTGGATTGACCCCCCTGAGCAGGGACATATGGACTTTCGGAGTCTGGTAGTGGACTGTGAGAGGCTTGGAGATATGGGGATTCCAAAGTTTGGAGGGGCTTTGAAACATGCTTTTAAGTACTACATGGAGCTCAGTTTGGACTGTGGAAAAGGGACCTTTTGGTTGGAAGGAGGTAAAAGCATTATTAAATTGGAGATCACACGAGTGAAAAGAAAATATGAAGAAAAACAGTGGAAGGGACGTGGAAGAGATTTAAGAGCCTCGGATATAAGATCACCAGGTTAATGTGCCAGTTTAATGGGATAAATGGACTGACAAACCCGGGACCTGGGGGAAGGGACGTTGGATGAATATTTTCTTTATCTTTTTTTTATTTTATGTTATTAGGATTATCCTACATAATTGATGAATACTAGATGGATGTATGAAATGAAACTGCTTGGCTCTGGTATAAAAGTTTAAGGGATTAGGAAAGAATATAATGGTTAAGAGAAGTTATTAAAAATAAGATTTAGGTTAGACTTCCGGAGGCGGCGCCATCGGCAATGGCGGAATCCCTCTAAGTCGGAGGGAGAAGCTCTGCAGAAATCGGGTCTCCCTGCTACAGCGAAGTGGGGGACCCTTCCAAAAACCGCAGGCAAGGGAAGCCTGCGACCGTGGGACTCGGCAGGCACCTTTTGCACCCCCCCCCGCGTTTGGTGAAGGGACTCGGCAAAGAGTCCCGGAACGAGACGGGTGTGTGGCGCGGTGCTGAGTGTTGATCGCTACTTCTGCGGAGTGAAGCTGCACAGCTGATGCCGGAGAGCGCTGACCTTTTTCCTTTGAAATTTCGGCTTTCAAACTACAACCCGTGAGTAAGACTTTCTAAGAATCGGGAGATCAAAGGATTGGCTTGCCTTTGATCGACGCAACGAACTTGAATTTGGCACTGAAGCGGGAAGGCGCAAAAAGGAAGTCCGTCTTCCGGTTTTGTAAACAGGATTAAAGCAAAGACTTTTGAAGCTAGAGCTGGAGAAGCAGAACTAAGAGGAGTTAAATTTTAGTGCCAGATACAAGAACTCCCTCTTAGAGTGAGGGGGAGAAGGAAATTTTGGACTTGAGGATAAGAAAGTGAGGAAAAAGACCACTGCTTAATCCCTGATATTGGTCTTCCAGAGACAGTAAGAAAGTGTTGCACCGTTTATAAACATTTGTAACTGTTTGTGAACACTCTGCATTTGAACTGGAAAGGACTCTTTGTAACTGTTGCCTTTTATTGAAAAAGTGAAAGTTAAAAAGGGCAGGACTGCTTTTGGAAAAAAGTTGCCCTGAAAGTAACATTGTTGCCAAGGTGCTCCCCTAGAGGAGGCCTGGGATATAGCTGGGGATTTTCCATTACAGCTGGCCTGGAAACTTTCTCACCAGAAAAGAAATTTGACTGTGTGAGTGCCCTTGAATTCTAAAGATAAAGTAATGGATCAGGAAAAACCCCAGCCTTCAAGGATAAAAACTAGACTGCAGCAACGAAGACAATCAATAGTAGTGCCTCCTGTCCTAGAAAAAGAAGATACTGGGCAGCCTGGAGCAAAAAGTACGGGCTCTGAAGAGACACTAAATGCATCATTAGACAAATTATTTGGAGCTTTGGAAAAATTGTCAGCTAAAATTGACTTAAATACTACAACTATCAGCTCCAATACTCAGGCCATTGATCGATTGTTGCAGGAATCTAAATTGACAAGGAAAATTGCCGACAAAGCTAAAGAAAAGGTGCTGGCGGTAGAAGGAAAATTACAGCCAATTAATAAACAATTAGAAGACCATAAGGCACAACTGTCCTTAATCGAATTGAGAGATAAACAGGCTAATTTAAGGATCAGGGCGGTACCGGAATTGGAAGAAGGCAAGCTGAGTGACTTTCTTACACAGGAATTTGAAGAATTCTGGGGCCTTGATCCAGAGAAAGATTTCAAGATAGTGACAGCCTTCAGACTTGGCAAAGGGAAGAAAGGGGGAAGAAAGAACAAGGTAAGAGATTGTTTGATTACACTCAGATCTAAAGAAGAGAGGGACAAAATACTGGGCCTACATTACCAGAAATCATTGGAAATAGAGGATTCAAGGATAGAAATTTTTAAAGATATCCCAAAATATCTATTGGACCTCAGAGCCAAATACGGAGACCTGGTGAACTTGTTAAGAAGAAACAGTGTCATCTTCAGCTGGGAATTTCCCCAGGGGCTGTCTTTTACTTACAGAGGGAAAAAGGTGAAGATAAGATCAGAGGAGGATAAAGTGAGATTCCTGAAGGATCACGAGGAAGATCTACAAAAAGAGGCAGAGGGAAAAGAACCAAAATTAAAACCAGGAGTTTTGGACCTAGCAAAGCTACCACTGGGATTTGACAAACCAGAAGTGATACCACCCACAGACCAAGAACAAGCACTGGGAGCAGTCGGAGGAGAAGCAGAATAACCATACAATGTCTCTGCAGGTACTAAGTTGGAACATTCGAGGAAAAGAATCTTTCATCTATTGAAAAAGGAAAAATTGGACTTGATATGTTTGCAAGAAGCCCATGTGACTAGAACACACGGGAAAGTATTAATTAACAAAAGATTAGGACAAGAATTTATTTCATCAGACAAAGTTAAAAAGAGAGGAGTGGTGATTTACGCAAAAGAAAGTTTATCACCTAAATTTGTCTTTAAAGATGACCAAGGAAGATTTGTGGCTATTGAAATACAATTTCAAGGTGAGAAATTCTTGATAGTAGAGATATATGCACCAAATGAGGGGAAATCAGAATTTTATAAGAAACTGCATGAGACATTGTTGGACTTTAACATCATTATGTTTGGAGATATGAATGGAGTGGTATCGACAAATATGGATAAGTCAGAAAGACAAGTGGTGACAAAAGACGGAAGACTACCGAAAACTTTTTTTGAAATGAAAGACAATATGGACTTAATTGACATCTGGAGAACTAAGAACCCCCTAGGTAGAGAGGGGACATTCTTTTCTGAAGCCCAGAAGACTTGGACAAGGATTGACCAAATCTGGATAACCAGAGGAATGGCTCCTAAGATCCGAAAAGTGGAAATCTGCCCAAAAACTTGCTCCGACCATAATCCTGTGAAAATGGAAATGAAACCAACATTGACTGGTTCCTTCAGATGGAGGATGAACGACGCCTTGTTTAGAGATCCAGAAATCACCAAGAAGGCCCAAAAAATTATAAAAGACTATTTTGAGATAAATCTGAAGACCACAGTGGAAAAAAGAACAATCTGGGACGCAAGCAAAGCCGTAATGAGAGGGTTTTTGATTCAGCAAAATGCAATAAAAAGGAGAACCCAAAATGAGAAAAAAGAGAAGATTTTGGAGAAAAGAAGAGAAGGAGAGAAAAAACTTAGAGCTAAACCAAAATCACAAGAGATTTTGAGAGAAATTAAGTCATATCAAGTACAATATATGAAAATGATAAATCAGGACATTGAATGGAAAGTTAAACAGATGAGACAAAAGACCTTCGAATCAGCTAATAAATGTGGGAAGCTGTTAGCATGGCAGCTGAAGAAGAGACAAAAACTAAACACGGTTACCAATCTTGAAGTGGATGGAAAGAATATTCAGAATCCACAGGAGATTAGAAGCTGCTTCCAGAGATATTTTAAACAACTCTATACACAAGGGCCGCAGATTGAGTCGAAAATTGATCAGTTTCTGAAAACTAATGGATTACAAAAAAATTCTCAAGAAAACAAAGTATTATTGAATTACAAAATAACTGAACAAGAGGTGGAAGGCGCAATTCAGAATATGCAACTGGGCAAATCTCCAGGGCCTGATGGATTAACATCCAAGTATTACAGAAAATGCCTTTCTCTTGGGCATTGTCGGCCAATTGGTGTCAAAGAAGGACAGAACTTTCTTTATGTATGCTACAACAGCAGCAAGAATACTTATCGCAAAGTACTGGAAGACACAAGATCTACCCACCTTGGAAGAATGGCAGATGAAAGTGATGGACTATATGACATTAGCTGAGATGACTGGCAGAATTCGCGACCAGAAAACAAAGTATTATTGAATTACAAAGTAACTGAACAAGAGGTAGAAGGCGCGATTCAGAATATGCAACTGGGCAAATCTCCAGGGCCTGATGGATTAACATCCAAGTATTACAGAACTTTGAAAGACTATTTAATTCAACCATTAAAGGAGGTTTGCAATGAAATTATGGAGGGGAAAAAGGCGCCGGAGACGTGGAAAGAAGCTTATATCACACTTATACCGAAAACTGAGTCTGAAAAGACACAACTTAAGAACTATCGCCCCATATCCCTACTTAACGTGGATTATAAAATCTTTGCAGATATATTGGCTAGAAGACTGAAAAAAGTTTTGGCAGAGGTGATACATAAAGACCAGGCCGGCTTTCTCCCTGGAAGACATCTATCGGACAATACGAGGAATATAATTAACATTCTGGAAAAGCTGCAGGTGAACATTAACACAAAAGCAGTCTTGATTTTCGTAGATGCGGAGAAAGCCTTTGACAACATTTCCTGGAGTTTTATGAAGAAAAATCTTCAGGGGATGGGGGTTGGACAAAACTTTGAAAATGGTATAGGTGCGATATATTCTGAACAAAAAGCTAAATTGAGAGTAAACAATGTGGTTACAGAAGAGTTTAAAATAGAGAAAGGGACACGACAAGGTTGCCCAATTTCCCCATTGCTTTTCATTTCGGTCCTGGAGGTTTTGCTAAACATGATTAGAAGGGACCATTTGATTCAAGGTATTCAGGTCGGAGTTAAACAATACAAACTTAAAGCTTTTGCAGATGATCTCGTTATGACATTACAGGAGCCGATATCCAGCACTAAGAGGGCCCTAGAAGTAATCCAGGATTTTGGTCAAGTGGCAGGCTTTAAATTGAACAAATTGAAAACTAAGGTTTTGGAGAAAAAATTGACGCCGGTAGAGAAAGAGAGGTTTCAGAAAGAGACAGACTTAACATTAGTAAAATACCTGGGGGTGAATATGACATCCAAGAATGTGAACCTATTTAAAGACAACTATGAGAAATGCTGGTCAGAGGTGAAAAAAGATCTAGAAATTTGGACGAATCTGAAGCTTTCCTTGCTGGGTAGAATTGCTGTTATTAAGATGAATGTATTGCCGAGAATGTTATTTTTATTTCAATCATTGCAAATTATTGATAAGATGGACTGTTTCAAGAAGTGGCAAAGAGATATATCTAGATTTGTCTGGCAGGGCAAAAAGCCCAGAATAAAATTTAAGATCCTTACTGATGCCAAAGACAGAGGGGGGTTTGCCCTGCCAGACTTTAAACTTTATTATGAGTCAGCAGCCTTTTGCTGGCTGAAGGAATGGCTACTTCTTGAGAATACAGATGTTTTGGATCTTGAAGGGTATGATAACATATTTGGGTGGCATGCATATTTATGGTATGGCAAGGTAAAAGCACATAAGGCATTTAAAAACCATATTGTCAGGAAAGCATTGTTTAATGTCTGGACAAGGTACAAAGATTTTCTGGAGAGTAAAACCCCAAGGTGGCTATCACCTATGGAAGCGAAAGCTTTGAAAAAACTCAACATGGAGGCTAAATGGCCAAAATATTGGGAAATTTTAGAACAGGAAGGTGACAAACTGAAATTGCAGAGCTATGACAAACTTAAAGAGAAGGTGCGAGACTGGTTACATTACTTTCAAATAAGAGAGGTTTATAACTTGGATAAAAAAATTGGTTTCCAGGTGGAAAAATCAAAGTTAGAAACAGAATTGTTAGAACCCAATGCTAAGATACTATCAAGAATGTATAATCTGCTGTTGAAATGGAATACTGAGGAAGAAGCGGTAAAATCTGCAATGATAAAATGGGCACAAGATATAGGATATAACATTATGTTTGCTGACTGGGAGAAGTTGTGGACCACCGGGATGAAATTCACGGCATGTAATGCCCTAAGAGAGAATATTATGAAAATGATGTACAGGTGGTACATGACTCCAGTCAAGCTTGCAAAAATATATTACTTGCCCGATAACAAATGTTGGAAATGTAAAGAAATTGAAGGTACATTTTTTCACCTTTGGTGGACATGCCCAAGGATTAAGGCTTTCTGGGAAATGATATATAATGAACTGAAAAAGGTATTTAAATATACTTTCCCGAAGAAACCAGAGGCCTTTCTCCTGGGCATAGTTGGCCAATCGGTGTTAAAGAAGGATAGAACTTTTTTTATGTATGCTACAGCAGCAGCAAGAATTCTCATCGCAAAGCATTGGAAGACACAAGACCTACCCACCTTGGAAGAATGGCAGATGCAACTAATAGACTATATGGAGATGGCGGAAATGACTGGCAGAATCCGAGACCAGGGAGAAGAGTTGGAGGAAGAAGATTGGAGGAAATTTAAAACTTATTTGCAGAAATATTGTAAAATTTTTGAATGCTGATGACATTGAAATGAATTGAAGGGGTTCTAGCAACAAGGTAAAATGTAAGATGGGATTAATAATAGATTAACTAATAGGACATGAATTTGCTGAACCAATCTTTAAAAAGGATACAAAAATGGGAGACGTGAGGAAGTCAGGAAAATAAGTTAACTAAAGATGAGAAATTAAGAAAGAGGGAATTTTTGTTTTTCTTTTATATGTGTTTTTTCTTTTTATTTCTTTGTGTTTAATGTTTGTATTTTTGCATTTTGTAATTTTGTATCTTTTTGGTTTTTGTATTTTTCTAAACTTTTCTATTGATAAAACCTAATAAAATATTATAAAAAAATAAAATAAAAATAAGATTTAGGTTAAGGTTTTTATAGGACAATGAGGAGAATAGAGTAAGGTAATGTAATGAAAGATTAGAATAGGGTAAAAACTTGATGGTAAGGATTTGCTGAACTAACAAATTGAACTGGAATACAAAAAAGGGAGGTATGAGGAGGTCTGGGAAAATAAGTGTACGGAAGATATGTTATGAAAATTAATGTGTTTTTAACTGTTTTTATTTTGTATGTTTTTCTTTTTTGTATTTTCTTTTTTCTTTTTCTTTTTTCTTGTTATAATTTGGAAAACTCTAATAATATATATATTTTTTTAAAAAAAACAAAAAACAGCCAGGCGGGAGCAACAGCGAAAGTCCTCGGCTCGGACACCCCAAAGCAAGCATAATGTTGAAGGTGGTCCTAGAGCTCCCGAATGGCCACGCGGTGGAGGAGTTGGCTTTGGTGGATTCCGGAGCTTCGGCGTCATTTTTGGAGAGCCAGTGTGGTGTAGTGGTCACGTAATCTGGGGAACCGGGTTCGCGTCTCCGCTCCTCCACATGCAGCTGCTGGGTGACCTTGGGCCAGCCCCACTCACCTCACAGAGTGTTTGTTGTGGGGGAGGAAGGGAAAGGAGATTGTTAGCCACTTTGAGACTCCTGAAGGGGAGTGAAAGGCGGGATATCAAATCCAAACTCCTCCTCTTCTTCTTCAAGGAGTTTGCAGAGCAGCACCAACTGAACCTGAGGCCTTTGGATTTTCCGCTGCAAGTCACTACAATTGATGGGAGAGAACTGTTGGGAGGTGAAGTGACCCATCAAACGCCTCCCATGAGGATGCGGGTGTCTACCCACTCCGAGGTCATCGCCTTTCACGTGGCCACGTTGGCGGGTCCGCCTATCATACTGGGCATGAGCTGGTTGGCCTTGCACGATCCGGTGGTCTCCTGGCATCAACGGTCACTGATTTTTGGGTCGGCGCACTGCATGGAGAACTGCCTGGGCCTAGAGCTACCTCGACGGTTGGAGGCCGGGATGGCAGCAGCATGCAAAGCAGGGACGACCGAAATTCCTCCGTATTATCGGGACCTACAGGAGGTGTTCAGCGAGAGGGAGGCTGACACGTTGCCACCGCATCGACCGTACGATTGCCAGATCAACCGGATCCCGGGGGCCACGCTGCCGGTGGGCAAGCTCTATTCCATGTCGGAGCGAGAGATCAAGGACCTGAAGGACTTTATCGAGAAAAATCTAAAGAGAGGATTCATCAGGGAATCCAAGGCGGCAGGGGGGAGCCCAGTGTTCTTCGTGGACAAGAAATCGAAGTCAAATTTTATTAGAAACATAGTCAAATTTTATTAGACTTAACCATCCAGGAGTCCTTTAGTTCTTTGCTTCCATTTTAATGAGGGAACAGAAATATGTGAAAAGCAATGTTGTCCAATGTTATCTGATAATATGTCCCAACAGGCCCATTGCTCTGAATCAAATTCAATGCAACAAACCAGCCAGGGAAAACATTAAATTTAGGGAAGCTTTTAATGTTTGACGAACTATTGTATTTTAAGATTTTGTTGGAAGCCGCCCAGAGTTTTAATGCCCATGTTTTAGTGTCCTTTTAATATGTTTTAAAGTAAAAGATTCAAGAAAGATCCTTCTTCTGGGGCCTGCCTGGTGTTAGCCTGTGTGTAGTTCAGATTCGGAAGTTTGATTGCATTTCCTGCCATTTGAGTGCAGAGTGCTCTGTGTCAGAGCTGGCCACACCTCCTTGCAGGCATGCCTTAAATACCATGGTGCTCCAACCATTCGGGCCATCTGACCAAGCAAGGCAACTGTCCAACTGCAGCACCCCCGATTCCTTTGTCAACAATGGTAGGCTTACTGGAAGGAAATGGATGGAGTATGAAGAGCCTTTTTCACTCATTGCAGCTTTTGAGCAGGGCATGTGGAACCATGCCTTCTCTTTGCAAGATCACATCTACAATGTGGATTTCAAGCAGTTTAACCAGTGCAACTTAAGGATGGGTGTTATGTACTGAGTTGAATAGGATCCAAACTGCAGCAGTCTGATTGGCCCTAGAACAATAGGATTCAGAATGCAGCAGTCTGATTGGTCCAAGAACAATGCAGCAGTATGATTGGTTGGCAGGAACCACCCAATCATGCTCCAGAGATAAGTGAATCCACAACCTGATTGGCTTACAGTAGAATTCCAGAATTAACCAATCATGTGCAGCCCATTGTGTAAATAATGTATATAAAGCAGATACTTTGAGGGGACTTTCATTCATTCCTCCTCACCACTATGAGCTGAATAAAGAGCATGAAATCACTTTGCGACTCTGAGTATATTTCAATGGGCTTCTCTCATCATATCACATGCGCCTTCAATGCCTTATCCACCAATGTTATGACTATTGCTATGGTGAAGACAAAACCTCCAAACGGGGTCAATCTGTTTGGAGGAAAATTCCTTCCTGGCTCTGAAAATGGCAACCATTATTGGACCACAACAAAGCCAAGGAATGCAGTGCCCTAGAAGGACAATGTTAGCTTACATAAACACACAGCATCATTAAATTGGGGGGGGGGAATAAGGAGGGTTTTTCTGCAACCAACTGTGGAGCCTGGGTTCAGGTACAGACAACGTTTATCGGGTCTAAAGGCCTGTTAACTTGGCCTGTTTGGATTGGCCACAATTCAAGTAAAAAGATGGTGGCAAACCTGCCACTCCCCTGTGACTGGTCTAGGACAGGGGTCAGCAAACTTACTGTGCCTCGGTCCAGTGTCTCCAGTGCCGATCGCACAGCAGGCCAGAGTGCGGGGTAGTGCTTGCCCATATGCGTGCACACATGCTATTTCCGGTCACTTCCGGGTCAGAGGAGCATCGGAAATAGCTTGTGCAAGGGCCCCTTGTAAACAAAAAGATACAAGAAAGATCCTTCTTCTGGGGCCTGCCTGGTGTTAGCCTGTGTGTAGTTCAGATTCAGAAGTTTGATTGCATTTCCTGCCATTTGGGTGCAGAGTGCTCTGTGTCAGAGCTGGCCCACACCTCCTTGCAGGCATGTCTTAAGCTTTAAGACCATGGGCCTCCAACCATTTGTGCCATATGACCAAATAAGGCAACTGTCCAACTGCAGCAGCCCCATTTCCTTTGTAAAAGACGATGAGGAACCCAACAGAGGATGAAGTACCAAGGCACTGATGCCCCTGCTATTTGCAGAATTCTAATGATCCCAGCAGAGCTGATTCTCTACTGAGGACTTGTTGGCCGGAATGACTGACTGCAGGTACAAGGCAGGGCAGACCTCGTAGACACCCAGGGCTTTAGCCCCCTCAATATTTCTAGGAAGGGTGCTCAGTCCCCCCAGTATTGAGGGGACCGCCATCCCCCACCACCAGGCTGTTGCTGTGGCCACAAATGACTGTCACCAGCAGCCGTGGGAGGCCAAGGGCCCTGTTAGCCACGAGGGACATGCGACAAATATGAATGGCCACGCCTGGCAGGGGAGGCGAAGATGGAGGAGAGGGGAGGGGGGAAATTTGATTTAATCCATTTGCATTCTGCAGGGTATCATAACAGGTTTCCAAACAAATAAACAACTTTTAACCAAGAGGAAGGAACCAGAATGATTGGCAACTCAAACTAGAGCAAAAGCCTTAGTTTTTCACCCCATCTTAATGCAGCCTATGGGACCAAACAATTCATTTGGCGCCGGGCGTAGGTACCTGAGCGGGACTTACGACAGATGTGGATGAACACATCTAGGTCACATTGAGGAATTTGACCACACAGATGGGCCAGTGAGTGAAAGATGAAGGAGAATTTGGAATGTTAATAACTCCACAGGGTTCTGTCTTGGGCCCGGTCTTATTCAACATCTTTATCAACGACTTGGATGATGGACTCAAGGGCATCCTGATCAAATTTGCAGATGACACCAAACTGGGAGGGGTGGCTAACACCCCAGAGGACAGGATCACACTTCAAAACGACCTTGACAGATTAGAGAACTGGGCCAAAACAAACAAGATGAACTTTAACAGGGAGAAATGTCAAGTATTGCACTTGGGCAAAAAAAATGAGAGGCACAAATTCAAGATGGGGGACACCTGGCTTGAGAGCAGTACATGTGAAAAGGATCTAGGAGTCTTGGTTGACCACCAACTTGACATGAGCCAACAGTGTGACGCGGCAGCTAAAAAAGCCAATGCAATTCTGGGCTGCATCAATAGGAGTATAGCATCTAGATCAAGGGAAGTAATAGTGCCACTGTATTCTGCTCTGGTCAGACCTCACCTGGAGTACTGTGTCCAGTTCTGGGCACCACAGTTCAAGAAGGACACTGACAAACTGGAACGTGTCCAGAGGAGGGCAACCAAAATGGTCAAAGGCCTGGAAACGATGCCTTAGGAGGAACGACTAAGGGAGCTGGGCATGTTTAGCCTGGAGAAGAGGAGGTTAAGGGGTGATATGATAGCCATGTTCAAATATATAAAAGGATGTCACATAGAGGAGGGAGAAAGGTTGTTTTCTGCTGCTCCAGAGAAGCGGACACGGAGCAATGGATCCAAACTACAAGAAAGAAGATTCCACCTAAACATTATGATACGGAAGGGTGTCTTCTTCACCTTCTTCTTCGCTACAATATATCCATTTATTTCCAATTGTCAATGTCAAAAGGGACTAAAATCTATAAAATGCATAGAAAATCAACGTGCCAATTTGCTCAATTTCTCTAGGACTCCATGACACCTCCCCTGTCCTCCATAATCCCTCAAGCAAGGTGTCCAGACCCTAATCCTGTCAAATCACTCTGCCAAGCCTTTCCTCCGGGCAATGCCAGGTGGCAGGCTATGCATACATGGACCATTGTCTTCTCATCACCGGTACTCAGGATGTGCTTATCTGCGCATATCTCCAGCTCTGCATATTCCCCCCTCCCTCCTCCATATGTTAATTCTGTGTAACCCAACCTCTTCTTAATGTATTCATGATGTAACTGGGATGTATTTTGCACTGTATGCTGGGACATGGAGGGAAGTTTCAAAAGTTCATGTCACCCCTTTCTCGCTGTTCAATCTCGCCTTGAACCTGTTGCGCAATAAACTTGGATCTTCTGCAGTTTGCTCCTGTCTCCGGCTGAGCTCATTTTCCTCCGCAGGGACCCGCGGACTTAGTCCGCCGAGCTGGGTGGCAGAGCAGCCTCGCACCCAGATTTTACCATAACAATTAGGAAGAACATTCTGACAGTAAGAGCTGTTCGACAGTGGAATTTGCTGCCAAGGAGTGTGGTGGAGTCTCCTTCTTTGGAGGTCTTTAAGCAGAGGCTTGACAACCATATGTCAGGAGTGCTCTGATGGTGTTTCCTGCTTGGCAGGGGGTTGGACTCGATGGCCCTTGTGGTCTCTTCCAACTCTATGATTCTATGGAGCCTGGCAACCCAACAAAGCAAGATGCATACGCGAGGGCACTAACAATGAGCAAAAAAAAGAGGCGAGAGCACAGTTTAGCCTTTTGAGAAGCAGAGGGGCTTATGGAATCTTTGTGTCAAGTTTTGCAACCTCTGGGGAACTTGCTTGTGATGCTGCAGTTACTTGGCACAGAGAAACGAAACATCACATCTCTCTTAATTGAACCATCCTACAGACTGGAAGTACTGTACATTACGAGTGCATGGCGAGTTGCTGCCAAATGTTTGCCTGCTTGATTTCCCTAGCACATAAGCGGACTTCAGTTGAAATCACATGTGGGCATGTAAGCATGAACTGAAACACTGGCAGGCATTTCTGTGGACACAGATGTAATTTTCTTCCAGCTATGATCATGGGGACAGCTGTACCTGACTCTGTTTACAGTCCAAATTGCATTAACATTTCCCTGGTTGGAAAGACAGACACAGCCGAAGAGGCTACATCTGGTCAAGTGTAGAAGGAAGTCAGAAAATGGGTGATTGATACCCAAGTCATTTCTTTCCCCTGGGATGTAAACAGGTTTTGCCTTCTCACCCACGCCCCACCACTTTCATGTGACAAAGAGTGTTCTCCTTAATGGAGAGCGCTGGTTGCGGTGGGGTCTATCAGGCCACCCCCCCCCCCTTGGTTGCCAGGCAGGATTGGAAAGTTGGCCTGTGGCAATGATTAGTTGTGGTTGAGTTGCTGGGGCAATTTATGTGTTGCAATTTGGTGGGAGGGATCTAATGCTTTATATTCTGTGCACGCAGCTTGGACACTTTCTCTTTGCTGCGTGCATCGGAACACCCGCCCGCCCGCCCGCCCGCCCTAAATTTAAGGGTTTTCTGCGTTGACCTTGCTATGCCTGTCATGGGGTCATCTGCTGTTGTGGCAGGGGACTGGTAGGAATTTTGTCCATCTGGCTGATTTGTTTTTTGCCTACTGCAAATCGTCACAACTTGTAAGTTGCGGTTAGGCATTGGTTATCAAATTGGTTGGAAGAGGGGCAAGGATTGGCTGGGCCTGCCCCTCCAACGCTGCTGCGGAAAGGGAATTCCGTTAAAGGAACCCAGGGGCTTGCCATGTTTTTGTCCGAATCCCTGGAATGGGGCTAGGACCGGCAAGCCCTAGGGAGCATGCGGGGAGAAGTGAGGGCCTGTCGCTCAGCTCCATTTCTCCCCAATATTGTTTTCCCTTACTGGCTTTCGGTGGAATCCGGAAGTAAGTTCTGTCCCCAGGCGGGGGGCGGGGGGGACGACGGCAGATAGTCTTAACCAATGCCTAAGCAATCACTAACAATCATGTATGTTAATAAAGTTGTGGCCAAAATTATGCCAAAAACCTTAAACAAAAATGATGTGTCTTTCTATGGGTGAAAGAAAATCAAAAGCCTTTCTGCCTCGCCCCTTTCTCCTCTAAGAACGCTGAAGCCTCATTATCAACAGCTGTGTCTTTCCCCAGCTATTCCTTTTCCAGCTTCTCTTCCAGCTAGAGTCCCAATAGCATCCAAAAGAGTCACAGATTCTCCATTACTATTAGCAAACAACTATGGGAACTGTAAGTGACGATTGTTTAAATGTTTTCACACTTAATATTAAAGCAGCACAATCTTTTGGAAACATTGGCTTTGAAATTTTTGGTCCGGGCCTAAAGCTTAAGCTTGAATAACGCCTAAACGCAATAGGCTATGCAAAGCTGCCTTTGCTTTTTGCTACTATAAAAGTTGTATTAATAGTTGGTTTTTATGTAGTAGGAAAACTGATAAACCAAATGTTAAGTAGGTACAAATATTATGTCTAAGTAAATAATTTTCCCCACACACAAACAAAAAAGATAGTTCCCGTCCTCAAGTTTACAATCTCATTGCTAATCCTTTTTGGGTAGTCTGAAAGCTTTTTTTCTTTCTTTTTTAAGGTGGGGGAAACCCGAGATGAAAGTAGGAATGTGTTTAAGCTAAAGTTGAATTGTAATGTTTGTTTATAATGAAGGAGTGAGGACCAGGGGTCCACCTGGGTCCACTTTGGAGAGCCAGGCTGGAGATAAGCTGAAAGCCATCTTAGAGAGCAAACTAAAAGCTAAAAAAAGACATTTCTCTCTCTCCCCTGCTTGCCCCTGCTTGCAAAACAATATTTTTGCAACACAGCGAGTTTGCAGGAGGATGCGGTCAGGGGATTTTGGAGCTGTTCTGAGAAACTGTTCGTTTGCCCAGGATGTCTAGCCCACCACAAGGTTCTAAGCCGAGCAACCTGTTGGAACCACAAAAACAGGTGGGGGGGGTTGAGCTTCAATGAATATGCATAAAGGGGAATGTTTGAGGGCTGGGTCAAGGGTTGAACCATTGTTTTGCCTGAGGGGATAAAAACTGTTTGCCCCTGGTGTTCGGGGGCATTCTCTCTCATTTCGTCCTGAATGCACCCCTTTTTGCTTTTTGTCTGACAAAGACCAAATTGAATAAAACTTTTGTTTTAAAGAAATATTGCTGCCTGGATTTTTCCATTCTGGTCTGTATTCTGAAGTCTCTAACATTTCTGGTGCCTGCGTGACTCGGATAGGGACCTTAAGTCCTCAAAAGACCAGAAGGCAGCTCCCTTGTCCTTTTCTAGGCAGGACACAGGAGAAGAGCCAATAGGCCGCTTACTCCTGGCGCCACCGAGGCTTTTCTTCGGAGGAGGGCGAAGCCAATTTGACCCTTCTGCTGGATCCTGGAAGAGAAGGCAACGGATTGAAGGACCGAGGTTGACAGGACAGGCCAGAGTCCAGCCGGCTGGTGAGTACATGGAAAAGGGCCCTGGGGACAGAGGAAGACAGAGACCCCCTTGTAATTAAAAAGGGGAAGGGGCATCCTGATCACATGCCCAAGCGTGTTTGGTGGCAGTAAGGGAAGGATTGGCCCCTGATACCCACCCACGCTTAAGGATTTAAAGGAAGGAAAAAAGGAAAAAAGGGGGGAACCGGGAGGCTAGTGTGTGTGGTACAGCGTCCAGTGAAAGAGGCACTTGGTGCGTGTGTGTGTGTAACCCCAGGGTATTCCCCTGGGGTAGAACCAATAAGTACTCCGGTTCCCAGCAGCGCGAACTCGACTGGGCGAGGAAAATTGGGAACTGCATGTGTGTGTGTTTGGTGTTTGGGGACGCTGCACAAGGGCCATATTAAATATGGGAGGGAGTGGCTCAAAAGGTCTAATAACTCCCCTACAGTACATGCTGAACAATTTCAAGAAAGGATTCAGCGGAGACTATGGCGTTGTGATGACGCCAGAACGCTTACGAACTCTGTGTGAATTTGACTGGACACAGCATTGAACTGGGAAGAAACATAGGGGCCCTAGTTGGGACAGGGCAATAAGGAGTATCTTTTGAGGCTGAGTAGTTATTTAGAGAAGTTTCAGACTCAGATTCAGATTTGGGAGCGATGAAGGGGATCGCTCCAGAGATCCCTTAGGTTATCCAAGTTAGTATACAGAACTAGAGTGCATACAAAGTTTTCAGATCTCTGGACCTCAATGAAGGCAAGAGTTCAGCCAGGCAGAGCTGGAGGGTTCTCTGCTGAGCTGTAAGTTTGATAGTAAGGCAAGCCTGCTAGTTTCTCCAAAGCCCATCACTGAACTATGAAGCACATGAGGCTTGCAGACCTCCAACAGTTTTGATCCCTATAGTAACTACAGCTTGACCAGGGAGGGCAACCTAAATCCCAGAACTTAGCTAGGGAAGAGCTGGGTATCTATGTGACCAGCGGCAGTTTGGAACACATCAGGGAAACCACCAGTAGTGCCCTAGGTTCTCTGATGACCAGTGAGAGGTGGTCTATGGCTAGGAAATACGAAATGGTTTTAGACCTATAGCAGTTATAGTTGAGACAGGGAAGGCAATTTAATTGGTGTCCTTAACCAGGCACCAGCTGGATGGCTCGGTGCTCAGGTGTGTCTCAGAGAACACTGCAGCAGACCCCTGGTTTGAGACTCAGGCAGAGAAACCTCAAGAGAAGACCTGCATCTTTGTGGCCACCACAGTTGACAAGTTAGTTGCCACAGAAAAAGGATGAGGGAACAGATGAAAAAAAACACACACAAAGAAACTGCATAAAACTAAAAGAGGAAGAAGAACTTTCTCCATTTAACTTGCATGAGTTTGTGAACATGGATGAAGTTCTAGAGGTTCACGTGATAATAGACAACTCCCCACCCCCCTGGCTGAAGAAATATAAGACTGATCAATGCAAAATTAAGGAGCACAGGCAGGAAAACGCCTCAAGAAGCCCATTTACCAGGGATCCGAGGCAAAAGTCCTGGCCCCACCCCCATATGATCCAAGTGCCGTGGTGGCCCCTTGGGAGGACAGGGACAGCCCCATATCCCCAAAGCTCCACCGCCGCCCCGATAGGCGGCCCAGGGAGCCGAAGCAGGAAAGGGGAGGCTGCCAGACACCCCAGAAGTAGACGAGGCAGAGCCCAGTGACCAGATCCTGGACAAAATATACCCCAACCTTAAAGAATTGAGGGAAAGGATGAACCAATACAGAAGTTTGACCACTATGTATCGAAAAGCTGCAGAAGCTTATTGCAATGTTTGAGGCAAAGCATTGGGGGAGCACATAAAGCGGTCCAGGTCCACCGCAGAGGCAGGAGAAGCAGAAGTCCTGACCCCCCTTTGTATAGTTTGGGACAAGCCACTCCCTGCGCCTCCGTTTACCCTTCAATATGTCCCCTTCACCACCATCGATTTGATGAATTGGAAGACCCACATCCCTGCGTTTGCTGAGAAGCCCCAGGCAGTTGTGGACTTGCTGTCCTCTATATTTGCAACGCATGAGGCTACCTGGGCAGATTGTCAGCAATTGCTGAGCACTCTCTTTACCTCAGAGGAAAGGAGGAGAATTAATACACAGGCTTTAGAATTTCTTGGAACGCCTGATGGAGGCATACAGAATTTGGACCCCCTTTGACTCTGAACTCCCTGCACATGAGTTAATGGTAAATGCCTCCTTCATAGGACAATGTGCAAAGGACATTAGAACCAAAATCCAAAAACAGCCTGGGTTCCAGGGCATGTCCAGATCTCAGATCATGGCCATCGCCCAGAAGGTGTTTGAACAAAGAGGAGAGGCTGAGAAGAGGGAGAAAAAGCAGTGGAGGAAAGAAAAGGCAGCAGTGTTAGTCACATCAATGGCTCACAGGCCAGGGACCCGAGGGGTCCGCCGTAGCCATTCAGAGACCCGCGGCCAAGGGGGAGGAAGATGCCTGTTCAGCAACAGCAAGGCCATAAGAATTACCCCTGTGAAAGGCTGCATGGAGCCAATTAGGAAGCTTGGTCAAAACGCATGTATTACTGGCTGGCAGAAAAGCAGCTATGGAAAAATACACAGGCTGAAACAGGCTTTGCCCAGCCCATTAAGAAGTTTACAGGCGCAGTGGAGGCTTGTGAAGGAGACGTGGCTGATGCTCTAGAGAAGCCCTGGGTTGTGTGGCAGGGATTGAAGACGGCATGTCAGGCTGCAGTGGAAGCCAGACCAGAGGGGCCTAGAGGACGCCCAGAAAGCCCAGAGGGGTCTGAGGCTGCTTTGAGAAGTTGTTTCTACGGTTCAATGCATCTGTGTGATGGACTGTGTGTTGGAGAAAGGCTGAAAAGGCAGTTGCAAGCTGTTCCTCAGGCAATGGAGTACCCAAAAGTGGGGGTGCAGGCCAGGCAAGCCATTCCAAGAGTTCTGAGGAGGCCAAAGTCTCCAAGAGTTATTTGTCCTCTGAGGTGAAGTCCAACAGCGAAAGGCATTGCCATGCAATTGGCAGCTGGATGCAAGGCTAACATCTATATTGATTCTAAATATGCCTTCTTAACCCTGCATGTGCATGGCGCCCTATGGAAAGAGCGGGGCTTGAGTGGAGCCCACGGGAAAGCTCTGAAATATGTTCCAGAAGTTGAGACATTACTAGAAGCTGTATGGGCCCCCAAAGAGATTGCTGTAATGCACTGCAAAGGCCATGATAGAGGTTGGGACATGGTCACTAGAGGCAACCGGAAAGCAGATCATGCAGCTTGTGAGGCAGCTCTGAAACCTCCACCAGTGGTCACCACCGCCCTCAACCCAGCTACCCTGTTGCCGGTAGGAGAAGGTGAGGAGCAGACGCATGATTGCATTGAGGTTATGGACACAAGACTGGACCTGGAGAAGTGGCCAGAGGAAATCGATTGGCAGACAGAGTGGCCAAGGAGGCAGCCCGGGAACCGGCCCCTGCCTCAGTTATTGGAGCAGTGGTCCCAGAAGAGATCTTAAGCACTGCTGACAAACCAAATACTATGTGTCCACCCACATGAGGCCAGATGCCACAACCAAGCAGCTGGAGAAGTATGTCTATATAGCCAACCTTTATCAACTGGCAGCCCAGATTTCCAGGAAATGCCTGCTATGCCAAAAGAATAATCCCAGAACTCACTCCAGACGATGTGGAACCACGTTACACCCTTGATGAACAGCAGTGGACCAGCCAAGAAGGAGCAACGCTCCAGGAAGGACCAGACAGCCGTGTTTTTGTGCCCCAACATCTGGCCAGCACAATTGTAAAGAATTACCACGAGTCCACCCATTTGGGAGGCCCAGCTGCTAAAGCACACCTTGGGAGAATATTCTATCTCAACTAACTGCTGCTATACCTAACTGCTGCTATATCCCAAAACTGTGCCCTGTGCGCCAACCAAGAGACTGAGACTATCACCCTTTGAACTTCTATATGGCAGGCCAACCCCTTTCGTCCGAGACATCCCCGCCAGTTTGGGGCAGATGGGAGATCACATCACCCAAGAACAAGTGCAATCCCTGTGTTTGTTGTGTGTGTTTGCTTCCTTTCCAGGTATTCCCTCGAGCGTACACCTGCAGTCCCGCGGCAGTCTCGCTGAGCCGGTTCACCAGTTCCTCTGGGTGACAGCGTCTGGCGACTCCCCCTCATCCCCAACTGCAGTGAAAGTAGCCGAGGTGATCCCCTGGGTACATCACACGCATCTGAAGAAGGGTGTCTGGACTTGCAAGAGAAATCCTGCTGACCCTCTGAAGTTGATCATCACCTTGTGTCTGACGCTACCAGGGAAAAAGCGTTAGGCCACGGGCAACGAGATCCTGCGACTACTCATCACAAGGACAATCACAAAGACTTTCTCTTTTCTCTCTTATTTTCTTTATTGACTTGCTCTATGTCTTATTGCCCTGACCCTATCGAACCATACCAACCCTATTGGCCTGCTGACCTCTGCCGGTGGTAAGAGACGGCATACTCGTAGGCTCTTGGGAACGAGGGTTCAATAGGGCGGCCGCAGTACAGCATCCCACTCTCCCACTGTGGCTCTTTATTCACTGCATTGCCCAGCGCACTTGGATGTGGCTCCTCCGGGGAGCTGCAGGATCGGTCGAAATCTATCGAGTTCTAGACCGCTCTTGTGGTTGTGGGAGAATAGCCTGCTGGTTGTAGGGTAGAGCACTGTACCAACCCCATTTGATAAACCAGGCCCAAATCTTACTCCAGGTGTTACATGGGAGGGTGTCTGAATCAGGTGCACACTAAAATTACTGAACAGGTGCCTGTGGGTTCTGCAGCCCCACCTGTGGTTGTCGTGGTGGCTCAAGCCTCCCAATATCCCAGAATACTACCTGAACTACTGGGCCTGGTAACTCCACAGCTAATACCCTTGAATTAGGCAGGGTATTCTTGTGGCTGCATAAGAGTTGCCACCCAGTAGACAGACAGGGCACCTAGTTCCGGAAGAATTGGATGGGAGGGGTGCCCGCGGGCAGGGTCCCCAACGTAGAAACTTGCTCTCCAGCAAATTTAGAGGCACCACTAGGACTTTTGGTATTGGGACCAGAACCCCTTGATATAGTCACCCCGTGTGTCAGGCCGTTGCAGGGGTGGATATATTCTTGTGGGTGCATGGTGATATATGAAGAGGGGGAAGCCCCTTTTGGGTATAATCTCTTGAGGAGACAACACGAGGGCCCAGTCCACCCACAAGGGATTATAGGGAAATTGCTCCATATAGTGGGTGCCTCAGCAAAAAGGTGGAGAGTCACCCCTGAGGCCCAGCGAATAATTGAATACGAATATCAGTGGGCCCTTCAGCAGTAAAAGAACATTAGGAATGAACCCTGAGTATTGGTGCGAGGAACTATGGAATTATTGGGGTTGGTGGGTAGGCGTGGTATGTACTGCCCTACTTCTTTGGATGCTCCTGTATTTTGCTGGCATTGGCCAAAGCGGGAAAGAGTTCCCTGGTCTCCCCTGCCAACTTTTCCCGTCTAATGACTGAGTGGGGCGTCCATAACCCCTACACTAGGTGTTTACAAGTGGCTGAAGTGGTAGCCCATTCTGCCAATAAGTCACCCCAACAGATGCCACGAGTGGACTACCACTTCTCCCACTGCCACTTAACCGTTCCGCCATTCACAAACGAGCATTGGTCAATGCAGCTACATGTACGCATATCCTGGCTCTCTATGATGTGGTATCTATAGGTCCATCAAAATGAAAATGCAGAACCATAATCGGTCGGCATTTTCATGATGGAAAGGGGGGAATGAAGGAGTGAGGACCAGGGGTCCACCTGGGTCCACTTTGGAGAGCCAGGCTGGAGATAAGCTGAAAGCCATCTTAGAGAGCAAACTAAAAGCTAAAAAAAGACATTTCTCTCTCTCCCCTGCTTGCCCCTGCTTGCAAAACAATATTTTTGCAACACAGCGAGTTTGCAGGAGGATGCGGTCAGGGGATTTTGGAGCTGTTCTGAGAAACTGTTCGTTTGCCCAGGATGTCTAGCCCACCACAAGGTTCTAAGCCGAGCAACCTGTTGGAACCACAAAAACAGGTGGGGGGGGTTGAGCTTCAATGAATATGCATAAAGGGGAATGTTTGAGGGCTGGGTCAAGGGTTGAACCATTGTTTTGCCTGAGGGGATAAAAACTGTTTGCCCCTGGTGTTCGGGGGCATTCTCTCTCATTTCGTCCTGAATGCACCCCTTTTTGCTTTTTGTCTGACAAAGACCAAATTGAATAAAACTTTTGTTTTAAAGAAATATTGCTGCCTGGATTTTTCCATTCTGGTCTGTATTCTGAAGTCTCTAACAATAATGCTTCTGAATTTCATGGACTGGGAAAAGCCTCAATGACCTTGCTCCCAGCCCTTCCCTTGCTGCAAAAAATAAAATAAAAATATCTACAACCACAGGAGTTTCACCCCACATTGCCTTAGATGGCTAAGCTAACATGTTTAATTAGAGAAAAATCGTTACTAGCATTTGTTAAGGATTGGAAGTTTCCTATGGACCTTTTGTGTGAAAGACAAAATGAACTTGCAGTATCTGAATTTGAAGATTGAAAAAAAATACTCTCTTTAACATTCTATTTTCTATAAACCAGTATCATACGTAGCTACTGAAACCCAGAAGTCCTTTTATTCTAGTCTCTCCCTTTAGTTGTTTTCTTTCTTTCCCTTTGTCTTCTACTTTTGTTTTCTCTTTTCCTTGTATTTTCTTCCTTCTGACTTTCTTTCTGCTCTTTCTTAGCTTAAGTAGCTGTTTTAACTCAGTATATTATAAAATATATATTTATAATGAATATTATTTCTGTCTGTCTTAGAACAAGTATCAATCAATAAATACAAACTTTTTTAAAAAAGGATTTTTACACCACAAACTCTTTCCCCAGTGTTCTATCGCAAACTGTTCCCCCAAGGAAAACACCCTAGCAGTTTCTTGCTGCAGCCCCAGCCCCACAAATCCCACTCCCAGCCAAGTTCTGTATGCCTCACCCCTTCCTTCTCCTCTATAAGTACCCCGAAGCCTAATTTTCAACAACTGTGTCTTTCCTCAGTTGCTCCTAATCCTGCAGATATCCTCCACCTGCTGTCCAGGGACCCAATACAGCATCTATGCAAGAGGGAAATCCAGAGGCCTGACATCAGCACACCCTGTGGCATGACTGCACAGCCTATAGTGGCAAAGGACTGAGGACCCCCAAATTTTTAAAGAAGGGGTGGGCCCCTTCAAAATTCCCTGGGACAGTGAGACTTTAACACTCCCTATGGTGTGCTTGAGATATCTAGGGGGTCAAGGTACTCCCAAAATTTTCAATAGGCGTGGGCCCCCTCAAAATTCCCTGGGATCACACAATGTCAGCACACCCCCATGGTGTGCTTGTGACATATACAGGATGGGGAGGCCAAGGACTCCAAATTTTCAAGGGGGTGCCCCCCTCAAAATGCCCTGGAGCGGTGTGATGTCAGCACATGCCATCTAAGGGGACATGGGCTGAGGGCCCCCAAAATGTTGAAGGGTCCCCCTCAAAATTCCCTAGGGTCATGTCATGCAATTTCAGCACACCACATGGTGTTCTTGTGCCATCTAGGGGGGCATTGGCTGAGGGGTCCCAAAATGTTGAAGCGCCCCCACAAAATTCCCTGGGGTCATGCAATTTCAGCACACCCCATGTTGTGCTCATGCCGTCTAGGGGGACATGGGCTGAGGGGTCCCAAAATGTTGAAGCGCCCCCCCAAAATTACCTGGGGTCATGCAATTTCAGCACACCCCATGTTGTACTCATGCCGTCTAGGGGGACATGGGCTGAGGGCCCCCAAAATGTTGAAGGGTCCCCCTCAAAATTCTCTAGGGTCATGCAATTTCAGCACACCCCATGTTGTACTCATGCCGTCTAGGGGGACATGGGCTGAGGGCCCCCAAAATGTTGAAGGGTCCCCCTCATAATTCCCATGTCTATTGGGACATGAGCTGAGGGCCCCCAAAATGTTGAAGGGTCCCCCTCAAAATTCCCTGGGGTCATGCGATTTCAGCACACCCCATGTTGTGTTCATGCCGTCTAGGGGGACATGGGCTGATACCGTGGGATGCACCACTGAATTTTTCTTCAAACATCTGTGGGCCTGGTGTGACACAATATCAAATTTCATTGGACAACATTGTTTTTCACACATGCATGCTTCTCTTCCCCCCTTAAAATGGAAGCAACTAAGTAAAGATACACTGCCTCCGATTCTCATAACCCTTAGATTTTCATAGGCAGCTGTCTGCAAAGGTCATCCATCAGGGCGACCAAGACTGACTCAGTTCTTCGGCCAGGATTGAACCCAGATGGGCATGGATTTAAATCATCTGTGTTTTCTAAGAATTCTTGTAGCTGCCCCACTGCTATCGCCTCCTATGACTAGGCGGACAATGACCTTTTAACACACTGAAAGCTCCCAAGTCCAAAAGGTGTGAAGGGGGCCAACTCCCACTTGCACGGGCAAAGGCACTTTATCTGCGACTGGTGCCACCCACCCAAGCCACTGTTTGAACGGCTGAGATGTACGAAACATCACAATATCATACTCTGGGAAGGTACTGTCAGTACAGGACTGGACCAGAGCAGGCAGTCTGAATTGTCAACCATTTTGCATTCTATATTCCCTATCTTTTAAACAACCCTCGTTTGTTGCGGTTGTTGCGGCAGTTTTGCGGCTCTTAAAAGCCAGAAGGGTACTAGCAGCAGGACCAACCTACACCCCTCAGCTGTTTAGAACCTTCCTTAGGCACAATTTATGCATGATCTTTGTTTTGCAGCCTTTTCAGAGCATGAGGTTAATCCCCTGTTCTCCTTGTTTTCCTAAAGAAAATGAGATTTTCAATGTTTCTGGGGGGGGTTCAAAATTTTTTATTGATTTTCCAGCTCCGAGACAGAGCACTCTGCATTTTTTGCCATTTGGGTGCAATCAAACTGCAGATTCTGAACTACACATGGGCTGATACCCCGGGATGCACCACTGAATTGTTCTTCAAAAATCTGTGCTTTCTTATTTCTTCACCTTTTTGTTTCCTCATCGTCTTTTACAAAGGAAATGGGGCTGCTGCAGTTGGACAGGTGCCTTACTTGGTCATATGGCCCAAATGGTTGGAGGCCCATGGTCTTAAAGCTTAAGACATGCCTGCAAGGAGGTGTGGGCCAGCTCTGACACAGAGCACGGTGCATTTTCTGCCACGTGGGTGCAATCAAACTGCAGAATCTGAACTACACGTGGGCTGATACCCCGGGATGCACCACTGAATTGTTCTTCAAAAATCTGGGGGTACACCACCTAAGCTTTGAGCTACCTCTCCAATAGTGACCCATCAACACCAAACAGTTTGTCGTTGGCTTCCTTGGCATAGTTCTTCAAGTAGGAGGCTTCCTTAGCAAAGTAAACAGTAGCAAAGTAAACTGCGCTATTAACGGACAAGGCCAAGCAGGCGTTAAAGATGTCTGTGCAAATAGGCTTTATCCAGGACGCTCCTGTGCCATGGAAAAGGTCTCTGTCCAAGGAGGTCTGGTCCTCTACTGAGTGTATCTGGGAAATGCGCCTCTTCTGCCTTCTGATAGGCTACACCTGAAAAGAGCCACTTCTGCCACTGTGAAAGCTGAGCTCTCTTGAGGTGGTAGGAGGACCCATGCAGCAGGATAAAGCCCACAATAAACACCGAGAGGATCCTCTCCTGTGAGGGCTACAGTGGGAAGGGATGGAGCAAGAAACCCTAAACAGTGTGCAGTAAAGGTAAATGTTTGTAAAACGATCCTGAGAATTTGTTGGGCTGCAGACTTAGGCAAATTTGGGCTGAGGCAAAAAAAAGTCCTGAAAACCATTCTCTTAGAGTTAGTTTTTCCATTATTAATGCCTTAGTTTCATACTTGGATGCTTCATATATAGTTAGTGCGGATGAATAAAGTATACCTGATGATTACTTAGAGGTGCTTAGCTTTCCTTTAAAGCAAATAATGGGTACAATGATGGAGTTTTCTGCTTCTCACAATTCCTTTGTCAGCTGAGTTTCTTCCAAACCTCTAATCTATTTTTCAAAAACCTCTAATACTATTTTTGGTAATAGTAATAATAAGCAATAATGGGAATATTGTTGGCTCTGTACCATGCCATGCTAATGAGTACTCCTTTTTATTTTAATGTTTTCTTGTTTAAGGAGAAATATATTAGTTTGCTCCCTTCCTTGCTAACTTTCCTGCTGTGGAATTCTTGAAAACTGGCAAATTTTAGCCATTAAACAGGAACTTTGCATAGAAAGCATGTATTAACAATATCCCCAATCTTCCCTAGGCAGCATGGCCAGTGGTCAAGGATGATGGGGACTGGCCTCCAGAGGACCAAAGATTCTCCATTCCTGGTGCAGGTAGAAGAATTGTAATTATTCCACCACAGGGAAAAATAATACATAGTGTGTGTGTGTGTGTGTGTGTGTCACAATTCATCATGCTGTTTTGTGTCAACATAAGCTGAGTTCTTTTCTATTCTTGCTGGATGTTCAAGAAACTGCCAGTGTAACGAGATGTCACACACAAGGATGTCAACTCTTAGTGAAGCTGTTGAGAGCGTTTCAATTTTAGAGGGTGGTTGAAGGCAAAAATTGGGAGACTTCATAGTGAAAATGGATCGAATGCCCACCTTTTAAATTTGTTTTTAAAATAACGTTTCTATCTGTCAGATTGAAGAGCATCTTGAAAACATGACTGCCATGAACAAGCACACAAGCAGCTAATAATGCAAACAGCAAGACTCTCTATATGGTTTGTCTCCCGCCTCTCAATGGCTCTTTAACTAACCTTTTGATTTGGGGTCCTTTGTATGACACCATATGCAGCTTTATTATTTGGATCTGAACAGGATGCAGGTACCTTTCCCTTTCAAGATATTGTGTGATAATTTTACTTTTATTTAAGTAGAAACTGCTTTACCAGTCTGATGCTGGGGTCACACAAACCCCAATTAGATGGTGGTGGTGATGTTTGAAAGATTTGCTTGACTGACCCCAAATTAATATAAAGAGGATGAAATTGTCTTGAGGAAGATTGTTGATTGTACAGGGGTAGAAGTATACAGGAATGATGTATGGGGGGGGTCAGAGTTGTCGAGCAGCAGTCCTTTACTGAGCCTGTCAGGCCCCACCACAACCCAGGTAAAGAGAAGCAGGGCAGGGCCCTTCAGGCTATCAGCAGGTCAGTCCTGGGCAACAGCAGCAGCAGCGGTTTGAAATTTCAGAAAAGAAATTGATACTTTCCCCCCTAATGTACATATTTTTCAAGATTCAAAAAGCAAGAGAATAAGAATTGGGTCGCTATCCATGGCCGCTTCTTAAGACCAAAGAGAAGCAGAAAGACCAGACGCCTCCACCGCCCTCACTTCCGATTGGACGCTGTGCCAATGACACATTTGTTGACTTTTCTGGCCAAGCGGATGGTATGTTGCACGGAATTTCATATTGGTAAAAAGTAATGTTGTCCAATGTTATATGATATCATTATATGATACGAGTCCCAATCTTCCTTTAACGCACTCACCAAGGCCTCTCATTACCTGGAACATTAATGATCCAGGCTCACTCCCAAATAGGAGATGGGTTTGGAAAGAATTTAAAAGAGACAGAAAGAGATTTTAATTCAGGAAATTCACCAGAGGAGCTACCGTTGATTTTTGCGCATATTTCCTAAGCACAAAAAAGGTTGTGTTTTGTATTTCTTAGTTCCTAGCACACTCCCCAGTCCTATATGCCTGTCTGCAGAGTTAGTTTCACTCATGCTGTCAGGCGACTAAGTTTGCCCTGACTCTCTTCAATTTCCCTGGCATTGGTGCTCTATGGCCAAAGGATGCTGCTTCTTGCATCTGTTCACTCACTGTAGTAATGACCGCTCCCCGCTTAAAACGGGGGGCGCCCTTTGCGGGGACGCGTGCAGCCCCTAGATCTGGAGCGGCCCCAACAGCATAGGCTTGGCTTTTCCTTCCCTCAGGTGGGATACCTGGAGGTCTCCGCCTACCTCAGTCAGTTGTCCAATCCCACCTGGGGGAAGCGTTGCCAAGGAGACCAGGCCAGGTAGGGGAGGGATTACCTGCCCACACAATAGAGGGAGGATCTTACCTAGGAATCCTCACTTGGCTCCAGAGCTTCTCCCACCCTACCCACCCTCAGTTAATGTCTTATTTTGCAGGTTAACTTTTCTTCACAGGTATGCGGGCGCTGCTACGTTAAGGTCGCTGTTAAAGGGCCGGAAAGGAATTTCCCTGCATTGGCAGGTTTCGCCTTTCCCGTAGCAAAACGTCACAACTTTGGCGGTATCAGGCCTTGGGCGGAATCCTTTTGTCCATCTTCCTCTTGCGGCGGCGATACCAGGGTTCCCCGTTAAAGGGGTTTTCTGAAGGGAGGCTTTGGCCGTACACCGAAAGGTCGTCATTGCTCTCTCCTGCGGCGGCGGCGTTACGGGGGCAGCCATCTCTGCTTGAACATATGTTCTCCAGAGCCGGCCCATCCCCCCCCCCACACACTGGATAACCCTGATGCTCCCTAGGTCCCCGGCTGGGGACTGGGGAGGGAGAACGCCCAATGCCTGAGCCAAGGTCTACCCACATTTGAAATTTAATAAAGTTGTGGCCAATTTAATCCCATAGCACGTTGTCTTGAGTCGTTATTCCACATGACGGGGGGACCGTGCAGGATCTGGGGACTCCGCCTGTCCACGCAATGCCAACTTTCCCCACTTAGGCAAGTTAGAACCAGGGCTTTTTCTCAGCTGGAACTTGCTCGAACAGATCCAGCACCTCTCAGGTGGGCACCATTAGAGAACAAGGGAAGTGTTTGTGAATTCTGGCACTTTTTAAAAAATAGAAAAAATATTAAACGCGTAACAAAACATGAAGCTGAAATATATTGACCAGACACAATTTCAACGAGTAGCAGGTTTTTTTTAATAATTCACATATGTAGTAAAAAGGTGCCATCATGCCATTCTGTGAGCTATGGTAAAATAGCATGCATATCTGCAGCAAAGCAAAAGGGAAAAGTGCCCCATTTCTGCTTTCAGTTGTATATTAGGAATCAGTTTTGTGATCTTTATGATACAAAAAGCTAACCATTTTTTTTAAGCAGCAACCCAAATATAACTATGAAACAAAAGGTATCAAGAACTATACAACCACTACACCTCATTCGGATGCTGTGCCAATGAAGTAGTTCATTTATTAACTTATTAAAAGAAAAGCCACTCCTAATATATTTTCCCTTTTTATGTTTTTAAAGTAATTTTTGTTGAGTTTTCCATTAAATCATATTCACATTTTGTTACATAATTCTATGACTTAATATATAAGAGCATCGACCTCTTTCTGACTTCCACATAACTTTCCATATTCTTCGCATTTCTATAAGCACTTATTTACCCTTTGTCAAATTATAATATTTCACCTTATTATCGGTAAATCAGTTCCTTATAGTTACATTACAAAACATTTCAATTCAAGCCTACAAACGTTTTCAAATGTTTACAATTTTCTTTCAGAAATGTGTTCCAGTCCTTTGGAAACAGTTCGTCACGCTGATTCCGGATTATGTCTTTGAACTCCATCATCTTGAGCTGCCAGTCTTCCAGTGTTGGAAGTTCCTGCTGCTTCCATTTCTGAGCCAGAAGTGTCCTTGCAGCCATTGTGGCATACATAAACATGTTTACATCACTTTTATGTATTTCCTCACCAATTAAGCCTAATAGAAATGCCTCTGGTTTTTTATTAAAATTATATTTCAAAACCTTTTTTAACTCGTATATTATGTCCCAGAAGGCTTTCACTTTAGAACAAGTCCACCACAGATGGAGGAAGTTCCCCTCCTTCTCCTTACACTTCCACCAATTTTTGTCTTGATTTCTATACATCTTAGCAAGTTTGGCATGTCTAATATACCATCGATACATCATCTTAAATATATTTTCTTTGAGTGACACACATGCTGTGAATTTAATTGTTTCGGTCCACAGTTTTCTCCACCTTTTAAAATCAATATTGTGCCCTAAATCCTGGGCCCACCTAATCAGAACACTTTTTACCTCTTCATCCTTTGTGTGCCACTCCAGTAGTAACTGATACATTTCCGACAGTATTTTCATTTTACTACCCAGCAATTCTGTCTCCAATTTAGATTTGCTACTTCCAAATCCGTTTCTTTTATCATCCTCTCTAAACACATCTTGTAACAATCGGTTACCTTTCCTCTTAGTTCTTCGAATGTCTTTAACTTTGTTTTATTATCACTTCCATCAGCAAGTCTTTGTATGTCGCCCATTCAGTTCCCATATTTATTTATTTTTTTGACTGCAAAAGCCTCCAGAGGTGAGAGCCACCTCGGAGTTTTGCATTCCAATAATGTTTTATGTCTGCTCCACACCTCATACAATGATTTTCTAATAGTATGGTTCAAAAACCCTCTGTGCATTCTGACCATTCTGACCACAGGTAGGCGTGCCACGCGAATCTGTTGTCAAATCCCTCCAAATCCAATATATCTGAATTATCTAAGGTTATCCTGGGTGGCGCTGTGGGTAAAACCTCAGTGCCTAGGACTTGCCGATCGCATGGTCGGCGGTTCGAATCCCCGCGGCGGGGTGAGCTCCCGTCGTTCGGTCCCAGCTCCTGCCCACCTAGCAGTTCGAAAGCACCCTTAAGTGCAAGTAGATAAATAGGTACCGCTTTACAGCGGGAAGGTAAACAGCGTTTCCGTGTGCTGCTCTGGTGGTTCACCAGGGCAGCTTCGTCACGCTGGCCACGTGACCCGGAAGTGTCTGCGGACAGCGCTGGCTCCCGGCCTCTAGAGTGAGATGAGCGCACAACCCTAGAGTCTGTCAAGACTGGCCCGTATGGGCAGGGGTACCTTTACCTTTTACCTTATCCATTCTCTCAACCAACAAAAACACGCCGCCTCGTGGTAAATTTTTAGATCTGGCAGGGAAAAACCGCCTCTTTCTTTTGCATCTGTCAATATTTTATACTCAATTCTTGGCTTTTTAACCTGCTAGATAAATTTAGACAATCTTCTTTGCCATACATTAAATTGTTTTGTTCCACTGATAACCGGAATTGTCTGAAATCAAAACAGCAGTCTCAGTAACACGTTCATTTTGATAGTTGAGAATCTACCCATCATTGATAATTTCATTCTTATATATACTTATATTCTTTTGAGCCTACACCAATCCCCTTTATTTCTTTTGTTGCTTCTATTTTCCTCAACAGGACCTCTAGTATTGTTATAAATAACAATGGCGATAGCGGGCACCCCTGTCTGGTTCCCTTTGTTATCTCAATTTTGTCTGTGAAGTTATTATTAACTATCAATTTAGCATATTGTTCCGAATAAATAGCCCGAATACCATTTAAACGTTTTTCACCGATATCCATAAATTCTAAATTTCTTTTCATAAAATGCCAAGACACATTATCAATTTTTTTTTCAGCATCCAGAAACATTGGGGCGGCTTGTTTGTCTCTCCTGGAGTCCAGATATTCCATTATATCAATTATATTTCTTTCTCTCCCCCCCCCCCACGGAATAAATTTATTCACAGGAAAAAAAGGTGCGTGGGTTTTTTAAAAAGTGAAATCACTCTCATCATTTATTAAGTTAAAAAACAGCAATTGAAAAGCACCGATCAGACATTGCATTTCGAAGCCTCCATCGCAAACTCAAATCTGGTTGCAATTTTTTGGGGGGAGGGGGAGGATCTTGGCTTTTTTAAAAGGGATTCAGCATTCGGGGAATTCCAAGATGCAGGATAGAGACGCATTCGGGGTGGGCTAAAGACCTCAAGGGATCCCACTCTGACATTTGGAAATCTCTCCTCTCCTAGGGCTCCCTTCTGGCTAGCCTAAGGGAGGAGGGAGGGGCGGGGCTGGCTGCCCTGGCGTTGGGAGATGGGGGCCACATGGGGAGAGAACGGGGTGTCAAGGGGCCATGGCGATCCAGCCGAGGATGAGGAGGGAACCACCATACGGGGCTGCCTTGGTCAGGATCGGGTCCCCTGTCACGGCGTGGTAATACAGGGCGCCAGAGAACATCCCCATGCCCAGAGACAGGATGCTGCCGGCCATCATGGGATAGCGGCAGTGGGGCACAGCCAGGAGGGCCAGGCTGTGGAGGAAGTGGTATTTGTTGGCCATCTCGTAGAGCTCTTTCAAGTCGTCATCTCGGTCGCTGCGACGGAAATCGTGAGCCCCGTAGGCGGCCGCCCCGACGGCTGCAGCCCCGCTCAGCGCAACAAGCCGTCAGAAAAACGCCCCGGCGCCCGACATATCAATTATATTTCTAACATTGTCCTTCATCTGTCTACCAGGTAGAAATCCAGTTTGGTTCTTTCCAATCTCCTCTCCAAATACATTTTTAAGTCTATTGGCCAATATACTGGCAAATAATTTGTAATCATTATTTAGGAGCGAGATTGGCCTATAATTTTTCACCTGCCTTATGTCCGTGTCTTGTTTGGGAATTAGTGCACTATGGGCTTCTTTCCAAGTAATATATTTTCTTTTTTTAAGAGGAAAAACACATTGGTTTAAAACATTATATATTTCCAGCCTGATGTGTTGTTGTTTTTGAAGCCAAATTCAATGGAAATGCATTGTTTGAAGAGTGAATAGATGTATATGCAGAATATGTAAACGTGCACTGTGAAAGCTTTGTAATATTACTTTTGTGATTTTGGGTAAAATTGATGGATGAAGAAAGTGTTGAACTAAAAGCAAACTGTGTGCTTAACTTGTGTTTGTATCTTTTCGTTTCTAAAGGGACCTTTACAAATTGAATTTAAAATAAACAAGCAAACTCCAAAATTAAAAAAAAATATAGAAAAAATAATATTGGTTGGAGCTTTTCTCTGCTTCCTCTAGCTACTCTCCCACAATATATACTGCCGGGGAGGACAAAGCATATGCACAGCTTTGCCACCCATCTCTCAATATGCCCTATACATTTTACTTCTGGTTGGGCTGGAGCTGGCATTTTTCTGATGTCTGCACGTTCTGTCATTGTTGCCTCAAAGCCAATAATATTTATGCTTTAAAAATGCAGAGGAAAAGAACGATAATAGTTATTTTATATGGGTACATGGACAAAGTCTTGTTTGCTAAGGCAAGTAAAAATTGCACAAAAGAAGAAAAGGTAATTCCACCACACTTAAGAAATCCATCTTAATATCATTCATAGAGCAATAAATAGCATTAAGTGGGCCAATCCAGACATAGATCATACAACCCTAAACCACTTGGAGACACAAGATGGATTTTGTTCCAGTCAAACAAATCACTTATTTTCTAAGGGAGCAATATTTACAGCAGTGGAAGGGGAACAAATTAACACTATTTTCAGTATAGAAAAGGCCCAGGGGTGGATTTAAGAAGTATAGGCACATCGATCCCACCCACCCCTCACACCCTTTATTTATTTTTTATTAATGAGAACCTACAAATCCACTGTTTTATGGAATTGTAGTTGAACAAGGGAAACAAGAAAATAGTATTGCCGCTCTCTTTTATTGGTTTTGTTAAAATAGGATTTTCCATTCTGACTGGCCAATTTGACTGCAGCAGCCTGCTGCTGATATTATGAATAATGTTTTCTGAATGAAACTTGGATCAGAATGTTATGCCGTCCTGCATTTCAGATGGAAATAGGAACACTCTTCCTGGCCCAGTCAATTACCACCACCCCCGCTACTTTTTATCAGCCAAGAAGGGCAAGAGTCCGAAGCACAAGTCGTTACCCTGACTAATACAAACACCTTGTCCACATCCTCAAGCCTTACTATCTGAAAATTATCCAAAACAACAGGACTAGACAGTGCTCTGGACACCCATGAGACTCATCTGCTATAACAGCAGAGTCAAGATCCCAGCGGATGCAAGTGGTTTTATCCTCAAAATGCTTTGCAAACAAGTCACAGTGCTTACACATAGCTACCATTGGTTCCACCACCTCCTTGAGTCGGACTGTCTTTCTTCTTCATTAGCGATCACTTGTAGCTGAGTATACTGCTATCTTCAGTACCACTATGTATGCTTAATGATGAGCCCACACCACTGTTCAGTTGTATTCAGCCAGATCTTTCCTCCATCTTTCAACTTGTTTCCTTTCCCTAAGTTCTGCAGTATACCAAGGAGTCAAGTGGGAGAGGATGCTCAGAAGTGATCATGTCAAAAGCCTGAGCCATTCAGATGTTCCAGAGGCTGGCCAGGGCTTTGATAGGAGTGCCAGTCATATCACAGAAAAAAACCTCAGCGTTACCTGGAAACCCATTAGATACACCAGCCTCCAGAGGCGGATAATCCTAATAGGTCCCTTGCCTCTAGAAAGGTGAAAAGTGGTGCTATGTACTGAGCTGAATAGGATCCAAAATGCAGCAGTCTGATTGGTCCTAGAACAATAGGATTTAGAATGCAGCAGTCTGATTGGTCCTAGAACAATAGGCTCCAAAATGCAGCAGTCTGATTGGTCCTAGAACAATAGGATTCAGAATGCAGCAGTCTGATTGGTCCTAGAACAATGCAGCAGTATGATTGGTTGGCAGGAGCCACCCAATCCAGCTCCAGATAGAAGTGAATCCACAACCCAATTGGCCTACAGGAGAATTCCGGAATTAGCCAATCACGTGCAGCCCATTGTGTAAATAATGTATATAAAGCAGATACTTTGAGGGGACTTCCATTCCCTCCTCACCACCATGAGCTGAATAAAGAGCATGAAATCCACTCTCGACTCTGAGTATATTTCACTGGCGACGAGGATGGGATCCCACTGAGCTGACCGCCACACACAGCACCGCAGCACCGCCACCTGCCGCACCGCTGCCTCGCACCGTGTATCCAGGCTTCAGCTCCGGGACCCAAGGAACTCAGAATGGCAACCAACAGCAGCTTCTCACCGTTCAACCCAGCATCCGGAGACTGGGAAGCGTATGCCTCCCGTTTCACCTTCCTCCTAGAAGCCAAAGGGGTCACCGACGAAGAAGATGCCAAGAAGAGGGCGATGTTCTTCAGCTTCTGCGGAGAGGAGACGTTTGAAATTGCCCGGGCTCTCCTTGTGCCTGAAGACGTCGCTACTGTTCCATACAAAACAATAATGGAACAGCTGAAGGGGCACTTTTCGCCGCAGCCCTCAGTGGTGGCTCGTCGAAATGCCTTCTACGCAAAGCGGCAAGCCCCTGGGGAAACCATAACAGGGTTTGTGACCTCTCTCCGCCAAGCTGCCCGGTTCTGCAACTTCTCAGAATTGGAGAACATGCTTTGTGACCGCCTCGTCGGTGGCCTGAAGGATGAGAAGCTGCAACGACGCCTCTACGCCAAGAAGGACCTAACGTTCCAGGTCGCCCTGGAGGAGGCCCTGGCAACAGAAGCTGCCGAGAGGTCGACGCAAGAGGCACGAACCAAGCCTGCTGTCCCAACCGAGGGTCCACCATGAAGACCTCACCGACGACTCAGGATCTGACAGGGAGGAGGTGCACCGAGTACAGCAGCGCACTCAAGCAGCACACAGACCACAGCTGCCTCGACGAGAAGGAGGGAACTGCGCAAGCTGCGGGGAGAGTCACGAGAGGAGGACCTGCCGTTTCCGCAACGCAGAGTGCAGGCAGTGCAGAAAATTGGGACATATCGCCCGGGTGTGTCGGGCTCGGCCCACCCGACGCCAGGCATCAGATGACCAATCGAAGAGCTCCAGGTCCCAGGGCCCAACGCACCAAGGCAACTCGACAGAGCTCACAGACTTCCAGGTATACCAGTTGCCCCACCCCAATGTAGAGAAAATTTATGTAGAGGTACAGATAGAGGGGGCCCCGTGCCACATGGAGCTTGACATGGGTTCAACTCTATCCATAATCTCGGCAAGGACCTTAAAGAAACTGTGTCCTACTGGGGGTCCCAAACTCAGGCCGGCCCCATTCACCCTCCGGGACTTCCAGAAACGTAAGGTCCCCACAATGGGGGTGGGGACCTTCAGGGTGCAATATCGAGGGTGGACGCGGCAACTGGACTTGCTTGTGGTCAAGGGCCCCTACATTAGCTTACTGGGATTGGCATAGTTTGGACCACTGGGGCTAGCCGTCACCGGGGTGAACCACACTAGCTTACAAGTGGACGTGGACGCCATATGCAAGGAATTTCCTGTGGAGAGAATCAGAACCTACAGGGTTAAGAGGTTCTGTGTGACGTCTTACATTCTGAGGTGTGGTTGAGTTTACTGAGGGGAGTGTTTCCTGAGTTCAGTTCTGTTTCGTTTTTGCGGAGAGAGGACGCAAGATGTGTGAGTTGTCGCCCGGAGAGATTTAAGAGCTGTTTTTCTACATGAATAAAGACTTTTAGAAGATAAGGAAGACACCGTGCGTGAAAGCCTGATTTATGTTTACACACACGTACAGCAACAGTTTCTCGCTGCGTGCACTCTGCCCCCCCTGCCTAGGTCAGCTTCAGGCTTCCGAGCAGAGCTGCGCAGGGGAAGCGCTGGCTGGACGGCAGGGCAATTTGCCAAGATGCCAAGAGGTTATGGATGGTCAGAAACGCTTTGAAGCTGTTGCCAGACGTGCCGGTGTGTGGGAGCCAGCTGAGGAAAGGCTGCAGAGAGCTTGGAGCTGTGCCTAACGTTTGGAGGCAAGCTGACGACGCTGAAGCCAGCTTTGAGTCCTGCCTGAAGTTGAGAGAGGCAGACGAACTCAGCTGGGAGGAGCTGATCTGCTGGACCGGGAGCTGGAGAGCGGCTTTTTGTTTACGTGAGTACGCTGGGCCCCGGGGGAAGATGGCAGATGACCAAGAGGTGCTTGAAGCTCCGCTTGAGAAGCTTGAAGAGCTCACCACCCAGTCGTGGGAAACCTGGGTCAGGAGGGTGAGAGCCTGGTTTTGGGCAACTGGCCTGTGGGAAGTATGCAAGAAAGAGCCGTCCCAAGCCAAACCAGCTGCTGCTGAAAATGCACAACTGGTGGACAGAGATGCAGAAAAGCTGCAGTCTGCTTTTCTGGAGGAGAAAATGCAGAGAGAGAAAGCAGTGAGAGCTGAGATCTGCATGTTGAGAGCAAGCGTACATGCTAAGCTGTTGCCGCATTTGGAAGGCATTGAATCGGCCTGTGAAGCCTGGAAAGTGCTGAGGGGTTTGTGTCAAAGCTCAGCAGGAGGCCAGGAGCAGGATGATGCCGAGTGCTCAGCCAGAAGCCCTGATTTTACAGCCTCACGGAGTGCTGTTGGAGGTGTCGGGGGGGGCAGAGAAGCCCAAAAGCCAGTTTGGAAAAGTTTCCACTGTGTATGACGAGGGGAAGTGCCGTTTCAGAGGGGGCGGAGCTGGCCCGGAAGCTTTGTTAGCTGAGAGCTCACCCCAGTGTTTTTCCACTCGTCGCTGCTACGTTTGCAATTCTCCTGACCATCTGCGTCGCAACTGCCCACAGAGAGCAAGGGAGACAGGGCAGGATGTCTCCAAGGTCGTTTCCCATGGGAATCAGCCGGGTTTCCATGGCAACCAGTCCAGCAGAGGAGGCAGGCGTGGGAAGTCACAGAGAGGACGTGGCTCAGAGGAGGAAGACGGCGCTTATCAGCTAACTGCATCCATGGCGGTTGTAGAGGACACCTGCAAAGGCCCCAAGGACGGGGGCAGCGAGACGTTTGTTGCGATGGCAGCTTGGAAGGACAGCTGCAGTGAGAGCAACGTGATACGTTGGATTATTGACAGTACTGTCAACAAACATCTGATAACTGAGACACCTGGTGTTGAGATGTGGGACTGCAAACCTGTTTTGGCTGGGAAGACAGTGTGTTTTGCAGACAATTTACAAAAGCCATTGTCTAAAGTTGGACATGTTTATGTTTCTGTTTTGCAGGCGCAGCTGCGAGTCTACGTGGCACCGGGGATACAACATTGTATTTTATCTGTACCTTGTCTCTTACAGGAGGGGTATAAGGTTTGCTTTGAGAAGGATGTCTGCACAATTTCCAGAGGGGGGAAAGTCCTGATCAGTGTTCCAAAAGGGCACAACGGCTTTTTTGTTCTTGAATCACCTCTGGAGGGTAAAGGGTGTACTGAGAAAGTACAGGCAAAGTCTGCAAATGTTCATGCTCATGTTTCATGTGCTTGCGTGTGGCACAAGAAAATGTCACATGGTTCCTGTGAGGATATCCAGATGCTATCGGAGTGCACTAAAGGGTGCAAAATAAGGGAATGTGGTAAACCCCTAAGGTGCAGGGCTTGCAGAAAAGCCAATGTAAAAGGGTGTGGTTTTCCCAGAGTGGAGAGGGTGGCCACAAAGCCTTTTGAGCTTGTGCACACAGACCTTTTTGGGCCCATGCAAAAGCAGAGTCTTGGCAGGGCCAGGTTTGGGCTGACGCTGCAGGATGATTTTAGCCAGGTTGGCTGGTTTTATCCTCTGAAACGGAAAGAGGATGCAACGCAACTGATCAAAGATTGGATTGCGGAGGTGGAACAAAGGTTCTCCACCAAGGTGCAGGGGTTCCAGAGTGACCGAGGGTCGGAGGTCACTGGGTCTGCTCTGCAGAAATTCTTTCGCCAGAAAGGGATACGTCACAAGGTGACTTCTCCTCAGGAGAAGGGAGTGGCAGAGCTTAGGAGCAAAGCTCTGGTTCAAGCAACAGAGATTCTACTGAATGACTCTGGTTTGCCTCAAAGCTTTTGGGGGGAAGGAATTAAATTTGTAAATTTCACGAAGAATAGGTCCTACAATTCAGTGGTAGGTGACACCCCGCATTTTATGCTTTACGGAGAGAAGCCGAACCTGCATTTCCTCCGTGTATTTGGATCGAAAGCTGTGGTGTCGGTACCGAAGTTTCTGCAAGAGCAGGGTGGTCCAAAGGTCCAGGAAATGATCTTCTGTGGGTATGATCCTGCAACAAATGGGTGGAAGTTTGCATACCCAGAGGGTGATCAGACCAAGCTTCTGGTCAGCAAGCATGCTGAGTTCTGTGAGCAGGATGGTTGGGCAAGGCGCAAAGTGAGCCCTGACGTTCACTCAGATTGTCTATCTGAATCTGAGGAGGAAGGAGAGCTAGAGGCTGAACCTGAAAATGAGGACCAGGTCCAGGATCAAGGTCCGGAACAGGTTTGGGCATCTCCACGGGTTGTTAAAGGAGTGTCCAAAAGTGAGCCTTCATCTCCTGTTAGCATAATGGAGAAAGCTCACAGATGGGTCAAGTCAGAGGGGGAGTCGTCTGGTGAAGAAGACGCACTTGCTGGCCCCAGTGGGTCAGAAGAAGCACCTGAGTTTGTGCCCAGGCGTTCATCTCGGGAAACAAAGGGAATTCCACCTGAAAGGTATGAAGCCACTAGTGTTTGGGTTGGTGTGGCTGGGTGCGAATCTGAGATTTGTGAGGAGGTTCAACAGGTGCCTGACGAAGACGCCAGGAAGAGGCGCAAGGCAATGGGGAAGGTGTTGAACTCTCAAGGGTCTGTAAATATGTGTGTCCACAACTCCTCTCAGATTGTAAGGCGAGAGAAGGTGTGGAGAGAATCAGAACCTACAGGGTTAAGAGGTTCTGTGTGACGTCTTACATTCTGAGGCGTGGTTGAGTTTACTGAGGGGAGTGTTTCCTGAGTTCAGTTCTGTTTCGTTTTTGCGGAGAGAGGACGCAAGATGTGTGAGTTGTCGCCCGGAGAGATTTAAGAGCTGTTTTTCTACACAAATAAAGACTTTTAGAAGATAAGGAAGACACCGTGCGTGAAAGCCTGATTTATGTTTACACACACGTACAGCAACAGTTTCTCGCTGCGTGCACTCTGCCCCCCCTGCCTAGGTCAGCTTCAGGCTTCCGAGCAGAGCTGCGCAGGGGAAGCGCTGGCTGGACGGCAGGGCAATTTGCCAAGATGCCAAGATTTCCGGGGGTTTTCGATGGGAAATTGGGACAGTATACGCCCCCCCATTGCTCTACAGCTTGACCCCGCAGTACGACCTGTCAGGCTCAAGGCCCGCTGGGTCCCGTTTGCCCTGAAACCTCGTATAGACGAGGAATTGGACCGGCTCGTGGAGCAAGGAGTGCTGGAGCCTAATGCCCCCTGGGAAACCCCAATCCTCACACCCGTCCAGCCTAATGGTACAAATGTACCATAAACAAGGCCCTCACGGCCCATGCATACCCAGTGCCAGTGGTCAGCCATGTCCTTGCCACCCTGGCTGGGTCAAAATTTTTTGGCAAGCTGGACTTGGCCCAAGCATATCAACAGCTGCCACAGCAGAGGCACAGACGACTGTGACGCACAGAGGAGCGTTCAGGGTAAAGCGGCTGCAATTCGGTGTCAGCGTGGCACCAGGAATATTCCAGAATCTAATGGACTCTCTCCTTAAAGGGATTCCTGGCGTCACCCCCTTCTTCGATGATGTGTTGATTGCTTGGCTCACACCAGAGGAGTTTGAGGACCGCCTCCGCACCGTTCTGCAGCGTTTCCAGATGGCGGGTCTCAAGGTGAAGCGGGAAAAATGTCTACTAGGATTGCCTCAGGTGGACTTTCTGGGATTTATGGTGGACGCAGAAGGGGTCCACCCAACTGGGGACAAGGTACGGGCCATTTGTGATGCCCCAGCGCCCAAGAGCAAGACTGAACTTCAGGCCTTCTTGGGACTATTGAACTTTTACCATTCCTTCCTTCCCCACAAGGCGGCGGTAGCGGAGCCCCTACACAGACTCCTGGACAAGCGGGCTCCTTGGGTGTGGGGCCAGCGCCAGGAGGCCGCATTCCAGGCAGTCAAGGACTTGCTTGTCTCAAACGCGGTCTTGGCACACTTCGACGAGAGGCTGCCGGTGGTGCTAGCATGCGACGCCTCGCCCTATGGCATCGGCGCTGTCCTGGGACTCCCGGATGGAAGAGAGGTACCGGTGGCATACTTTTCCCAGACACTCAACGCAACCGAGCGGAACTACGTACAAATCGACAAGGACAAGGAGACCAAACGGCCCCATCACAGCCAGCATCATTGGAACACAAGCCAGAACCTGAACCCCGGACCAGGGAACACCCCAGGCTGCAACGCACACGTAGGCCGTCGGTGTACCTTGAGGACTATGAATGCAACCTCCCGGACAGGACTGGAACTTAGAGGGGAGGGGTGTTATAGAATCATAGAATCATAGAGTTGGAAGAGACCACAAGGGCCATTGAGTCCAACCCCCTGCCAAGCAGGAAACACCATCAGAGCACTCCTGACATATGGTTGTCAAGCCTCTGCTTAAAGACCTCCAAAGAAGGAGACTCCACCACACTCCTTGGCAGCAAATTCCACTGTCGAACAGCTCTTACTGTCAGGAAGTTCTTCCTAATGTTTAGGTGGAATCTTCTTTCTTGTAGTTTGGATCCATTGCTCCGTGTCCGCTTCTCTGGAGCAGCAGAAAACAACCTTTCTCCCTCCTCTATGTGACATCCTTTTATATATTTGAGCATGGCTATCATATCACCCCTTAACCTCCTCTTCTCCAGGCTAAACATGCCCAGCTCCCTTAGCCGTTCCTCATAAGGCATCGTTTCCAGGCCTTTGACCATTTTGGTTACCCTCCTCTGGACACGTTCCAGTTTGTCAGTGTCCTTCTTGAACTGTGGTTATGTACTGAGTTGAATAGGATCCAAGCTGCAGCAGTCTGATTGGACCTAGAACAATAGGATTCAGAATTGTTATGTACTGAGTTGAATAGGATCCAAACTGCAGCAGTCTGATTGGTCCTAGAACAATAGGCTCCAAAATGCAGCAGTCTGATTGGTCCTAGAACAATAGGATTTAGAATGCAGCAGTCTGATTGGTCCTAGAACAATAGGCTCCAAAATGCAGCAGTCTAATTGGTCCTAGAACAATAGGATTCAGAATGCAGCAGTCTGATTGGTCCTAGAACAATGCAGCAGTATGATTGGTTGGCAGGAGCCACCCAATCCAGCTCCAGATAGAAGTGAATCCACAACCTGACTGGCCTACAGGAGAATTCCGGAATTAGCCAATCACGTGCAGCCCATTGTGTAAATAATATATATAAAGCAGATACTTTGAGGGGACTTCCATTCCCTCCTCACCACCATGAGCTGAATAAAGAGCATGAAATCCACTCTCGACTCTGAGTATATTTCAATTGGGTTGAAAGTCTAAATTTCAACAGAAAGTCATCTGACCATCAGAGGGCAAGCAGAAACTTAATACTCCCTCCATCCTTCCTCCTATGACTAGGCGGACAATGACCTTTTAACACACTGAAAGCTCCCAAGTCCAAAAGGTGTGAAGGGGGCCAACTCCCACTTGCACGGGCAAAGGCACTTTATCTGCGACTGGTGCCACCCACCCAAGCCACTGTTTGAACGGCTGAGATGTAGGAAACATCACAATATCATACTCTGGGAAGGTACTGTCAGTACAGGACTGGACCAGAGCAGGCAGTCTGAATTGTCAACCATTTTGCATTCTATATTCCGTATCTTTTAAACAACCCTCGTTTGTTGCGGTTGTTGCGGCAGTTTTGCGGCTCTTAAAAGCCAGAAGGGTACTAGCAGCAGGACCAACCTACACCCCTCAGCTGTTTAGAACCTTCCTTAGGCACAATTTATGCATGATCTTTGTTTTGCAGCCTTTTCAGAGCATGAGGTTAATCCCCTGTTCTCCTTGTTTTCCTAAAGAAAATGAGATTTTCAATGTTTCTGGGGGGGTTTCAAAATTTTTTATTGATTTTCCAGCTCCGAGACAGAGCACTCTGCATTTTTTGCCATTTGGGTGCAATCAAACTGCAGATTCTGAACTACACATGGGCTGATACCCCGGGATGCACCACTGAATTGTTCTTCAAAAATCTGTGCTTTCTTATTTCTTCACCTTTTTGTTTCCTCATCGTCTTTTACAAAGGAAATGGGGCTGCTGCAGTTGGACAGTTGCCTTACTTGGTCATATGGCCCAAATGGTTGGAGGCCCATGGTCTTAAAGCTTAAGACATGCCGGACTTCCGGTTTGGATCGCCTGCAGTATGGGTGCGTGGAGAAGTTGCTGAACAACTTCTCCAAACCGCACAGGGGATTTTGAGGGGGTAGCGCAAAGGCACTGCGTCCCCTGAAACCTCAAGGGGGGCCCCCTTGAGGGAACCGCAGCCAGCAGCGTCGGAGTGACCCGAAGCTCTTTTGAATTTTCTCAACTTTGGGATGACTCAGGAGTGACGGATCGAGAGACGCACCATGGTAAGCCCTGCGAACCCCTGTGCAGTAATGCCTCGAGCCCCCGCTGCAAACGGCGACAAATCTCCGTAAATTTAAGAGCTACCGTCTCTGGGGCTGTTCAACAAATGTCAGAGTAGAAAATTTGAAGATAGAGCCCAAGACGTGTCAGATGCAAGCAAAATAAACTAAGGAGCCCGATCTGTATTTCGGAGTTAAGATGGCGCTGGGACGCTAATCGGGAGAGTGAAACAAGAAACCTTTACTCACCCACAGTAGAAAGGAAGAAGGGAAAGTCCCCGCTGGGAGTTTCACGGGGCAAAAGTATCCAAAAAAGAAAGTACTAATCTCGAAAGAAGACCTCAGAAACTTTGTATCGAATAAACTGTTGCTAAGGGAGGGACTGGAGAGAGACTTAAAAAGAGTGCTGAGAAGAACAAACGGAGGCGACATCCAGAGAGAAGGACGGAGAAGGCAGGAGGGGTGAGGGAGAAAAAAGGGAAAGCACAGCTTAAAAAACGGAAGAAACGGGCTACAGCCCCCCCTCCATATATCTCCAATAGTACAGCCACTCAGATAGTGGTGTTAAAATATTTTCGGACCTCCGTCTCCACCCTTGGCTTGCTTTTCTTTTCTTTTTGTTTACTCGCTGGTTTTTTTTTCTGACTCTTGCCGGTTTTTGCCTTTACAACTTGTCAGCGGAGGGAGGAGAACTTCGCGTGATTTTGCGCACGTACGCCAGTCTCTACCCCCAATGAGTAGTAACGAAGGGGGAACTCTGAAACCCGACAGGACTTTGCTACCCAGACTTTGGTGCCTGACCGGACTTTAACGGATACAACTTTAGAGTCGGATTTAACTGCAATTATAATTACGAAGTTACGAAGTTGTGACCCCTCCTCCTAGCCCGGATCAGCCTGAGGAACGTCTTGTTTTTCCTTTTTTCTTTTTTCCCTCCCCTTCTCCTATTTTGCAGGAGCAGTAGAAGCCCCGCCTGTCACTCTATCCCTGCCTGAAAACAGGAGGGGGACTCAGTTACCCCCTTCTCCTTTTGCTGATCATTCAAACTTGGCAGAAAGACCTAGAAACTTATAGGATTCTCAGTTTTGCAACATCACCTGCCCCCTTTACCCCCTTTACCCCCCCCACATTCGCCCCGCTTGCCCCTGCTCCTTCTCTTCGGTTTGTGGTAATGGTAGAAAAAGAATTAATAGTAGATCCAAAAAAAATACAAAAAAACTTTCTTAAATTCTATGAGGAGTTATATAAAAAAGGAGAAGAGGACCCAGCACAAATAGAAAAATATTTAGAGGGCTGTACAGGGAAGACTGTCACAGAAGAAGAAAGAACCCAATTAAACAGACCGATAAGTATAGAAGAAATTGAAACTGCGATAAAAAAAATGAAATCAGGAAAGGCGCCAGGCCCAGACGGCTTATCAGCCAAATATTACAAAGTCCTGGGAGATCAACTGAAACAGGTATTATGTGAAACCATGAACAACACTCTGAAAGGAGGGAAAATACCCGAGTCGTGGAGGGAAGCTTATATAACACTCATTCCTAAACCAGATACAGACAAACAGAACATGAAGAACTACAGGCCAATATCGTTATTAAATAATGACTATAAAATATATGCTGACATTATGGCGAACAGATTGAAAAAATGTTTAACAAATTTAATTCATAAAGATCAAGCGGGTTTCCTCCCAAATAGATACCTGAAAGACAATGTGAGGCATGTTATAAACATAATTGAGTATTTGGAGACCAACAACAATATACCGGCGTCTTTGATTTTTATAGATGCAGAAAAGGCGTTCGATAACGTCTCGTGGCGGTTTCTATTAAAATCCATAGAAAAGGCAGGGATCGAGGGTGAATTTTTGAAAGGAATACAGGCAATATATTCAAATCAACATGCCAAACTGGTAATAAATAACAGCATCACGAAGAGATTCAAAATAGAAAAAGGAACAAGGCAGGGTTGCCCTCTTTCTCCACTTCTGTTCATTTTAGTTTTAGAAGTCCTGGCGAACAAAATAAGGTCAAAGTCAGAGATAAAAGGGATTAAATTAGGACTTAAAGAGTATAAGTTAAAAGCATACGCGGACGATCTGATGTTATCCCTAGAAGAGCCACAAGAAAGCATGGGTAAAGCATTGGAGATAATGGAGGAGTACGGTAAACTTTCGGGCTTCAAACTGAACAAAATTAAAACAAAAATGCTGACGAAGAACTTGAAAAACGACGCGCAAGAAAGATTAGAATCCCAATATGGAATTAAAGTAACCAAAAAACTAAAATACTTAGGAATTTGGCTTACACCCAAAAATATAAATTTAATTGAAGACAACTATACAACAACATGGAATAAAGTGAAAAAAGATTTGGACGTCTGGAACAGGGTGAATCTCTCGTGGCTGGGCAGGATGGAAGCAATAAAAATGAATATACTCCCTAAGATGCTGTTCCTATTCCAAAGTATACCAGTTATCAGAGGACCCAAGTTATTTAAGGATTGGCAGAAAACTCTTTCAAGATTCATATGGCAGGGAAGAAGGCCAAGGATTAGATTCAAATCACTTACAGACCGAAAGGAGAGAGGAGGATTGGCAGTACCAAATTTAAAACTATATTATGAAGCGGCCTGCCTTTGTTGGGTCAAAGACTGGATAACTCTAGAGAATACGGACTTACTAGACCTAGAAGGGGCAGATAACAGGCTCAGCTGGCATGCCTACCTCTGGTCAAATAAAGAAAAAGCACATAAAAGGTTCTTGAGTCATATTATCAAAGGCCCCTTGTATGAAGTCTGGGAAAAAAATAAGAAACTGCTAGAACAGAGAACACCTTGGTGGCTATCCCCAACAGACATTTTATCAATCAAAAAAGTGAACTTGGAAGGGCGAAAATTGACATATGAAGATCTACTGGTAAGATCCCAAGATAACTGGAGGTTAAGACCATATGAAGAATTAAAGGAGAGGCTGTCAGGCTGGCTACAGTACCATCAGATAAATGCAAAATGGTCAGAGGATAAGAAAATTGGAATGAACGAAAAGAAGTCCAAATTTCAGATTGAAATAGTTGAAGGTAAATCCAAAATACTATCTAAGATGTACAATATACTATTGGAATGGGAAACGAAAGACGAGGAAATTAAAGAAGTTATGGTCAAGTGGGCAAGAGATTTGGGGCATAGTATAGAATATGAAAAATGGTCAAAACTCTGGAATGAGGGAATAAAGTTCACGGCAAGCGCTGCAATTAGAGAAAACCTAGAAAAGATGATACATCGATGGTACCTAACACCAGAAAAATTAGGTAGAATGTATAAAACTGTAAATAAGTCCTGTTGGAAATGTAAAATAAAAGAAGGCAATTTTATACATATGTGGTGGACATGCGAGGAAATAAAAAGATTTTGGGATCAGATATATACAGAGTTAAAAAAGATACTTAGATATACATTTCCCAAAAACCCAGAGGCCTTCCTATTAGGGATGGTCGGGACAGAAATTCAAGAAAAAGATAAAACTTTATTCCAATACTCAACAGCAGCGGCCAGAATTTTAATCGCTCAAAACTGGAAAGGCACAAACCTCCCAACGGTGAAAGAGTGGCAGTTAAAACTATACGACTTTATTGAATTGGCAAGAATGACACAAAGAATCAGAAATCAAAAAAATACAAAGTTAAAAGATGATTGGAATAAATTCATGGTTTATTTTGAAAGTAATTTTAAAAACGTACCAACTACAGCGGGTTTGTTATAAAACTCCCGATGTATAAACTAGAAACAAACACCAGCGGTAAAAATGAAATTGTTAAAAGCAAAACCCGAAATCAGTAGGGAAGGAAGTCGATGTTTTATGTTCTATGATGTAACCTTTTTAAATGTATCTGTCTTGTTTTGTGTGTATGCTTGTTTTTTTCTCTTTTCTTTTTATTTTTTTTCCTTTTTTCTTGGTGTATAAAAGAAATTCAATAAAAAGTATTAAAAAAAAAAAATTAAAGCTTAAGACATGCCTGCAAGGAGTCCCCGCCTCCAAGGCCGGCTGAGCTGGGGCAGGGCCTTGAATCTGAAGCGCCTGCACCTGTGCCGGATCCTCAGGAGCAGACACCAGATGAATCCACTCTGGCTCCGGAGGTGATTGAGGACCAATTGCCTACAGGTGCGCCTCTCCCAGCCCTGTCAGGGGAAGGTGAGCCTCCCCCTGGGTCCAGTAATCCTCCAGCCTCTCCTGAGCTGCAGAGGCTCAGGGCAGAGAGGCAGAGGGAACTGGGTTCTCTCAGGAGGAGTGCTCGCCTTAAGGCCAGGAGAGGCGGGTCACCTGTGGGCCGGGACCACCCTTGGCCTCAGAGAAGATAAAGGCCAGTCAGCCCGGTCCCAGGTTGCGGGAGCAACGTCGTTGGAAACCTGTTTCTGCCAGCACCCAGACCTGTTCTTCCAGAGTTCTCGACCTTGCCCGGCCCCTCGCTTTGGACCCCGCTTCGCCCTTGGGTGGACAGTCTCCAGAGCCTCGACCCAGGACCGGACTCTGACCACACCTCACTGTAACCTCCCCCCGGGACCAGCACACAGGGAATGGTTGGGGCCACCCAGCAGGCAGAGGCAGAGGAACCCCAGACTTCGGGAAATGGGGAAGCCTGGCTGGTGGTGAACCAAGGCAACAGCCAGGCGGGAGCACTTCCGGGGTGGCGCCACCGGCAATGGCGGACTCCCTCTGAAACGGAGGGACAAGCTCCGCGCGAAACGGGTCTTTCCCGCTACGGCGAAGCGGGGACCCTTTAGAAATCACAGGCGGATGAAGCCTGTGACCTTGGGACTCGGTGGGCACCCTTAGCGCCCCCCCAACCCGCAAAGGAGCCCAATAACGGGCTCCGAAGCGAAGAGGGGGAAGTGGCGCGGTGCTGAGAGTCTACCGCTATTTCCGTGGAGCGAAGCCGCACAGCCGCTGCCGGAGAGCGCTGCCTTCTTCTTGGACAATTTGGATTCTAAAAAGAACCACCTAAACTTGGGAAAATCGAACCACAATTTAAGGAACTGGAAAAAGAAAGGAATTGGACTCAAAAATGCATTACAATTCGGTACTGAAACGGAAAGGTCTAACAGGAAGTCAACCTTCCGTTTTTTTGTAATTTGAACAAAGCAAAGACAAAGTAAACTAGAGTTTTGAAAATCATTTTAAAGGAGTGGATTTCATCATCTAAAATAGCTGAACCCCCCCTTCAGCAGCAGGAGGAGAAGGGGGTGCTTTCTTTGGACTGTTTTATCCAGCAGAAGTAAGTTTAAAACAAAGTAATTTTCCACCCTCCTGACCCAGGGAGCGGGGTGTCAGGACTGACGTTTGAAGCTCATTGACCAGGACAGAAGCTGTTTGACAGATAGTTAAAAGAAGGAAAAAAAAGCTGCGATTCCACTGTTTCTTTTTGCAACTTAAAAATAACAACGATTGACAAAGTATCTAAAAGTAAAAGAAACTTTGGGGCTGGATTTGTAACAGAAGTTTTCCCTCTTTGAGAGCCAGTGTGGTGTAGTGGTTAAGAGCGGTAGTCACGTAGTCTGGGTAACCGGGTTCGCGTCTCCGCTCCTCCACATGCAGCTGCTGGGTGACCTTGGGCCAGTCACACTTCTTTGAAGTCTCTCAGCCCCACTCACCTCACAGAGTGTTTGTTGTGGGGGAGGAAGGGAAAGGAGATTGTTAGCCGCTTTGAGACTCCTGAAGGGGAGTGAAAGGCGGGATATCAAATCCAAACTCTTCTTCTTCTTCTTCTTCTCTAGGGGGAGATAGTGAAACTGTAACTAGGGATTTTCCAGCCGTTACAGTATAACCTGTGGGAATTGAATGGTGACCTTGAAGGACAATGTACTCAGAAATGTTGTTGTGCGCTTTTCTCAAAACAAATGCTCTACTGGAAGAATTCCATGAGGGAATGAATTTGATGACTGACTTGGTTGGGAATCTTAAGCAGACTGTGGGAAATCTTGGACAGGCAGTAGAAAAAAAGTATGGCGTTTACCCAGGATTTATACCAAGATTGTGCCTTGTTAGAACAGATGAAAGAAGAGGATTCTGCTGAATCTTGGGAGTCAGAAATGGAGCCACAGACGGAGGTTGCGGCCGTACAGGAACATGAATCTTTGGAATTGGCAACTGGCTTTCGAAAAAATCAGACTCGGAAAGAAGAAGTTTGGATTGGACTGGAAATGGGGGGTTGGATAGACCCCCCTGAGCAGGGACATATGGACTTTCCGAGTTTGGTAGTGGACTGTGAGAGGCTTGGAGATATGGGGATTCCAAAGTTTGGAGGGGCTTTGAAACATGCTTAGATAGATAGATAATATTTATTACGGCCATAGGCCCATACAGGTAAAAACAACACATAAGTGACAGCTTGTGCCGTGGGGGGAAAGAAAAAAAAAGAAAAAAGAAAAAACAGACGCTAAAACACCGCGATAACAATAAAATACTATAAGATGGAAAGGCAAGTTACGCCTTAATTAGCTTGTAGCGCTCCTTGGCGTCGCTTTTGGGAGAGGACTGCGACCAGGAACCTAGCCACTTTCAGGGTCGTGTGGGAATCCTTATCCTGCAAGATTTGGGCAAGATGGAATTTTGGTGGGGTACCCTCTAGTTTCTGTATGATTGATCCCAACAAATTTGCCCGTGGCACATTGAACAAGGGGCAGGTGAACATAATGTGCTGGAGCGACTCCGGCGTCACCTTATCACATTCGCACGTGGCGGGGTCTTGGCCCTTTGAGAATCTATGTCTCAGGACATTGGAGGGGAAAACGTTGAACCTCGCTTTGGTGAAGGCCAGTCTATGGGCAACAGTCGAAAGGGAGGAGAGGTATGATGGAACACAATAAGTTAAAGTGATATCAATGTTCTGGGGCGAACAAACACCTCCCCCCAGCATATAATTTTGCTGTAAGTCGATGTCATCCAGTCTTTGACGGATCAGTCTTTGAGCAGTGATTTGGTCTAGTTTTAGGGAATCTGAGGGAGAGATTCCATAGCTCAGGAGTTTGGCATGAATTTTACTAGTCCAAAGGCTGGAGAATTCATCTCGCCATAAGCATTGGACAAGGTAATGGTTTGGTAGTCTATGCCACAATGATAACCAGTAATTGAAGACTTGCTTCCACAGGCAAGTTTCTAAGGATGCGATCTTCAATTCTAGTCGCATGGCTGCGTTGCTTACGCACAGGGGGAGCATTAGGAGCCGACGTAGGAATTGGCTTTGCAGAGTCTCAAGGGGAGCAAGGTCTGTCATCACGGCCCAGAGCGGGGCAGCATAAGCAAGCACTGCAACCACTTTTGCCTTGAACACCTTTAGGGCCGAGGGAACATGCAAAGCTCCGTCCGAAAAGAAAAATCGGAGGAGCGCATATGACAGGGTTTTGGCCTTGTTAAGTAGGTGTTGAATTTGAGCTTTCCATCCCAAGTTGTATTGAAAAATAACTCCTAGATATTGAAATTTTAGGACTTGCTCTATTTTTGCTCCACCAAGCTTCCATTTGTATAATCTCCGGCTTCTGGAGAAAATCAGAATCTTGGACTTAGCATGGTTGATGGAAACATGCTTTTAAGTACTACATGGAGCTCAGTTTGGACTGTGGAAAAGGGACCTTTTGGTTGGAAGGAGGTAAAAGCATTATTAAATTGGAGATCACACGAGTGAAAAGAAAATATGAAGAAAAACAGTGGAAGGGAAGTGGAAGAGATTTAAGAGCCTCGGATATAAGATCACCAGGTTAATGTGCCAGTTTAATGGGATAAATGGACTGACAAACCCGGGACCTGGGGGATGGGACGTTGGATGAAGATTTTCTTTATCTTTTTTTTTATTTTTTGTTATTAGGATTATCCTACATAATTGATGAATACTAGATGGATGCATGAAATGAAACTGCTTGGCTCTGGTATAAAAGTTTAAGGGATTAGGAAAGAATATAATGGTTAAGAGAAGTTATTAAAAATAAGATTTAGGTTAGACTTCCGGAGGCGGCGCCATTGGCAATGGCGGAATCCCTCTAAGTCGGAGGGAGAAGCTCTGCAGAAATCGGGTCTCCCTGCTACAGCGAAGCGGGGGACCCTTCCGAAAACCGCAGGCAAGGGAAGCCTGCGACCGTGGGACTTGGCGGGCACCTTTTGCACACACACCCCCCCCCCCCCCGTTTGGTGAAGGGACTCGTAAAGAGTCCCGGAACGAGACGGGTGTGTGGCGCGGTGCTGAGAGTTGATCGCTACTTCTGCGGAGTGAAGCTGCACAGCTGATGCCGGAGAGCGCTGACCTTTTTCCTTTGAAATTTCGGCTTTCAAACTACAACCCGTGAGTAAGACTTTCTAAGAATCGGGAGATCAAAGGATTGGTTTGCCTTTGATCGACGCAACGAACTTGAATTTGGCACTGAAGCGGGAAGGCGCAAAAAGGAAGTCCGTCTTCCGGTTTTGTAAACAGGATTAAAGCAAAGACTTTTGAAGCTAGAGCTGGAGAAGCAGAACTAAGAGGAGTTAAATTTTAGTGCCAGATACAAGAACTCCCTCTTAGAGTGAGGGGGAGAAGGAAATTTTGGACTTGAGGATAAGAAAGTGAGGAAAAAGACCACTGCTTAATCCCTGATATTGGTCTGCCAGAGACAGTAAGAAAGTGTTGCACCGTTTATAAACATTTGTAACTGTTTGTGAACACTCTGCATTTGAACTGGAAAGGACTCTTTGTAACTGTTGCCTTTTATTGAAAAAGTGAAAGTTAAAAAGGGCAGGACTGCTTTTGGAAAAAAGTTGCCCTGAAAGTAACATTGTTGCCAAGGTGCTCCCCTAGAGGAGGCCTGGGATATAGCTGGGGATTTTCCATTACAGCTGGCCTGGAAACTTTCTCACCAGAAAAGAAATTTGACTGTGTGAGTGCCCTTGAATTCTAAAGATAAAGTAATGGATCAGGAAAAACCCCAGCCTTCAAGGATAAAAACTAGACTGCAGCAACGAAGACAATCAATAGTAGTGCCTCCTGTCCTAGAAAAAGAAGATACTGGGCAGCCTGGAGCAAAAAGTACGGGCTCTGAAGAGACACTAAATGCATCATTAGACAAAATATTTGGAGCTTTGGAAAAATTGTCAGCTAAAATTGACTTAAATACTACAACTATCAGCTCCAATACTCAGGCCATTGATCGATTGTTGCAGGAATCTAAATTGACAAGGAAAATTGCCGACAAAGCTAAAGAAAAGGTGCTGGCGGTAGAAGGAAAATTACAGCCAATTAATAAACAATTAGAAGACCATAAGGCACAACTGTCCTTAATCGAATTGAGAGATAAACAGGCTAATTTAAGGATCAGGGCGGTACCGGAATTGGAAGAAGGCAAGCTGAGTGACTTTCTTACACAGGAATTTGAAGAATTCTGGGGCCTTGATCCAGAGAAAGATTTCAAGATAGTGACAGCCTTCAGACTTGGCAAAGGGAATAAAGGGGGAAGAAAGAACAAGGTAAGAGATTGTTTGATTACACTCAGATCTAAAGAAGAGAGGGACAAAATACTGGGCCTACATTACCAGAAATCATTGGAAATAGAGGATTCAAGGATAGAAATTTTTAAAGATATCCCAAAATATCTATTGGACCTCAGAGCCAACTACGGAGACCTGGTGAACTTGTTAAGAAGAAACAGTGTCATCTTCAGGTGGGAATTTCCCCAGGGGCTGTCTTTTACTTACAGAGGGAAAAAGGTGAAGATAAGATCAGAGGAGGATAAAGTGAGATTCCTGAAGGATCACGAGGAAGATCTACAAAAAGAGGCAGAGGGAAAAGAACCAAAATTAAAACCAGGAGTTTTGGACCTAGCAAAGCTACCACTGGGACTGGACAAACCAGAAGTGATACCACCCACAGACCAAGAACAAGCACTGGGAGCAGTCGGAGGAGAAGCAGAATAACCATACAATGTCTCTGCAGGTACTAAGTTGGAACATTCGAGGTTTGAACTCCCCCGATAAGAGGAAAAGAATCTTTCATCTATTGAAAAAGGAAAAATTGGACTTGATATGTTTGCAAGAAACCCATGTGACTAGAACACACAGGAAAGTATTAATTAACAAAAGATTAGGACAAGAATTTATTTCATCAGACAAAGTTAAAAAGAGAGGAGTGGTGATTTACGCAAGAGAAAGTTTATCACCTAAATTTGTCTTTAAAGATGACCAAGGAAGATTTGTGGCTATTGAAATACAATTTCAAGGTGAGAAATTCTTGATAGTAGGGATATATGCACCAAATGAGGGGAAATCAGACTTTTATAAGAAACTGCATGAGACATTGTTGGACTTTAACATCATTAGGTTTGGAGATATGAATGGAGTGGTATCGACAAATATGGATAAGTCAGAAAGACAAGTGGTGACAAAAGACGGAAGACTACCGAAAACTTTTTTTGAAATGACAGACAATATGGACTTAATTGACATCTGGAGAACTAAGAACCCCCTAGGTAGAGAGGGGACATTCTTTTCTGAAGCCCAGAAGACTTGGACAAGGATTGACCAAATCTGGATAACCAGAGGAATGGCTCCTAAGATCCGAAAAGTGGAAATCTGCCCAAAAACTTGCTCCGACCATAATCCTGTGAAAATGGAAATGAAACCCACATTGACTGGTTCCTTCAGATGGAGGATGAACGACGCCTTGTTTAGAGATCCAGAAATCACCAAGAAGGCCCAAAAAATTATAAAAGACTATTTTGAGATAAATCTGAAGACCACAGTGGAGAAAAGAACAATCTGGGACGCAAGCAAAGCCGTAATGAGAGGGTTTTTGATTCAGCAAAATGCAATAAAAAGGAGAACCCAAAATGAGAAAAAAGAGAAGATTTTGGAGAAAAGAAGAGAAGGAGAGAAAAAACTTAGAGCTAAACCAAAATCACAAGAGATTTTGGGAGAAATTAAGTCATATCAAGTACAATATATGAAAATGATAAATCAGGACATTGAATGGAAAGTTAAACAGATGAGACAAAAGACCTTCGAATCAGCTAATAAATGTGGGAAGCTGTTAGCATGGCAGCTGAAGAAGAGACAAAAACTAAACACGGTTACCAATCTTGAAGTGGATGGAAAGAATATTCAGAATCCACAGGAGATTAGAAGCTGCTTCCAGAGATATTTTAAACAACTCTATACACAAGGGCCGCAGATTGAGTCAAAAATTGATCAATTTCTGAAAACTAATGGATTACAAAAAATTTCTCAAGAAAACAAAGTATTATTGAATTACAAAATAACTGAACAAGAGGTGGAAGGCGCGATTCAGAATATGCAACTGGGCAAATCTCCAGGGCCTGATGGATTAACATCCAAGTATTACAGAACTTTGAAAGACTATTTAATTCAACCATTAAAGGAGGTTTGCAATGAAATTATGGAGGGGGGAAAGGCGCCGGAGACGTGGAAAGAAGCTTATATCACACTTATACCGAAAACTGAGTCTGAAAAGACACAACTTAAGAACTATCGCCCCATATCCCTACTTAACGTGGATTATAAAATCTTTGCAGATATATTGGCTAGAAGACTGAAAAAAGTTTTGGCAGAGGTGATACATAAAGACCAGGCCGGCTTTCTCCCTGGAAGACATCTATCGGACAATACGAGGAATATAATTAACATTCTGGAAAAGCTGCAGGTGAACATTAACACAAAAGCAGTCTTGATTTTCGTAGATGCGGAGAAAGCCTTTGACAACATTTCCTGGAGTTTTATGAAGAAAAATCTTCAGGGGATGGGGGTTGGACAAAACTTTGAAAATGGTATAGGTGCGATATATTCTGAACAAAAAGCTAAATTGATAGTAAACAATGTGGTTACAGAAGAGTTTAAAATAGAGAAAGGGACACGACAAGGTTGCCCAATTTCCCCATTGCTTTTCATTTCGGTCCTGGAGGTTTTGCTAAACATGATTAGAAGGGACCATTTGATTCAAGGTATTCAGGTCGGAGTTAAACAATACAAACTTAAAGCTTTTGCAGATGATCTCGTTATGACATTACAGGAGCCGATATCCAGCACTAAGAGGGCCCTAGAAGTAATCCAGGATTTTGGTCAAGTGGCAGGCTTTAAATTGAACAAATTGAAAACTAAGGTTTTGGAGAAAAAATTGACGCCGGTAGAGAAAGAGAGGTTTCAGAAAGAGACAGACTTAACATTAGTAAAATACCTGGGGGTGAATATGACATCCAAGAATGTGAACCTATTTAAAGACAACTATGAGAAATGCTGGTCAGAGGTGAAAAAAGATCTAGAAATTTGGACGAATCTGAAGCTTTCCTTGCTGGGTAGAATTGCTGTTATTAAGATGAATGTATTGCCGAGAATGTTATTTTTATTTCAATCATTGCAAATTATTGATAAGATGGACTGTTTCAAGAAGTGGCAAAGAGATATATCTAGATTTGTCTGGCAGGGCAAAAAGCCCAGAATAAAATTTAAGATCCTTACTGATGCCAAAGACAGAGGGGGGTTTGCCCTGCCAGACTTTAAACTTTATTATGAGTCAGCAGCCTTTTGCTGGCTGAAGGAATGGCTACTTCTTGAGAATACAGATGTTTTGGATCTTGAAGGGTATGATAACATATTTGGGTGGCATGCATATTTATGGTATGGCAAGGTAAAAGCACATAAGGCGTTTAAAAACCATATTGTCAGGAAAGCATTGTTTAATGTCTGGACAAGGTACAAAGATTTTCTGGAGAGTAAAACCCCAAGGTGGCTATCACCTATGGAAGCGAAAGCTTTGAAAAAACTCAACATGGAGGCTAAATGGCCAAAATATTGGGAAATTTTAGAACAGGAAGGTGACAAACTGAAATTGCAGAGCTATGACAAACTTAAAGAGAAGGTGCGAGACTGGTTACATTACTTTCAAATAAGAGAGGTTTATAACTTGGATAAAAAAATTGGTTTCCAGGTGGAAAAATCAAAGTTAGAAACAGAATTGTTAGAACCCAATGCTAAGATACTATCAAGAATGTATAATCTGCTGTTGAAATGGAATACTGAGGAAGAAGCGGTAAAATCTGCAATGATAAAATGGGCACAAGATATAGGATATAACATTATGTTTGCTGACTGGGAGAAGTTGTGGACCACCGGGATTAAATTCACGGCATGTAATGCCCTAAGAGAGAATATTATGAAAATGATGTACAGGTGGTACATGACTCCAGTCAAGCTTGCAAAAATATATTACTTGCCCGATAACAAATGTTGGAAATGTAAAGAAATTGAAGGTACATTTTTTCACCTTTGGTGGACGTGCCCAAGGATTAAGGCTTTCTGGGAAATGATATATAATGAACTGAAAAAGGTATTTAAATATACTTTCCCGAAGAAACCAGAGGCCTTTCTCCTGGGCATAGTTGGCCAATCGGTGTTAAAGAAGGATAGAACTTTTTTTATGTATGCTACAGCAGCAGCAAGAATTCTCATCGCAAAGCATTGGAAGACACAAGACCTACCCACCTTGGAAGAATGGCAGATGCAACTAATAGACTATATGGAGATGGCGGAAATGACTGGCAGAATCCGAGACCAGGGAGAAGAGTTGGTGGAAGAAGATTGGAGGAAATTTAAAACTTATTTGCAGAAATATTGTAAAATTTTTGAATGCTGATGACATTGAAATGAATTGAAGGGGTTCTAGCAACAAGGTAAAATGTAAGATGGGATTAATAATAGATTAACTAATAGGACATGAATTTGCTGAACCAATCTTTAAAAAGGATACAAAAATGGGAGACGTGAGGAAGTCAGGAAAATAAGTTAACTAAAGATGAGAAATTAAGAAAGAGGGAATTTTTGTTTTTCTTTTATATGTGTTTTTTCTTTTTATTTCTTTGTGTTTAATGTTTGTATTTTTGCATTTTGTAATTTTGTATCTTTTTGGTTTTTGTATTTTTCTAAACTTTTCTATTGATAAAACCTAATAAAATATTATAAAAAAATAAAATAAAAATAAGATTTAGGTTAAGGTTTTTATAGGACAATGAGGAGAATAGAGTAAGGTAATGTAATGAAAGATTAGAATAGGGTAAAAACTTGATGGTAAGGATTTGCTGAACTAACAAATTGAACTGGAATACAAAAAAGGGAGGTATGAGGAGGTCTGGGAAAATAAGTGTACGGAAGATATGTTATGAAAATTAATGTGTTTTTAACTGTTTTTATTTTGTATGTTTTTCTTTTTTGTATTTTCTTTTTTCTTTTTCATTTTTCTTGTTATAATTTGGAAAACTCTAATAATATATATATTTTTTTAAAAAAAACAAAAAACAGCCAGGCGGGAGCAACAGCGAAAGTCCTCGGCTCGGACACCCCAAAGCAAGCATAATGTTGAAGGTGGTCCTAGAGCTCCCGAATGGCCACGCGGTGGAGGAGTTGGCTTTGGTTGATTCCGGAGCTTCGGCGTCATTTTTGGAGAGCCAGTGTGGTGTAGTGGTCACGTAATCTGGGGAACCGGGTTCGCGTCTCCGCTCCTCCACATGCAGCTGCTGGGTGACCTTGGGCCAGCCCCACTCACCTCACAGAGTGTTTGTTGTGGGGGAGGAAGGGAAAGGAGATTGTTAGCCGCTTTGAGACTCCTGAAGGGGAGTGAAAGGCGGGATATCAAATCCAAACTCCTCTTCTTCTTCTTCAAGGAGTTTGCAGAGCAGCACCAACTGAACCTGAGGCCTTTGGATTTTCCGCTGCAAGTCACTACAATTGATGGGAGAGAACTGTTGGGAGGTGAAGTGACCCATCAAACGCCTCCCATGAGGATGCGGGTGTCTACCCACTCCGAGGTCATCGCCTTTCACGTGGCCACGTTGGCGGGTCCGCCTATCATACTGGGCATGAGCTGGTTGGCCTTGCACGATCCGGTGGTCTCCTGGCATCAACGGTCACTGATTTTTGGGTCGGCGCACTGCATGGAGAACTGCCTGGGCCTAGAGCTACCTCGACGGTTGGAGGCCGGGATGGCAGCAGCATGCAAAGCAGGGACGACCGAAATTCCTCCGTATTATCGGGACCTACAGGAGGTGTTCAGCGAGAGGGAGGCTGACACGTTGCCACCGCATCGACCGTACGATTGCCAGATCAACCGGATCCCGGGGGCCACGCTGCCGGTGGGCAAGCTCTATTCCATGTCGGAGCGAGAGATCAAGGACCTGAAGGACTTTATCGAGAAAAATCTAAAGAGAGGATTCATCAGGGAATCCAAGGCGGCAGGGGGGAGCCCAGTGTTCTTCGTGGACAAGAAATCGAAGTCAAATTTTATTAGAAACATAGTCAAATTTTATTAAACTTAACCATCCAGGAGTCCTTTAGTTCTTTGCTTCCATTTTAATGAGGGAACAGAAATATGTGAAAAGCAATGTTGTCCAATGTTATCTGATAATATGTCCCAACAGGCCCATTGCTCTGAATCAAATTCAATGCAACAAACCAGCCAGGGAAAACATTAAATTTAGGGAAGCTTTTAATGTTTGACGAACTATTGTATTTTAAGATTTTGTTGGAAGCCGCCCAGAGTTTTAATGCCCATGTTTTAGTGTCCTTTTAATATGTTTTAAAGTAAAAGATTCAAGAAAGATCCTTCTTCTGGGGCCTGCCTGGTGTTAGCCTGTGTGTAGTTCAGATTCGGAAGTTTGATTGCATTTCCTGCCATTTGAGTGAAGAGTGCTCTGTGTCAGAGCTGGCCACACCTCCTTGCAGGCATGCCTTAAATACCATGGTGCTCCAACCATTTGGGCCATCTGACCAAGCAAGGCAACTGTCCAACTGCAGCACCCCCGATTCCTTTGTCAACAATGGTAGGCTTACTGGAAGGAAATGGATGGAGTATGAAGAGCCTTTTTCACTCATTGCAGCTTTTGAGCAGGGCATGTGGAACCATGCCTTCTCTTTGCAAGATCACATCTACAATGTGGATTTCAAGCAGTTTAACCAGTGCAACTTAAGGATGGGTGTTATGTACTGAGTTGAATAGGATCCAAACTGCAGCAGTCTGATTGGTCCTAGAACAATAGGATCCAAATTGCAGCAGTCTGATTGGCCCTAGAACAATAGGATTCAGAATGCAGCAGTCTGATTGGTCCAAGAACAATGCAGCAGTATGATTGGTTGGCAGGAACCACCCAATCATGCTCCAGAGATAAGTGAATCCACAACCTGATTGGCTTACAGTAGAATTCCAGAATTAACCAATCATGTGCAGCCCATTGTGTAAATAATGTATATAAAGCAGATACTTTGAGGGGACTTTCATTCATTCCTCCTCACCACTATGAGCTGAATAAAGAGCATGAAATCACTTTGCGACTCTGAGTATATTTCAATGGGCTTCTCTCATCATATCACATGCGCCTTCAATGCCTTATCCACCAATGTTATGACTATTGCTATGGTGAAGACAAAACCTCCAAACGGGGTCAATCTGTTTGGAGGAAAATTCCTTCCTGGCTCTGAAAATGGCAACCATTATTGGACCACAACAAAGCCAAGGAATGCAGTGCCCTAGAAGGACAATGTTAGCTTACATAAACACACAGCATCATTAAATGGGGGGGGGGGGGAATAAGGAGGGTTTTTCTGCAACCAACTGTGGAGCCTGGGTTCAGGTACAGACAACGTTTATCGGGTCTAAAGGCCTGTTAACTTGGCCTGTTTGGATTGGCCACAATTCAAGTAAAAAGATGGTGGCAAACCTGCCACTCCCCTGTGACTGGTCTAGGACAGGGGTCAGCAAACTTACTGTGCCTCGGTCCAGTGTCTCCAGTGCCGATCGCACAGCAGGCCAGAGTGTGGGGTAGTGCTTGCCCATATGCGTGCACACATGCTATTTCCGGTCACTTCCGGGTCAGAGGAGCATCGGAAATAGCTTGTGCAAGGACCCCTTGTAAACAAAAAGATACAAGAAAGATCCTTCTTCTGGGGCCTGCCTGGTGTTAGCCTGTGTGTAGTTCAGATTCAGAAGTTTGATTGCATTTCCTGCCATTTGGGTGCAGAGTGCTCTGTGTCAGAGCTGGCCCACACCTCCTTGCAGGCATGTCTTAAGCTTTAAGACCATGGGCCTCCAACCATTTGTGCCATATGACCAAATAAGGCAACTGTCCAACTGCAGCAGCCCCATTTCCTTTGTAAAAGACGATGAGGAACCCAACAGAGGATGAAGTACCAAGGCACTGATGCCCCTGCTATTTGCAGAATTCTAATGATCCCAGCAGAGCTGATTCTCTACTGAGGACTTGTTGGCCGGAATGACTGACTGCAGGTACAAGGCAGGGCAGACCTCGTAGACACCCAGGGCTTTAGCCCCCTCAATATTTCTAGGAAGGGTGCTCAGTCCCCCCAGTATTGAGGGGACCGCCATCCCCCACCACCAGGCTGTTGCTGTGGCCACAAATGACTGTCACCAGCAGCCGTGGGAGGCCAAGGGCCCTGTTAGCCACGAGGGACATGCGACAAATATGAATGGCCACGCCTGGCAGGGGAGGCGAAGATGGAGGAGAGGGGAGGGGGAAAATTTGATTTAATCCATTTGCATTCTGCAGGGTATCATAACAGGTTTCCAAACAAATAAACAACTTTTAACCAAGAGGAAGGAACCAGAATGATTGGCAACTCAAACTAGAGCAAAAGCCTTAGTTTTTCACCCCATCTTAATGCAGCCTATGGGACCAAACAATTCATTTGGCGCCGGGCGTAGGTACCTGAGCGGGACTTACGACAGATGTGGATGAACACATCTAGGTCACATTGAGGAATTTGACCACACAGATGGGCCAGTGAGTGAAAGATGAAGGAGAATTTGGAATGTTAATAACTCCACAGGGTTCTGTCTTGGGCCCGGTCTTATTCAACATCTTTATCAACGACTTGGATGATGGACTCAAGGGCATCCTGATCAAATTTGCAGATGACACCAAACTGGGAGGGGTGGCTAACACCCCAGAGGACAGGATCACACTTCAAAACGACCTTGACAGATTAGAGAACTGGGCCAAAACAAACAAGATGAACTTTAACAGGGAGAAATGTCAAGTATTGCACTTGGGCAAAAAAAATGAGAGGCACAAATTCAAGATGGGGGACACCTGGCTTGAGAGCAGTACATGTGAAAAGGATCTAGGAGTCTTGGTTGACCACCAACTTGACATGAGCCAACAGTGTGACGCGGCAGCTAAAAAAGCCAATGCAATTCTGGGCTGCATCAATAGGAGTATAGCATCTAGATCAAGGGAAGTAATAGTGCCACTGTATTCTGCTCTGGTCAGACCTCACCTGGAGTACTGTGTCCAGTTCTGGGCACCACAGTTCAAGAAGGACACTGACAAACTGGAACGTGTCCAGAGGAGGGCAACCAAAATGGTCAAAGGCCTGGAAACGATGCCTTAGGAGGAACGACTAAGGGAGCTGGGCATGTTTAGCCTGGAGAAGAGGAGGTTAAGGGGTGATATGATAGCCATGTTCAAATATATAAAAGGATGTCACATAGAGGAGGGAGAAAGGTTGTTTTCTGCTGCTCCAGAGAAGCGGACACGGAGCAATGGATCCAAACTACAAGAAAGAAGATTCCACCTAAACATTATGATACGGAAGGGTGTCTTCTTCACCTTCTTCTTCGCTACAATATATCCATTTATTTCCAATTGTCAATGTCAAAAGGGACTAAAATCTATAAAATGCATAGAAAATCAACGTGCCAATTTGCTCAATTTCTCTAGGACTCCATGACACCTCCCCTGTCCTCCATAATCCCTCAAGCAAGGTGTCCAGACCCTAATCCTGTCAAATCACTCTGCCAAGCCTTTCCTCCGGGCAATGCCAGGTGGCAGGCTATGCATACATGGACCATTGTCTTCTCATCACCGGTACTCAGGATGTGCTTATCTGCGCATATCTCCAGCTCTGCATATTCCCCCCTCCCTCCTCCATATGTTAATTCTGTGTAACCCAACCTCTTCTTAATGTATTCATGATGTAACTGGGATGTATTTTGCACTGTATGCTGGGACATGGAGGGAAGTTTCAAAAGTTCATGTCACCCCTTTCTCGCTGTTCAATCTCGCCTTGAACCTGTTGCGCAATAAACTTGGATCTTCTGCAGTTTGCTCCTGTCTCCGGCTGAGCTCATTTTCCTCCGCAGGGACCCGCGGACTTAGTCCGCCGAGCTGGGTGGCAGAGCAGCCTCGCACCCAGATTTTACCATAACAATTAGGAAGAACTTCCTGACAGTAAGAGCTGTTCGACAGTGGAATTTGCTGCCAAGGAGTGTGGTGGAGTCTCCTTCTTTGGAGGTCTTTAAGCAGAGGCTTGACAACCATATGTCAGGAGTGCTCTGATGGTGTTTCCTGCTTGGCAGGGGGTTGGACTCGATGGCCCTTGTGGTCTATTCCAACTCTATGATTCTATGGAGCCTGGCAACCCAACAAAGCAAGATGCATACGCGAGGGCACTAACAATGAGCAAAAAAAAGAGGCGAGAGCACAGTTTAGCCTTTTGAGAAGCAGAGGGGCTTATGGAATCTTTGTGTCAAGTTTTGCAACCTCTGGGGAACTTGCTTGTGATGCTGCAGTTACTTGGCACAGAGAAACGAAACAGCACATCTCTCTTAATTGAACCATCCTACAGACTGGAAGTACTGTACATTACGAGTGCATGGCGAGTTGCTGCCAAATGTTTGCCTGCTTGATTTCCCTAGCACATAAGCGGACTTCAGTTGAAATCACATGTGGGCATGTAAGCATGAACTGAAACACTGGCAGGCATTTCTGTGGACACAGATGTAATTTTCTTCCAGCTATGATCATGGGGACAGCTGTACCTGACTCTGTTTACAGTCCAAATTGCATTAACATTTCCCTGGTTGGAAAGACAGACACAGCCGAAGAGGCTACATCTGGTCAAGTGTAGAAGGAAGTCAGAAAATGGGTGATTGATACCCAAGTCATTTCTTTCCCCTGGGATGTAAACAGGTTTTGCCTTCTCACCCACGCCCCACCACTTTCATGTGACAAAGAGTGTTCTCCTTAATGGAGAGCGCTGGTTGCGGTGGGGTCTATCAGGCCACCCCCCCCCCTTGGTTGCCAGGCAGGATTGGAAAGTTGGCCTGTGGCAATGACTAGTTGTGGTTGAGTTGCTGGGGCAATTTATGTGTTGCAATTTGGTGGGAGGGATCTAATGCTTTATATTTTGTGCACGCAGCTTGGACACTTTCTCTTTGCTGCGTGCATCGGAACACCCGCCCGCCCGCCCGCCCGCCCGCCCTAAATTTAAGGGTTTTCTGCGTTGACCTTGCTATGCCTGTCATGGGGTCATCTGCTGTTGTGGCAGGGGACTGGTAGGAATTTTGTCCATCTGGCTGATTTGTTTTTTGCCTACTGCAAATCGTCACAACTTGTAAGTTGCGGTTAGGCATTGGTTATCAAATTGGTTGGAAGAGGGGCAAGGATTGGCTGGGCCTGCCCCTCCAACGCTGCTGCGGAAAGGGAATTCCGTTAAAGGAACCCAGGGGCTTGCCATGTTTTTGTCCGAATCCCTGGAATGGGGCTAGGACCGGCAAGCCCTAGGGAGCATGCGGGGAGAAGTGAGGGCCTGTCGCTCAGCTCCATTTCTCCCCAATATTGTTTTCCCTTACTGGCTTTCGGTGGAATCCGGAAGTAAGTTCTGTCCCCAGGCGGGGGGCGGGGGGGACGACGACAGATAGTCTTAACCAATGCCTAAGCAATCACTAACAATCATGTATGTTAATAAAGTTGTGGCCAAAATTATGCCAAAAACCTTAAACAAAAATGATGTGTCTTTCTATGGGTGAAAGAAAATCAAAAGCCTTTCTGCCTCGCCCCTTTCTCCTCTAAGAACGCTGAAGCCTCATTATCAACAGCTGTGTCTTTCCCCAGCTATTCCTTCTCCAGCTTCTCTTCCAGCTAGAGTCCCAATAGCATCCAAAAGAGTCACAGATTCTCCATTACTATTAGCAAACAACTATGGGAACTGTAAGTGACGATTGTTTAAATGTTTTCACACTTAATATTAAAGCAGCACAATCTTTTGGAAACATTGGCTTTGAAATTTTTGGTCCGGGCCTAAAGCTTAAGCTTGAATAACGCCTAAACACAATAGGCTATGCAAAGCTGCCTTTGCTTTTTGCTACTATAAAAGTTGTATTAATAGTTGGTTTTTATGTAGTAGGAAAACTGATAAACCAAATGTTAAGTAGGTACAAATATTATGTCTAAGTAAATAATTTTCCCCACACACAAACAAAAAAGATAGTTCCCGTCCTCAAGTTTACAATCTCATTGCTAATCCTTTTTGGGTAGTCTGAAAGCTTTTTTTCTTTCTTTTTTAAGGTGGGGGAAACCCGAGATGAAAGTAGGAATGTGTTTAAGCTAAAGTTGAATTGTAATGTTTGTTTATAATGCTTCTGAATTTCATGGACTGGGAAAAGCCTCAATGACCTTGCTCCCAGCCCTTCCCTTGCTGCAAAAAATAAAATAAAAATATCTACAACCACAGGAGTTTCACCCCACATTGCCTTAGATGGCTAAGCTAACATGTTTAATTAGAGAAAAATCGTTACTAGCATTTGTTAAGGATTGGAAGTTTCCTATGGACCTTTTGTGTGAAAGACAAAATGAACTTGCAGTATCTGAATTTGAAGATTGAAAAAAAATACTCTCTTTAACATTCTATTTTCTATAAACCAGTATCATACGTAGCTACTGAAACCCAGAAGTCCTTTTATTCTAGTCTCTCCCTTTAGTTGTTTTCTTTCTTTCCCTTTGTCTTCTACTTTTGTTTTCTCTTTTCCTTGTATTTTCTTCCTTCTGACTTTCTTTCTGCTCTTTCTTAGCTTAAGTAGCTGTTTTAACTCAGTATATTATAAAATATATATTTATAATGAATATTATTTCTGTCTGTCTTAGAACAAGTATCAATCAATAAATACAAACTTTTTAAAAAAAGGATTTTTACACCACAAACTCTTTCCCCAGTGTTCTATCGCAAACTGTTCCCCCAAGGAAAACACCCTAGCAGTTTCTTGCTGCAGCCCCAGCCCCACAAATCCCACTCCCAGCCAAGTTCTGTATGCCTCACCCCTTCCTTCTCCTCTATAAGTACCCCGAAGCCTAATTTTCAACAACTGTGTCTTTCCTCAGTTGCTCCTAATCCTGCAGATATCCTCCACCTGCTGTCCAGGGACCCAATACAGCATCTATGCAAGAGGGAAATCCAGAGGCCTGACATCAGCACACCCTGTGGCATGACTGCACAGCCTATAGTGGCAAAGGACTGAGGACGCCCAAAATTTTAAAGAAGGGGTGGGCCCCTTCAAAATTCCCTGGGACAGTGAGACTTTAACACTCCCTATGGTGTGCTTGAGATATCTAGGGGGTCAAGGTACTCCCAAAATTTTCAATAGGCGTGGGCCCCCTCAAAATTCCCTGGGATCACACAATGTCAGCACACCCCCATGGTGTGCTTGTGACATATACAGGATGGGGAGGCCAAGGACTCCAAATTTTCAAGGGGGTGCCCCCCTCAAAATGCCCTGGAGCGGTGTGATGTCAGCACATGCCATCTAAGGGGACATGGGCTGAGGGCCCCCAAAATGTTGATGGGTCCCCCTCAAAATTCCCTAGGGTCATGTCATGCAATTTCAGCACACCACATGGTGTTCTTGTGCCATCTAGGGGGGCATTGGCTGAGGGGTCCCAAAATGTTGAAGCGCCCCCACAAAATTCCCTGGGGTCATGCAATTTCAGCACACCCCATGTTGTGCTCATGCCGTCTAGGGGGACATGGGCTGAGGGGTCCCAAAATGTTGAAGCGCCCCCCCAAAATTACCTGGGGTCATGCAATTTCAGCACACCCCATGTTGTACTCATGCCGTCTAGGGGGACATGGGCTGAGGGCCCCCAAAATGTTGAAGGGTCCCCCTCAAAATTCTCTAGGGTCATGCAATTTCAGCACACCCCATGTTGTACTCATGCCGTCTAGGGGGACATGGGCTGAGGGCCCCCAAAATGTTGAAGGGTCCCCCTCATAATTCCCATGTCTATTGGGACATGGGCTGAGGGCCCCCAAAATGTTGAAGGGTCCCCCTCAAAATTCCCTGGGGTCATGCGATTTCAGCACACCCCATGTTGTGTTCATGCCGTCTAGGGGGACATGGGCTGATACCGTGGGATGCACCACTGAATTTTTCTTCAAACATCTGTGGGCCTGGTGTGACACAATATCAAATTTCATTGGACAACATTGTTTTTCACACATGCATGCTTCTCTTCCCCCCTTAAAATGGAAGCAACTAAGTAAAGATACACTGCCTCCGATTCTCATAACCCTTAGATTTTCATAGGCAGCTGTCTGCAAAGGTCATCCATCAGGGCGACCAAGACTGACTCAGTTCTTCGGCCAGGATTGAACCCAGATGGGCATGGATTTAAATCATCTGTGTTTTCCAAGAATTCTTGTAGCTGCCCCACTGCTATCGCCTCCTATGACTAGGCGGACAATGACCTTTTAACACACTGAAAGCTCCCAAGTCCAAAAGGTGTGAAGGGGGCCAACTCCCACTTGCACGGGCAAAGGCACTTTATCTGCGACTGGTGCCACCCACCCAAGCCACTGTTTGAACGGCTGAGATCATAGAATCATAGAGTTGGAAGAGACCAGAAGGGCCATCGAGTCCAACCCCCTGCCAAGCAGGAAACACCATCAGAGCACTCCTGACATATGGTTGTCAAGCCTCTGCTTAAAGACCTCCAAAGGAAACATCACAATATCATACTCTGGGAAGGTACTGTCAGTACAGGACTGGACCAGAGCAGGCAGTCTGAATTGTCAACCATTTTGCATTCTATATTCCCTATCTTTTAAACAACCCTCGTTTGTTGCGGTTGTTGCGGCAGTTTTGCGGCTCTTAAAAGCCAGAAGGGTACTAGCAGCAGGACCAACCTACACCCCTCAGCTGTTTAGAACCTTCCTTAGGCACAATTTATGCATGATCTTTGTTTTGCAGCCTTTTCAGAGCATGAGGTTAATCCCCTGTTCTCCTTGTTTTCCTAAAGAAAATGAGATTTTCAATGTTTCTGGGGGGGTTTCAAAATTTTTTATTGATTTTCCAGCTCCGAGACAGAGCACTCTGCATTTTTTGCCATTTGGGTGCAATCAAACTGCAGATTCTGAACTACACATGGGCTGATACCCCGGGATGCACCACTGAATTGTTCTTCAAAAATCTGTGCTTTCTTATTTCTTCACCTTTTTGTTTCCTCATCGTCTTTTACAAAGGAAATGGGGCTGCTGCAGTTGGACAGTTGCCTTACTTGGTCATATGGCCCAAATGGTTGGAGGCCCATGGTCTTAAAGCTTAAGACATGCCTGCAAGGAGGTGTGGGCCAGCTCTGACACAGAGCACGGTGCATTTTCTGCCACGTGGGTGCAATCAAACTGCAGAATCTGAACTACACGTGGGCTGATACCCCGGGATGCACCACTGAATTGTTCTTCAAAAATCTGGGGGTACACCACCTAAGCTTTGAGCTACCTCTCCAATAGTGACCCATCAACACCAAACAGTTTGTCGTTGGCTTCCTTGGCATAGTTCTTCAAGTAGGAGGCTTCCTTAGCAAAGTAAACAGTAGCAAAGTAAACTGCGCTATTAACGGACAAGGCCAAGCAGGCGTTAAAGATGTCTGTGCAAATAGGCTTTATCCAGGACGCTCCTGTGCCATGGAAAAGGTCTCTGTCCAAGGAGGTCTGGTCCTCTACTGAGTGTATCTGGGAAATGCGCCTCTTCTGCCTTCTGATAGGCTACACCTGAAAAGAGCCACTTCTGCCACTGTGAAAGCTGAGCTCTCTTGAGGTGGTAGGAGGACCCATGCAGCAGGATAAAGCCCACAATAAACACCGAGAGGATCCTCTCCTGTGAGGGCTACAGTGGGAAGGGATGGAGCAAGAAACCATAAACAGTGTGCAGTAAAGGTAAATGTTTGTAAAACGATCCTGAGAATTTGTTGGGCTGCAGACTTAGGCAAATTTGGGCTGAGGCAAAAAAAAGTCCTGAAAACCATTCTCTTAGAGTTAGTTTTTCCATTATTAATGCCTTAGTTTCATACTTGGATGCTTCATATATAGTTAGTGCGGATGAATAAAGTATACCTGATGATTACTTAGAGGTGCTTAGCTTTCCTTTAAAGCAAATAATGGGTACAATGATGGAGTTTTCTGCTTCTCACAATTCCTTTGTCAGCTGAGTTTCTTCCAAACCTCTAATCTATTTTTGAAAAGAGTCTTGGTAATAGTAATAATAAGCAATAATGGGAATATTGTTGGCTCTGTACCGTGCCATGCTAATGAGTACTCCTTTTTATTTTAATGTTTTCTTGTTTAAGGAGAAATATATTAGTTTGCTCCCTTCCTTGCTAACTTTCCTGCTGTGGAATTCTTGAAAACTGGCAAATTTTAGCCATTAAACAGGAACTTTGAATAGAAAGCATGTATTAACAATATCCCCAATCTTCCCTAGGCAGCATGGCCAGTGGTCAAGGATGATGGGGACTGGCCTCCAGAGGACCAAAGATTCTCCATTCCTGGTGCAGGTAGAAGAATTGTAATTATTCCACCACAGGGAAAAATAATACATAGTGTGTGTGTGTGTGTGTTTGTGTGTCACAATTCATCATGCTGTTTTGTGTCAACATAAGCTGAGTTCTTTTCTATTCTTGCTGGATGTTCAAGAAACTGCCAGTGTAACGAGATGTCACACACAAGGATGTCAACTCTTAGTGAAGCTGTTGAGAGCGTTTCAATTTTAGAGGGTGGTTGAAGGCAAAAATTGGGAGACTTCATAGTGAAAATGGAGCGAATGCCCACCTTTTAAATTTGTTTTTAAAATAACGTTTCTATCTGTCAGATTGAAGAGCATCTTGAAAACATGACTGCCATGAACAAGCACACAAGCAGCTAATAATGCAAACAGCAAGACTCTCTATATGGTTTGTCTCCCGCCTCTCAATGGCTCTTTAACTAACCTTTTGATTTGGGGTCCTTTGTATGACACCATATGCAGCTTTATTATTTGGATCTGAACAGGATGCAGGTACCTTTCCCTTTCAAGATATTGTGTGATAATTTTACTTTTATTTAAGTAGAAACTGCTTTACCAGTCTGATGCTGGGGTCACACAAACCCCAATTAGATGGTGGTGGTGATGTTTGAAAGATTTGCTTGACTGACCCCAAATTAATATAAAGAGGATGAAATTGTCTTGAGGAAGATTGTTGATTGTACAGGGGTAGAAGTATACAGGAATGATGAATGGGGGGGGGGTCAGAGTTGTCGAGCAGCAGTCCTTTACTGAGCCTGTCAGGCCCCACCACAACCCAGGTAAAGAGAAGCAGGGCAGGGCCCTTCAGGCTATCAGCAGGTCAGTCCTGGGCAACAGCAGCAGCAGCGGTTTGAAATTTCAGAAAAGAAATTGATACTTTCCCCCCTAATGTACATATTTTTCAAGATTCAAAAAGCAAGAGAATAAGAATTGGGTCGCTATCCATGGCCGCTTCTTAAGACCAAAGAGAAGCAGAAAGACCAGACGCCTCCACCGCCCTCACTTCCGATTGGACGCTGTGCCAATGACACATTTGTTGACTTTTCTGGCCAAGCGGATGGTATGTTGCACGGAATTTCATATTGGTAAAAAGTAATGTTGTCCAATGTTATATGATATCATTATATGATACGAGTCCCAATCTTCCTTTAACGCACTCACCAAGGCCTCTCATTACCTGGAACATTAATGATCCAGGCTCACTCCCAAATAGGAGATGGGTTTGGAAAGAATTTAAAAGAGACAGAAAGAGATTTTAATTCAGGAAATTCACCAGAGGAGCTACCGTTGATTTTTGCGCATATTTCCTAAGCACAAAAAAGGTTGTGTTTTGTATTTCTTCGTTCCTAGCACACTCCCCAGTCCTATATGCCTGTCTGCAGAGTTAGTTTCACTCATGCTGTCAGGCGACTAAGTTTGCCCTGACTCTCTTCAATTTCCCTGGCATTGGTGCTCTATGGCCAAAGGATGCTGCTTCTTGCATCTGTTCACTCACTGTAGTAATGACCGCTCCCCGCTTAAAACGGGGGGCGCCCTTTGCGGGGACGCGTGCAGCCCCTAGATCTGGAGCGGCCCCAACAGCATAGGCTTGGCTTTTCCTTCCCTCAGGTGGGATACCTGGAGGTCTCCGCCTACCTCAGTCAGTTGTCCAATCCCACCTGGGGGAAGCGTTGCCAAGGAGACCAGGCCAGGTAGGGGAGGGATTACCTGCCCACACAATAGAGGGAGGATCTTACCTAGGAATCCTCACTTGGCTCCAGAGCTTCTCCCACCCTACCCACCCTCAGTTAATGTCTTATTTTGCAGGTTAACTTTTCTTCACAGGTATGCGGGCGCTGCTACGTTAAGGTCGCTGTTAAAGGGCCGGAAAGGAATTTCCCTGCATTGGCAGGTTTCGCCTTTCCCGTAGCAAAACGTCACAACTTTGGCGGTATCAGGCCTTGGGCGGAATCCTTTTGTCCATCTTCCTCTTGCGGCGGCGATACCAGGGTTCCCCGTTAAAGGGGTTTTCTGAAGGGAGGCTTTGGCCGTACACCGAAAGGTCGTCATTGCTCTCTCCTGCGGCGGCGGCGTTACGGGGGCGGCCATCTCTGCTTGAACATATGTTCTCCAGAGCCGGCCCATCCCCCCCCCCCACACACACTGGATAACCCTGATGCTCCCTAGGTCCCCGGCTGGGGACCGGGGAGGGAGAACGCCCAATGCCTGAGCCAAGGTCTACCCACATTTGAAATTTAATAAAGTTGTGGCCAATTTAATCCCATAGCACGTTGTCTTGAGTCGTTATTCCACATGACGGGGGGACCGTGCAGGATCTGGGGACTCCGCCTGTCCACGCAATGTCAACTTTCCCCACTTAGGCAAGTTAGAACCAGGGCTTTTTCTCAGCTGGAACTTGCTCGAACAGATCCAGCACCTCTCAGGTGGGCACCATTAGAGAACAAGGGAAGTGTTTGTGAATTCTGGCACTTTTTAAAAAATAGAAAAAATATTAAACGCGTAACAAAACATGAAGCTGAAATATATTGACCAGACACAATTTCAACGAGTGTCAGAGCTGCTTCCAGATCCTAGCTCACAGAGGATCACGCTAGCCAGCGATCATTAAGTAAAAGTCTTTATTGAGTTACAGTTTCCATTCTCAAGCTGCTGCGTGCAACTCTACGTCTAGTGGCTAGATCGGCGAAGCTCCGTCTGAGTCTCCGCCCCTTGTGCACCAACTTAATATCCTAGCCCTGCTCCACCTTTTCCGCCTGACTGTTCTCCTCTGGGTCCCTCTACCCCCCGGGGTCTCTTCCTTCCTGGATTCTTCTGACGCCGACCCCCCGGACCCTCCTGTCTCCTTGCGCCGGGCTTTAGGACCTGGCTCTCTTTCAGGGCTGCCCACTGCGTCACTTTCCTGTGCATTTGAACTTGGCGCGCGCGCCCAACTTTCCACTTTCCGTCTGACCGTTTCCTCGCTCCCCGATGGAGGTGTGGCCACTCCTGACTCGTGCCCTCCCTCCTGTTGTGAGCTGCCAGCGCTTGCCCCCTGGCTCCCTTCCTCTTCCCTGCTCTCTGGCGGTGACGCTGGTCCCGATTTCCAACTGCTCTCCTCTGAGTCCCCTCTGGCTCTATCTTCCTGGGGTGCCCCCCTAGACTCCCCCCTTGCCCTGGCCACTGGTGCTCCTTTCTGTGAATCTTCTGATTCACTGGAAAGACTCGGAGATCTCGGGTCGACTTCATCACTCATCTTTTCTTCTGCCTCCTCCCCTTCGCTCTCTGTTTCCTCCCTTGCCCTTGCCTCTGCTCCTGAAGCCCTGACATCCATCCCCCCCTCGAAGCCCCCCATTCCCCCCTCCCCTCCTTCCGGTGCGGGAGCTGGGTGCTGCTGTGTCAAAGGGACGAACGTCGGATATCGTTCGCTTCCCATGGCGGGCCTCCATCTGAAGTCTCCCGGGTCTTCCTCCCTGCTCTCGTCGGCGACGGTCACCTCCGCTTCCATCTCTGTGCCGCCGTGCTCGAAACCAGGGTCGTCCCCGAAAACGTCCATGTCCGTCTCTCCCTCACTTCCTCCTGGCGGCGTTGCTCGTCCTGGACCTTCCAGCCACTTCCTGCGCCACTGCTCCTCTGGTCTATCGTCCCACCAATACGAGGGTTCTGAGGCAGATCCCGAGGGTGACCCCTCCGGGGAACGGACGTCTCGTGTCGGGTCCTCGTCCGAGTCGAACCCCCGGAACGTGCTGGCCGAAAGCGTGGGCGTGAAAAGCCAGTCGTCGAAAAAGTCTGCTGGCATTGGTCTATGTGGGAAGAGGGCATGAAACTCGTCTTTGAGCAGAGGTTCGTCCAAGGCGTAGCCCGGCACCCAGCTGTTCGCACTGGCCGGGGTGCCCTCCTTGGCGAGAAAGTATTCTACCCCCTCTTCCCCCCATCTGGAGTCCAAAATCTCCGTGGCTTCGTTGATGCGCTCCTCCTGTGCCACTCCCGCGTGCCCGGTTCTGTCTCTGAACGGACTCGGTGCCGTTCCGGGTTCCTGAAACCTGTGCGGTGCCTTGTAGGGAGTGAGCACCGATCTGTGGAACACCGGATGCATTCTGGAACCCTCCGGAAGCGCCAGCCTGAAAGCTACCGGGTTGACCTGCTCTTCGACTTGGTAGGGCCCCAGTTGCTTATGCCCTAGTTTCTTCTTGGCCAACGACCTGGCCGGCACTGCGTGGGCTGCTAACCAGACCCAGTCTCCCACGTGGATCTCTTCGCCAACCCTTCTGTGTTTGTCCGCTTGTACCTTGTATGCGTGCTTGGCCAGCTCCAGGTGGCGCCGCAGCTGATCGTGGACTTCCTGCAACTCCGACGCGAACGCATCTGCTGTCTGCGGCTCCCCCTCCCCCAGTCTTTCCAGTCCCGGGAAGGTTCTGGGGTGCCTCCCGTTGTTGGCGAAGAACGGCGTGACCCCCGTGGACATGTGCTTCGTGTTGTTGTAGGCGAACTCGGCGAGCGGCAGGTAATCCACCCACGTCGCAGGCTGTTGATTCGCATAACATCTCAGGTACTGCTGCATGATGGCATTGACCCGCTCCGCTTGCCCGTTGGTCTGCGGGTGTCTCGCCAACGCCAGGTTGATCTTGACGTTCAGGAAGCCCATCAGCTTCTGCCAGAAATTCGAGATGAACTGCCGCCCCCGGTCGGACAGAATAGACCGTGGCAGACCGTGAACCTTGAACACGTGGTCTATGAACAGTTTGGCGGTTTGCTCCGCCGTGGCCACCTTAGCACACGGAATGAAATGTGCCATCTTGGAAAACAAGTCCACCACCACCAGCACTGCCGTCTTGCCCCTCGAGCTGGGCAGATCCGTGACAAAGTCCAGGGCCACCCTCTCCCATGGTTCGACCGGAGTTTGCAGCGGTTCCAACAGTCCGGCCGTCGGTCTGTGCACTGGCTTGGCCCTCTGGCAGGTGTCACACCTCGCCACGTAGTCCGCGACCTCCCCTCTCATTCCGGGCCACCAGAAATCCCTGGCGACTAATTCCACCGTCTTCTCCTTGCCAAAGTGCCCGGCAGTGGGCGCGTCGTGCAGCTGCTGCAGCACCTTGGCGCGAAGTTCGTCTCCCGGCACGTAGATGGCCCCTTTACGGATGAGCAATCCATCTCTTAGCTGGAAACCGTCGGTCGCTGCCTTGCCCCTTTGCAGCTCTGCCATCTTTGCTTGCGCGAAGGAGTCATCCTGCAACGCTCGTCGCACCGCCTCCAGGTCCACGGTTGCCGCGGCGCACGCCCACACTGTTGGTGCGAAGATGTGCATGGCGGCCGCTGGCGTTGCGTCCTCCAGATACTGTGGCTTACGGGAGAGAGCGTCCGCCATGATGTTGGTGTCCCCCGGGACATACTCTATTCGGAAGTCGAAGTTCGCAAAGAACTCAGCCCAACGTATCTGCCTCTGGTTCAGGAACTGTGCTGTGCGCCAGTGCTCCAGATTCTTGTGGTCCGTGCAAACCTGCACCGTGTGCTTGGCGCCGATCAGGAAGTGCCTCCACGCTTTGAACGCTGCATGAATGGCCAGCAACTCCCTGTCCCAGATGGTGTAGTTCTGCTCGGACTTGCTGAGCTTCCTGGAGTAAAACGCTCCCGGCCGCCAAACCCCCTGCGGGTCTTTCTGCAGCAGGACCGCCCCCACGGCTCTGTCCGAGGCGTCTGTCTCCACCCTCATCGGCCTGCTGGGGTCGACATGCAGCAGCTGCTCTTCCGACGCGAAGAGACGCTTGAGTGCCTGAAAGGACTGCTCCGCCTGCTCTGTCCAGATGAACTTCTTTTTCTTGGAGCTAAGCGTGTCCGTGATGGCCGCTGTCTGCATAGCGAAGCCCTTGATAAACTTGCGATAGAAGTTCGCAAAGCCGACAAACCGTTGGACCTCCTTCCGGTTGCGTGGGCTTTTCCAATCCAACACCGCTCGAACCTTGGCGCTGTCCATGGCGAGCCCCTTGTCAGACAACTTGTAGCCCAGAAAATCCACCTCAGTCACGTCGAATTGGCACTTCTCCAGCTTGGCGTAGAGCCTATGCTGCTTTAGCCTGCTCAGCACTTCCTTGACGTGTCTGTCATGCTCCTGCTGCGATTCCGAAAAGATCAGGATGTCATCTAAGAAACAGACGCACGTCTTGTAGAGAAGTCCCGCCAACACGTGATGCATGAATGCTTGAAAAACGTGGGAGCCATTTTGCAATCCAAAAGGCATAACTCTATATTCGTAGGTGCCCAGTGGCGTGAACATGGCTGTCTTCCACTCATCTCCTTCCCGCATGCGAATGAGGTTGTACGCCCCTCGCAGGTCTAACTTGGTGAACACGCTGCCCTTCCGCACCTTTGCTAGGAGGTCGTCGATTCGGGGCATGGGGAAGTCCGATGGCTTGGTCACACTGTTTAAGATGCGATAGTCCACTACAAGTCTTTTTTTGGGGCGTGTCCCGCTTCTTAACAAAGAATACAGGACTGCCCCCCGCTGCCTTGGACTCCCGGATGAAACCGCGCTCCAAATTATGATCTATGAACTCTTTGAGTTCTTGCAGTTCGTCCTCTGACATGGAATACAGCTTCCCTTTAGGCAGCGCCGCCCCCGGCAGCAGGTCAATTTTGCAGTCATATGGTCTGTGAGGGGGTAGCCTGTCTGCCTCCTTCTCGCAGAAAACTTCCAAAAATTCTGCGTACTTGTGGGGAATCGCTTGCAGCGTGCCTAGCAGCAGCTTTGACTCCTCTTCCTCTCCTTCCTGCCGGGGCACGATGCAGTGTTCAGCACAAAAGGAAGAGCCGAAGGTCAGCTGCCTCTGGTACCAAGCCAGCGTTGGGCTGTGCTTGTCCAGCCAACTCATGCCCAATACAATGGGCGTGTCCGATAGTTGAGTGACGTTGAAGCTGATGATTTCCCTGTGATTCCCAAGTCGCATCACCATTGGTGGCGTCTGCTTCACCACTTGCCCCCCGAGCAGCTCCCTGCCATCCACCGTGACAACCTGTAGGGGCAGTGTGGCCGGCAGCAACTGTATAGCGTGCCGGTCGACAAAGTCCTGCCCTATAAAGTCCGCATTGCTGCCTGAGTCAATGGTGATTGGCACGTCCATGGTGATTCCATTGGGCAGCTGGAGCGATGCGGTGAGCCTCACTACTGGTTTGGGCGGGAGGGGGTTCACGGGCTGTAAAATCTCTGGGGACTGCGTCACTAACACGACTGGCTGGGCCCCAGTGCCTTTTCCTCCAGCCAGACTGCGTCGTTTCCCTGCTGTGGTTCTCCTTGCTGCGTTGCTGCAGTCACCATTGCTGAGGCTGCAGTGTGCTTGCGGAGCCTCCGGGGACACTCTTTCGCCATATGCCCTGGCTCCTCACATATGTAACACTTCCTGTTCCCTCTAGGAGGCTTCGCTGTCACTGTTGTCGGTGCTAGGGCTCTGGCTGCTGACTGAGCCCTTGCGCTTCCAACCTCCATAGGTTCCGCTCCCCCTCCTGGCGGAGGCGTGGATTGTGCACGCGCTGCTTCTCTGGGAAGGAAGGAGGAGCCCCTGGCTGGTTCGCGCCCTCCACGCCCTTCGTCCCTGCTCCACGGACGTTCTTCCAGCCGCACCCCCACCGCCAGCGCCCTCTGAACGACCTCCTGCGTGGTCCGGGGTCTCTCCCCCCTCGCAATTTCATCTTTAACCGAGCCGTGCAATCCCTCCCAAAACAGGTCTCTTACAGGAGCCGAATCTCTGTCCCATTCCAGGGCACTGACCAAAGCGAAAAAGCGGGCATGGTACTGCCTTACGCTGGCCCTCCCTTGCTTCAGTCCATGTATCTGCTGCCGAGCAAGATCCACGTCAATGCTTGATAAAAAACACCCATCCATCGCTTTAATAAAGGCATTCGCATTTTGGAGCGCCGGATCATTATCCCTCCACAAATTGCGCAGCCATGCTTTAGCATCCCCATGCAAATGGGACATGATGAATCCCACTTTCTCTTGCTCATCTCTAAAGTCTTTATTCAGCAGTTGCAGTGCGCACATTACGTCTGCTCTAAAGTTGGGATACTGTTGCAGGTTCCCATCGAAGTGAGAGACCAGACCGCCTGTTCGTCTCGCCAACCCAATTCCCTCCTGTCTGGGTGTCAGTTGCCCTTGCTTCGTAAGCACTTCCAACCTGACCTGGAGATCCCTGTAGGCGGCAGCTGCGTCCTCCTCTCTCTTCCTGGATGCAAGAGCCTCGGCATTCAGTTGTGACACTGCTTCTCTGAGTTCCGCTATCTGCTGCTCAGCCGTCATGTCGGCTGCCGTTCGTGAGCTCGCTAGTAGGCACCTGCTTCTCTCCTCTCCTCGAGGCTGTAGATGCCCACAATTTGCGGACGGAGCTTACTGTCAGAGCTGCTTCCAGATCCTAGCTCACAGAGGATCACGCTAGCCAGCGATCATTAAGTAAAAGTCTTTATTGAGTTACAGTTTCCATTCTCAAGCTGCTGCGTGCAACTCTACGTCTAGTGGCTAGATCGGCGAAGCTCCGTCTGAGTCTCCGCCCCTTGTGCACCAACTTAATATCCTAGCCCTGCTCCACCTTTTCCGCCTGACTGTTCTCCTCTGGGTCCCTCTACCCCCGGGGTCTCTTCCTTCCTGGATTCTTCTGACGCCGACCCCCCGGACCCTCCTGTCTCCTTGCGCCGGGCTTTAGGACCTGGCTCTCTTTCAGGGCTGCCCACTGCGTCACTTTCCTGTGCATTTGAACTTGGCGCGCGCGCCCAACTTTCCACTTTCCGTCTGACCGTTTCCTCGCTCCCCGATGGAGGTGTGGCCACTCCTGACTCGTGCCCTCCCTCCTGTTGTGAGCTGCCAGCGCTTGCCCCCTGGCTCCCTTCCTCTTCCCTGCTCTCTGGCGGTGACGCTGGTCCCGATTTCCAACTGCTCTCCTCTGAGTCCCCTCTGGCTCTATCTTCCTGGGGTGCCCCCCTAGACTCCCCCCTTGCCCTGGCCACTGGTGCTCCTTTCTGTGAATCTTCTGATTCACTGGAAAGACTCGGAGATCTCGGGTCGTCGTCATCACTCATCTTTTCTTCTGCCTCCTCCCCTTCGCTCTCTGTTTCCTCCCTTGCCCTTGCCTCTGCTCCTGAACCCCTGACAACGAGTAACAGGTTTTTTTTAATAATTCACATATGTAGTAAAAAGGTGCCATCATGCCATTCTGTGAGCTATGTTAAAATAGCATGCATATCTGCAGCAAAGCAAAAGGGAAAAGTGCCCCATTTCTGCTTTCAGTTGTATATTAGGAATCAGTTTTGTGATCTTTATGATACAAAAAGCTAACCATTTTTTTTTAAGCAGCAACCCAAATATAACTATGAAACAAAAGGTATCAAGAACTATACAACCACTTTTCAAAGCCCCCCAACCAACTCACACCAATCGAATGGCTCCTGGTTCTCTTTCCTCATTCCTTAAATAGCCTTGGTCAACCCATAGAGTGGGCCTCATCTTTCCTAGTTTCCTTGCCTCTCCTCTCCTCTCCCCGGGAGAACTGTCCTAATTCTGTTCCCCAAAACTTCTTAAAACTGAAGATAGAAAGATGCTGTTGGGACAAAGCCAGAGCAGTAGTAACTGCTTGATTGCTTCCATGCCATGTTGTCTTCTGAAGTTTGAATTAAGTTATCTTTGCAAATAATGAGGATTAGGCTGATATGACTATGGAAGATCATAGCTACAGTCCTGTATGACATTAGGCTGTTCAAAGTCAATAGGACTGAAGCAGCTTCTGAACTGTATGCAGGGCTGAAGCCGTTTTCTTTTCCCTCAGAAAGTCTTAAATTAGCAGTTGACTCATTGCTGCTGTAGCAGGACTAAAGAATGGATTTCAGTTTGGAGAGGATAATGACGTCTGCCAAAACTGTCCCTTTTAGTTTAAAGAAAATAAGGCTATCCTAAATTACATGATGCAGGAATTCTAAGAACCCAAGTCAAGCTTTTATTTTTTAAAAAGCAAAGTACTAGAAAATATATGGTAATTATGAAACTTAAGTTTAATATATTATTTTCCACTGGTGTTTGGACTGACCTGCCAGGGAAATATGGAATACTCCTGCCCCCCCCCCCCAGAGTTCAGCTGAAACTGCAGGATGTTCTAAGTCTCTGATGTCACAAGTCTGATCAGTAGGAAACTGGGATGGAAAAGAAGATGGCGGCTGTAACAACTTCTCCTTCGTGAACCCTCCGGATTACAAACCTTTTATTGCCTTTTATAGCCTTTTACAGCCGTCTTTATAGCTGTTTTTATTTGACTTTTAAATTATTTTACCTCTGTTGGAAGTTTTTAATCGTTTCACTTCTATGGTTGGCCTGTCGGGGCCATATACGTATCAACAAGGATATTCAAACCCCCTGCTGAGAAAGCCTGCTGCTGATTAGTAACGCCGCCTTGAAGACTGGGTTATGTTGAGCAGTGGACGAGGAGTAGCAGAGGAGTTGCGTCCATAAAGATAAGTTCTCTTTTATCTCTTTTATCTCCGTTTACCTCTACTTTGAACCTCCGTAGTTAGTGAGACAGCGACAGATGGGTCATGGCAAGCGACCAAGATCTGCTGAGAAAAGTTGTTCACCTCCAAGAGTAAAGCAGTCAAAGCTTGAATCTCCCCCACCATCTACTAACAATAACAGCAAAACGGAGCAAGTAATTGTTTCTGCGGTCGAAACATACAACCGCTTTTGGCCTCTGCATGATCAAGGAGAGTTGGAAAAGCTAGCTGATCCAGCGGGGGATGGAAGCCATAGGGAAACCCTCCTCCCTGATACCTTAATTACACCTCCGTCACTGAAACGGGAAGCATTAGGGCAAACTGCCCATGAATTAGTACCTGATCAAATACAACTGGTAATCAGGACTTTAAGCTTCATCTTCAAGAAATTGGAGGGGATTTCTTCGTCATTGAATAAACTTACACGGGCCTTTCTAGCTCATCTACCTTCCTCAACTGAGCTATCTAATTTGCATCAATCTCCTGTGCAGCTTGTGAGTACCTTAAAGAGACAACTTGACCAGAAATCTCTCCTTAAGGGCTCAAGATGCAGGCTACCACTGCCCCAAAGGAATAAGCAATCCTTGATTTTTCAACCTAATAAAATATGTCTATCCATTTTTTCCCGTGACGCCCCCAGACTTAGGTGGAATAACCTGATGATGGCTAAAGGGTACCTACGTGATTTGTTAAATATTCCTTTTTCCCGGATAGATCTTCTATCTGTAGTACCCCTAAATGCCACGCCCTGGCCAAGGAAATTTATGCTCTCCTTCCAGTCTGCAAGGATCCCACATCTTCTTGCAAGACAAAAAGATCGGCTGGCACCCTGGGAGATTGTAACAACAAGAGTCTTTAAGGACACGAGTGTTAAACCTCTTTTTCCCAACATTTTAACCGGCTATGAACGCCCGTTTCCTTCCTCTGTCCCTATAATAAAGGGAAAAACACCTAGCCGGGTACCCCCTGTTCCACCTGCGACCGCAAGTGACCATCTAGCTAAGCTGAGGAGTGATCCAATTGCAAGCGGAGATTGGAATATCCCTGAAGAGAGAAATCTTATCTCCTCTTATGGAAAACTCCCTTCGGAAGAACAGCAGGCTATTCTCGATAGATTGGATCTACTCAAACAAAGACTCCTATCGCAAGGGGACCCCTCTATGCCGATGAGAGAGGAGAGCAGGTGCTCCACGTCCCACAAGGCGTCTCCATCAAATACCTTGATAATCTCTCAACCTGTTACTTTGTTATCCCCTACTGATCTGAATCAGCAGTCACCTGTTGAACAACAGCACCATTCTACCGTGGAGGAAGTTGATAAACTCAATACTCCCGTTTCAGACCTTATGTCCAATCAAAATATGGAGGTTGATGATTCCTTTGCCTCAATGCCTGAGCTAGAATCATCCCTGCCTGAAGATCACCAGGAAATGACTACGCATGCACCATCCCCACGTTCACGTCCTTCTATACATCTGCGTGATAATTCTTCTCCATCTGCGCAGCAACTACAAGTGATGGCTGGAACACCTCTTAGCGCTACCCTGGTTAAGACTGACAACTCCGACGGACGGATCTACTAGTATAGCCCATCAAAGACTTGCTACTACTCACCTCAATGAACAGCATCCAACCTCACCAACTTTGCCTAATTCTTCCTCCCCGGCAAAACCCTTCCTGCCTGTTAATGTTACCAAATCATGGATTCAATCAACACAGAAGAAGACCTTATCCACACAAACTAAAATTACCGATTTTCTTATAGGTCCTCGTTCTACCTCCAAGAACCCATTAAACAACTCAAAGTGACAATTACCGGGACAGCACAAGGACCCGACATTATCAATACTTAGCTGGAACATCGCTGGTTGGAGAACCAAAAAATCAGACCCCGAATTCAGGAAGTACATAAACTCATTTAATATCATTCTATTCCAAGAAACGTGGGATGAGGAAGAGATTATCATAGATGGCTTCGATCTTCTAACACTTCCGGCCTCCCCTTCCTTGAAAGGAGGTCGCCCCAAAGGGGGTCTTTTGATTGGGATCTCACTCCAACTTCGCGCCAAATTCACTCTGGTACGGGCTTCCCCGCCTTTTGCTCTATCTGGACTGATCACAGAAGGGAAGTCCTCATTACTAATTACTAATGTTTATCTCCCCCCCGAAGGCTCAGCACCTGATCTTGATTGGAGATGGGAATCATTTGAAAATCACCTATTGTCATGTCATACCAAATGCCCTAACTCGTATTCCTTAATTGGGGGAGATTTTAATGCTCGTATTGCCACTAATTGGGACCTACTAACCAAGTCCAAATGGTGGACTCCCCCATGTTTGGACAACTTTGACTTGGAACATACCAGAATTAGAACTTCAAAGGACAACAGAGTAAACAAAGCAGGAGTGACCCTTTACCAAATGGCCATTCGCTTGAATCTAGTATTCTTGAACGGCACCTTCCCCCCCGATATACCGGGGGAGTTCACTCACCTGGGACCAACATCTAACAGTGTTATCGATTACTTCTTGATCTCCGCAAATTTGGCCGTTAATGTACTTTCCTTCCAAGTTGAAAATCAACATTTCAGTGATCACCTCCCAGTAGTGACCACTTTGTCATTGTTCCGGCGCCAGAAGGACTATAAACACCCAGTCCTTCTGGAAACCTCATCATCGGTCCAAATAAGAGGGATCAAATGGTCGGAGGCTGTGGCCCAAAAATACCAGGATTTTTTCCATAGGGAAATCACTGCCTATCTACCTCAAATAACTACTGATTTACAAGATTCCAATTCGGTTTTGAAACTTTTTAACCTTCTTACAACAAACCTTACCACTTTTTTTACATCACCTCCTCAAAAGGCGAAAGTGGCGCATTGCAGTGCTGGGGCCCCTTGGTTTAACACCTCTTGCAAACAAGCAAGATCCCTTTTTCGTTCCATCTATAATGAATACAAAAACTCTAATGCCCAAGCTCTACCATCCTCCTATTTACAAGCCAAAAGAGCATACAAACAGACTTTAAAGCTGGCCAAACGCGAGTGGCATCAAAAGCGTTGGCGAGCCTTGATAGCGGCCTCTAGATCCCGCAGACCACAGGAATTTTGGGCTCTGATAAACATAAGAGGAAGGAAGTACCCACTGACGATTATCCCTGCGCCCACATGGGAAAAATTCTTGAGTAAATATTTCTCCTTGGCAGAGGAATCCAACTCATCCACGGAATTCCGAGCCGACCATCTACCTTTGTGGCCCTCTACCGACCCAGACCTGATAATGGACTTGATATTAGATCTGAAAACGGGCAAAGCCCCCGGGCCGGATCTAGTCCCTGCTGAGGCTATTGTTGCGCAACCGAGGTGGTGGGCTGAAATTCTGGCCAAAGTCTTTGACGCAATTAATTCTACGGGGCTTATCCCTAGGTCATGGAAGGAGGCCGTGATCGTGCCAGTCCATAAAAAGGGTCCCCCTGCTGACCCGGAGAACTATCGGAACATCAGCCTTTTGTCTATCATCGGGAAAATCTATGCAAAATTTTTGCTGTCTAAGCTGTCTCATTGGGCAAACGACTCAAATCTGATTGGCCATGAGCAAGCGGGCTTTAGGAACAATTACTTGACCTCTGACCATATGGTAATTATGTATCATCTTGCCAGAAAATATTCTGCCCCGAGGCGGGGGCGCCTATGCGTCGCTTTCATAGACCTAAAGGCCGCCTTCGACAGTATCCCAAGAAACTGTCTATGGAAGAAACTAGAGAGATGGGGCATAGATAGAAGACTGTTATGGCTTATAACCCAATTACACCACGGGTCGTCGGCTAGAGTGAGACTCACACCGGCGGGAAACCTATCCAACGAGGTCCCAATAAATAGAGGTGTGCGCCAAGGCTGCATTTTGGCTCCACTCCTCTTCAACCTGTTTATTAGCGATATGAAGCTCTTTCTGAATGAGTCTCAAGCCAACATTCATGCCCCCCACCTAGCCGATTTTCGCTGCCCTTTGCTCCTATACGCCGATGATGCAGCGATCCTTTCCTACTCTAGAGTCGGTTTATGCAGAGCTCTAAAGATTTTTGCGGCTTATTGCAAACTCAACCATCTGACAATTAATCATGGGAAATCTAAAGTCCTGGTCTTTACCAGGTCTCGGAAAACTTACAGCTGGAAGTTAGATGGAGTCCAATTAGAACAGGTTTTCAAATTTAAATACCTGGGAGTCTTTTTTCACTACAACCTAAGCTGGAAGCCACAGATACAGTATTTACTAAACAAAGGGGAAACAATACTTTATGCTCTACTCCAATTTTTTGCGGCTGACGGAGCCTCCCACATCCCCTCTGCATTGAAGGTATACCACGCAAAAGTGGTTTCCACCCTCTGCTATGCTGCCCCGCTCTGGGCCCCTGGGTCCAATTTAACATCGCTGGAGACATTGCAGAATCAGTTTCTCCGTCGCCTCCTGAAACTCCCCATGTGTGTGAGCAACGCAGCCATACGTCTGGAGTTAAGGATTGCAACATTGGAGACTGTCATCTGGAAGCGAGTCTTTGGCTATTGGCTGTCCAGCTGGCATAGGCTTCCCGACCATTACCTTTTTCAGTGCCTCTGGCGGGACGAATTTGTTAATCCGTGGGTAGGAAAAATCCATGCCAAACTTCTGAGCATCGGAATTTCCCCAGCGGACTCCCTAAAGATGAACTTACGCTCAGCTAAAAGCCTCATTGAGCAAAGATTAGCAGACATTGAAAATCAACACAACCTTGCCAGAGGTGGGGGTGTCTGCTCCCCCAGGTATCACGGAATAACCCCACCACTTGACCTTCCATCATACATGTCATCTCTTTCATCAGTACCACACCGACTTGCATTTATTCGTGCAAGGTTCAATGTCCTTCCATCGAACCTGCTGAGCCACAGATTTTCCAAGGGTTTGGTGTCTCCGCTATGCGTGTGTGATGGGAAAACTGTTGAATCTCTTCCACATATAATGTTCAACTGTCCCCTACATAGCATAGCCAGGACTAAATTCCTGGGCCCTGCTTTACTGCGCTTGGTTAGCAGGCCTGTTGAGTCACACGCCGCACTGCTTTTGCAGGATACAGATCCTTCTGTTACTCTGCAGGTGGCGAGATTCCTGAATGCGGTTATCTCACACGCAAAAACCACCAAAAAACAACAACAACATCAAAATCTAATCGGACAGTTATGATGAGAGTGCATGTCGGATCTCGTCTTCAGTTTTCCTTTTCTGTGAACCGTCCCTTGGAGCTCTCCGGGCCACATCCTGTTATTTGGCTCTGCCCAATGACCCACCCTTGCATCGCAGTGCTCACCTTCTGTTGTCAGATATTTCGGTTTTTAAGCCTTTGTGCTTTTTTATGTTTGTACATATTTTATGGGCTAATAGCCGTAAATAAATAAATGAAATGAGGAAACTGGGATGGCTTTACTTTGTTATGTTTATGTACTGTACCATTGGCTTGTAAGTGTGCATAGTTAGGGATTTCTAGAGTACAGCAGTATTGTTGAAGACAAATTGGTAAAAAACCTCACTTGAAATAATTGTTCCAAGCTTGCGGATGGCCTGGGCTGGAAGAGGGTTTCTATAACATGGATTTTCTTGTTTCAGGGGGATTCCCCTTGAAAAATGGGTTCATTAATAATTATTTTTTTAAGTATCATTTATTTAAAAATGATATTTTTGGCCAAAGGTCAGTTGTGTCCCGTCCCCCCCCCGCAAGCCTCAAAGTATATAAGTGGGTCCGTTCTCACATGTGGTGTTTAAAGAGCCTGCCTTTAAGAAAGGATCCTGCAAAGAAGTCCTGTTAAAAGGTAACATGGTGTAGACTAGAGATATGGAAGACCCAGAAAAAAATTGGAAAAATTGGGGGCCTTCACATTGCTAGTGCAAAAGATCAGTGTTATGGTTGGCAATGTTAATTTGCACTTCAGTTAGAGGAATCCATGTTTTGATGAACTGTCACAGGTATGGGAAATGCAAATAGTGGGTCCCAGCAGAAGTCTTGAAATTTGTCTATCAAATTCAAAAGGCAGTAAAAAAAAAGCAACAAGAACCTCTTGGGCTGTCCATGGTGTTCCTATAGTCGAAAGGCCAGCCACCTACTTAATAGGCGAACTTTCTGTACATTTTCCCCCAAAGGAAACTAAGCTAAGGTTAGGCGTGGGATCGTGATGGAAATACTTACCTGGGAAACACACTGTGTTTGGATGGCATTGAGTTAATGAGGAATAGTACTTGGCCCCCTTCTCATTTAACTGTTCAAAACAAGAGGGCAGAGGGTTTACTTACTCTTAGTACTGCTACTTCTGCAACACAGAGATAAACACTATCTGTAGCCATGCAGATGTCGCTGGCTGTTCGAAAGCAGCAGCACCTTGAGTGAAGTAGTAGTTGAACAAAACTGATAAGCAGGGAAGTATAGGTCTTGTGATTTGAGTGCCAAGGACTTGTCGGTTTCAATTGCTCTTGCCCATTCTACACATTTTTTGCTGAGTAATTTCAGACTGCCTGAATGTTTCTTGACTGTGCTCTTCTGCCTATACATTGATCTGCCTGTAGATCAAGGCACATACTTACTCTTAATGTAAAGACCTACAAACTGCAGGATTCCTTCCTTTCACATGACTGTGTCTTGGGGGAGGGGGAGGAACAGAAAGAAGGATTGTATTAAGTGCGGCTACAGCAACAAAGCAAAATTTAGATTCCCCCCCTCCCCAAGCACTGAACTCAAAGTTGAAATGGACTATAATCTTAAGAGTAGCATTTCTTTACACTGGAAGAAACCTTTTCCACGCACGTCTGGTAAATATGTATTTCTTTAAATTGTAAACCTAATGTCAGTTGCCAGATGAGCAGCTTTTCGGAGCGCTACCGATGCGTATCTTATTTTGGTTTCCTTAAGGTGAAAAATAAAGTCTGTCAACTTAAAAAAAAAAGAAAAAAAAGAACTATACAACCACTACACCTCATTCGGATGCTGTGCCAATGAAGTAGTTCATTTATTAACTTATTAAAAGAAAAGCCACTCCTAATATATTTTCCCTTTTTATGTTTTTAAAGTAATTTTTGTTGAGTTTTCCATTAAATCATATTCACATTTTGTTACATAATTCTATGACTTAATATATAAGAGCATCAAAATTAAACAAATGAGACAAAGATCCTTTGAGTCAGCAAACAAATGTGGGAAACTGCTGGCATGGCAGTTGAAAAAAAGACAGAAACTTAACTATGTTACCAATCTAGAGGTGGAAGGGAAAAATATCCAGAAACCAGGTGAAATTAGAAAGTGTTTCCAGAAATACTTTAAAAAGCTGTATACACAAGGGCCTGAGGAAGTGTCTGAGATGGAACGATTTTTGAAACTCAACGGCTTACCAGAATTATCTCAGGAGAAGAGATCAATCTTGAACTGTAAAATAACACAACAGGAAATTGAGGATGCCATTCAGAATATGCAGCTGGGCAAGTCTCCAGGCCCAGATGGGCTTACCTCCAAGTACTATAAGACACTAAAAGACTACTTGATTCAACCACTAATGGAGGTTTGCAATCAGATTATGGGGGGAGGAAGGGCACCGGAAACGTGGAAAGAAGCCTTCATCACATTGATACCCAAAGTGGAAACTGAAAAGACTCAACTTAGGAACTACCGTCCCATCTCACTCCTAAATGTGGATTATAAAATATTTGCAGACATTTTGGCAAGCAGATTGAAAAAGGTTTTAAATGAAGTAATTCATAAGGACCAAGCAGGCTTTCTCCCTGGTAGGCATTTGTTTGACAATACTAGGAATATTATAGATATTCTGGAACTTTTGCAAACAAATATTAACACTAAAGCAGTGTTAATTTTTATTGATGCTGAGAAGGCCTTTGACAATATTTCTTGGAAATTTATGAAGAAAAACTTGGAAGGGATGGGAGTGGGACGGGGGTTTGAAAATGGCATAGAAGCAATTTACGCAGAACAAAAAGCTAAGTTGATAGTGAACAATGTGGTGACAGAGGAGTTCCATATTGAAAAAGGAACACGCCAGGGGTGCCCCCTATCCCCCCTACTATTTATATCAGTCCTGGAGGTTTTGCTGAACATGATTAGGAGGGACCGGCAAATACAGGGGATTACGGTCGGAGTGAAACAATATAAACTGAAAGCATTTGCAGATGACTTAGTTTTAACACTACAGGAGCCAGAATCTAGTACAAAAAGAGTTTTGGAACTGATACAAGAATTTGGTCGGGTGGCAGGATTTAAGTTGAACAAACAAAAAACTAAAGTTTCGGGGAAAAACTTGACGCCTTTAGAAACAGAGGGGTTTCAGAAGGAAACAGAGTTAACTGTGGTTAAGAAAGTGAAATACCTGGGGGTAAACTTGACGCCTAAAAATTTGAATTTGTTTAAGGACAATTATGAGAAATGTTGGTCGGAAGTTAAGAAAGATTTGGAAACTTGGTCGAGATTGAAGCTTTCCTTGCTGGGCCGAATTGCTGCTGTTAAGATGAATGTTTTGCCAAAAATGTTGTTTTTATTTCAAACCTTGCAGGTCATGGACAGAGTGGAATGTTTTGGAAAGTGGCAGAGGGACATTTCAAAGTTTGTCTGGCAGGGCAAAAAGCCCCGAATAAAGTTTAAAATACTAACTGATGCAAAAGAAAGAGGGGGGTTTGCCCTGCCAGACTTAAGGTTATACTACGAAGCGGCAGCCTTCTGCTGGTTGAAAGACTGGATCTTATTAGAGAATACAGATGTCCTAGACCTGGAAGGTTTTAACAACTCGTTAGGATGGCATGCGTATTTGTGGTACGGCAAGGCAAAAACACATGGAATGTTCAAAAACCATATTGTCAGGAAAGCAATTTCTATGGTCTGGATGAAATACAAAGACTTACTTGAAAGTAAGACTCCGAGGTGGTTATCACCAGTGGAGGCTAAGGCGTGGAAAAAACCCAATATGGAGGCCGGCTGGCCGAAATATTGGGAATTAATAGAAAAAATTGATGACAATTGGAGGTTGCGGAGCTTTGAAAAATTAAAGGATAAGGTGCAAGATTGGTTTCACTATGCCCAAATCAATGAGGTTGTTAAGTTGGACAAAAAAATAGGATTCCAGGTGGAAAAATCGAAACTTGAGACAGAGTTGTTAGAACCAAAGACCAAGGTATTATCGAGAATGTATAACTTGCTGCTTAAATGGAATACACAGGATGAGACAGTTAAATCAGCCATGATAAAGTGGGCTCAAGACATTGGCTACAATATCATGTTTGAAGACTGGGAAAGGTTATGGACCACCGGTATGAAATTTACGGCGTGTAATGCCTTGAAAGAAAACATTATGAAAATGATATACAGGTGGTACATGACCCCAGTCAAGCTTGCTAAGATATACCATTTGTCTGATAACAAATGTTGGAAGTGCAAGGAGGCTGAAGAACATTCTTTCACCTTTGGTGGACCTGTCCAAGAGTGAAGGCCTTCTGGGAAATGATTTATAATGAGTTAAAAAAGGTGTTTAAGTACACCTTTCCTAAGAAACCGGAGGCCTTCCTCTTGGGCATTATGGGCCAAAAGGTGTTAAAGAAGGATAGAACGTTTTTTATGTATGCTACCACAGCAGCAAGAATTCTTATCGCCAAATATTGGAAGACTCAAGATTTGCCCACACTGGAAGAGTGGCAAACGCAACTGATTGACTATATGGAGTTGGCCGAGATGACCGCCAGAGATCTGGGAGAAGAAGCAATGGAGGAGGATTGGAAAAAATTCAAGGACTATTTGCAAAAATTTTATAAGTTATATGAACTATAAAATGACGCATAACCTGAAATGTTAGCCCCAGCAATGAGAGTGCAATATATATGAAATTGGATAATATTATTGAAAGAATCAAAGTTTAAATGTTAAAAATGATAATATGTTTTGTTTTCAGAGTAAATGGATAATAAGGGATTTAAACTTAAACTGCAATTGAAAGTACAAAAGAAACACATGAAACAAGGTTACAATTTGCTGATAAATTTATTGTCAAGAATGCATTGTGCGGGAGATGTGGGGAAGTTCGATAGAAAGTTGAAATAAGCTGTTGAAAGGTTATGATTCTTTTTATCTTCTTTTCGTGTCTTTTCTTTTTCTTTTTTTTTTCTTCTGTCTGTAATTGAAAAAAAAATGCAATAAAAATTACTTAAAAAAAAAATATATAAGAGCATCGACCTCTTTCTGACTTCCACATAACTTTCCATATTCTTCGCATTTCTATAAGCACTTATTTACCCTTTGTCAAATTATAATATTTCACCTTATTATCGGTAAATCAGTTCCTTATAGTTACATTACAAAACATTTCAATTCAAGCCTACAAACGTTTTCAAATGTTTACAATTTTCTTTCATAAATGTGTTCCAGTCCTTTGGAAACAGTTCGTCACGCTGATTCCGGATTATGTCTTCGAACTCCATCATCTTGAGCTGCCAGTCTTCCAGTGTTGGAAGTTCCTGCTGCTTCCATTTCTGAGCCAGAAGTGTCCTTGCAGCCATTGTGGCATACATAAACATGTTTACATCACTTTTATGTATTTCCTCACCAATTAAGCGTTATCTTCTCCGAGGCCTAAGCAATCAAGGAAGGGTTCACTTAAAGGAGGGAGAGGCACCGAGGAATGTACCTACTCAATAGTAACTCAAAATCGTTTCGATCCCCTAATTGCCCTTGAAACAACATCAAAAGATGAGGCTCCTGAGACGCTACAAATTGGAAACGCTAATGGTAATACAAATGGGGAGGGTCCCTATCCGAAGGAGGTGTTGGTAGCCGATTCTGCGGACTGCTTAGGATGTGAGCAACTCCATCTAGTAATTAGAACTCTAAACTGTATATTTAAGAAAATTGACGGCCTATCCTCTCAGCTGCATAGCCTGCAGCAAAAACTGGATGACCAGCCGGTTCAGACAGCCCAAGATGGGGCAGTAGATGTTCCATTGTGCCGGCAGAAAGCCCCACCAAACACTGATCGTATGAAGAACTGCAAATACAATCTCAACCCCTCACTGAATCGCCAATCCCTGATTCTACATCCAAGGAAGATTTCCCTAACCTTCCGGGAAAGGGATTCATGCCGCATTCAAGGCGTGGAGGCACTTCCTGATCGGAGCCAAGCACACAGTACAGGTCTGCACGGACCACAGGAATCTGGAGCACTGGCGCACGGCGCGGTTCCTGAACCAGAGGCAGATACGTTGGGCAGAGTTCTTTGCGGACTTCGACTTCCGTATAGAGTATGTCCCGGGGGACACCAACGTCATGGCGGACGCCCTATCCCATAAACCGCAATACCTCGAGGAGGCGACGCCAGCGGCGGCCATGCACATCTTCGCACCGACAGCGTGGGCGTGCGCTTCGGCGACTGTTGACCTGGAGGCGGTACGGCGTGCGTTGCAGGACGATTCCTTCGCGCGAGCGAAGATGGCAGAGGTGCACAAGGGCACGGCGGCGACCGGCGAGTTCCAGGTTCGCAATGGATTACTCCTCCGTAAAGGGGCCATCTACGTGCCGGGAGACGATCTTCGCGCCAAGGTACTGCAGCAGTTGCACGACGCGCCCACTGCCGGGCACTTTGGCACAGAGAAGACGATGGAATTAGTCGCCAGAGACTTCTGGTGGCCCAGAATGAGAGGGGAAGTCGCGGACTACGTGGCGAGGTGCGACACCTGCCAGAGGGCCAAACCAGTACACAGACCGCCGGCGGGACTGCTGGAACCGCTGCAATCCCCGTTCGAACTATGGGAGAGAGTGGCCCTGGACTTTGTCACGGATCTGCCCAGCTCGAGGGGCAAGACAGCAGTGCTAGTGGTGGTGGACTTGTTCTCCAAGATGGCACATTTCATTCCGTGTGCGAAGGTGGCCACGGCGGAACAAACCGCCAAACTGTTCATAGATCACGTGTTCAAGGTTCACGGTCTGCCGCGGTCTATACTGTCTGACCGGGGGCGGCAGTTCATCTCGAACTTCTGGCAGAAGCTGATGGGCTTCCTGAACGTCAAGATCAACCTGGCGTCGGCTAGACACCCGCAGACCAACGGGCAAGCGGAGCGGGTCAATGCCATCATGCAGCAGTACCTGAGATGTTATGCGAATCAACAGCCTGCAACGTGGGTGGATTACCTGCCCCTCGCCGAGTTCGCCTACAACAACACGAAGCACGTGTCCACGGGGGTGACGCCGTTCTTCGCCAACAACGGAAGGCACCCCAGAACCTTCCCGGGACTGGAAAGAATGGGGGAGGGGGAGCCGCAGACAGCAGACGCGTTCGCGTCGGAGTTGCAGGAGGTCCACGATCAGCTTCGGTGGCACCTGGAGCTGGCTAAACACGCATACAAGGTGCAAGCGGACAAACACAGGAGGGTTGGCGAAGAGATCCAAGTGGGAGACTGGGTCTGGTTGGCAGCCCACGCAGTGCCGGCCAGGTCGTTGGCGAAGAAGAAACTAGGGCATAAACAACTGGGGCCCTACCAAGTCGAAGCGCAGGTCAACCCGGTGGCCTTCAGGCTGACGCTTCCGGAGGGATCCAGGATGCATCCGGTGTTCCACAGATCGGTGCTCACTCCATACAAGACACCGCACAGATTTCAGGAACCAGGAACGGCACCGAGTCCGCTCCGAGAGGGGACCGAGCAAGGGGGAGTGCCACAGGAGGAGCCCATCAACGAGGTCACAGAGATTTTGGACTCTAGATGGGGGGAAGAGGGAATACCTTCTCGCCAGGGAGGGCACCCCGGCCAGTGCCAATTGCTGGGTGCAAGGTTACGCTTTGGAAGACCCTCTGCTCAAGGACGAATTTCATGCCCTCTTCCCACACAGGCCCATGCCAGCAGACTTTTTCGACGACTGGCTTTTCACACCGACGCTTTCAGCCAGCACGTTCCACGGGTTTGACTCGGAAGTGGAACATTCACTGGACACACACTCCCCGGAAGAATCACCCTCGGGATCGGCCTCAGATGCCTCGTATTGGTGGGACGATAGACCAGAGGAACAGTGGCGCAGGAAGTGGCTGGAGGTTCCAGGTCGAGCGACGGACCCGGGAACGACTGAGGCGGAGACGGACGTGGACATGTACGGGGAGGATCTTGGGTTCGAGCACGGAGGCACAGAGATGGAAGCGGAGGTGATCGTTGTCGACGAGCGCAGGGAGGAAGAACCGGAAGTCTTCAGTTGGAGGCCCGCCAAGGGGAGCGAACTGTATCCGGCATTCGCCCCATGACACTGCAGCACCCAGTACCCGCACCGGAAGGAGGGGAGGGGGGAAAGGGGGGCTTCGAGGGGGGGGTGGATGTCAGGGGTTCAGGAGCAGAGGCGAGGGCAAGGGAGGAAACAGAGAGCGAGGGGGAGGAGTCCGAAGAAAAGATGAGTGATGACGACGACCCGAGATCTCCGAGTCTTTCCAGTGAATCAGAAGATTCACAGAAAGGAGCGCCAGTGGCCAGAGCAAGGGGGGAGCCTAGGGGGACACCCCAGGAAGAAGGGTCCAGAGGGGGTTCAGAGGGCAGCAGTTGGAAATCGGGGCCAGCGTCCCCAACAGAGCGCAGTGGAGAGGAAGGGCGCCAGGTATCGAGCTCCGGAAGCTCGCCGCAGGGGGGAGGGCATGAGTCAGGAGTGGCCACACCTCCATCGGGGAGCGAAGAAACGGTCAAGCGGAAAGTGGAAGGTTGGGCGCGCGCGCCAAGTTCAAATGCACAGGAAGGCGGCGCAGTAAGCAGCCCGGAAAGGGAGCCAGGTCCTAAAGCCCGACGCAAGGAGACAGAAGGGTCCCGGGGGTCAGCGTCAGAAGAGTCCAGGAAGGAAGAGACCACGGGGGGCAGAGGGACCCAGAGAAGAACGGTCAGGCGGAAAAGGTGGAGTAAGGCTAGGGTATTAAGTTGGTGTACAGGGGGCGGAGACTCAGACGGAGCTTCGCCGGTCTTGCTTATAAGATGTAGAGCTGCACGCGGCAGCTTGGAAATGGAAACTGTAACTCATTAAAGACTTTTATAAAGTGAACGCTGGCTAGCGTGATCCTCGGTGAGCTAGGATCTGGGAGCAGCTCTGACAGTATGCCTCCCGTTTCACCTTCCTCCTAGAAGCCAAAGGGGTCACCGACGAAGAAGATGCCAAGAAGAGGGCGATATTCTTCAGCGTCTGCGGAGAGGAGACGTTTGAAATCGCCCGGGCTCTCCTTGCGCCTGAAGACGTCGCTACTGTTCCATACAAAACAATAATGGAACGGCTGAAGGGGCACTTTTCGCCGTAGCCCTCAGTGGTGGCTCGTCGAAATGCCTTCTACGCAAAGCGGCAAGCCCCTGGGGAAACCATAACTGGGTTTGTGACCTCTCCGCCAAGCTGCTCGGTTCTGCAACTTCTCAGAATTGGAGAACATGCTTCAGTGGCCTGAAGGATGAGAAGCTGCAACGACGCCTCTACGCTAAGAAGGACCTAACGTTCCAGGTCGCCCTGGAGGAGGCCCTGGCAACAGAAGCTGCCGAGAGGTCGACGCAAGAGGCACGAACCAAGCCTGCTGTCCCAACCGAGGGTCCACCACGAAGACCTCACCGACGACTCAGGATCTGACAGGGAGGAGGTGCACCGAGTACAGCAGCGCACTCAAGCAGCACACAGACCACAGCTGCCTCAACGAGAAGGAGGGAACTGCGCAAGCTGCGGGGAGAGTCACGAGAAGAGGACCTGCCGTTTCCGCAACGCAGAGTGCAGGCAGTGCAGAAAATTGGGACATATCGCCCGGGTGTGTCGGGCTCGGCCCACCCGACGCCAGGCATCAGATGACCAATCGAAGAGCTCCAGGTCCCAGGGCCCAACGCACCAAGGCAACTCGACAGAGCTCACAGACTTCCAGGTATACCAGTTGCCCCACCCCAATGTAGAGAAAATTTATGTAGAGGTACAGATAGAGGGGGCCCCGTGCCACATGGAGCTTGACATGGGTTCAACTCTATCCATAATCTCGGCAAGGACCTTAAAGAAACTGTGTCCTACTGGGGGTCCCAAACTCAGGCCGGCCCCATTCACCCTCCGGGACTTCCAGAAACGTAAGGTCCCCACAATGGGGGTGGGGACCTTCAGGGTGCAATATCGAGGGTGGACGCGGCAACTGGACTTGCTTGTGGTCAAGGGCCCCTACATTAGCTTACTGGGATTGGCATAGTTTGGACCACTGGGGCTAGCCGTCACCGGGGTGAACCACACTAGCTTACAAGTGGACGTGGACGCCATATGCAAGGAATTTCCTGTGGAGAGAATCAGAACCTACAGGGTTAAGAGGTTCTGTGTGACGTCTTACATTCTGAGGCGTGGTTGAGTTTACTGAGGGGAGTGTTTCCTGAGTTCAGTTCTGTTTCGTTTTTGCGGAGAGAGGACGCAAGATGTGTGAGTTGTCGCCCGGAGAGATTTAAGAGCTGTTTTTCTACATGAATAAAGACTTTTAGAAGATAAGGAAGACACCGTGCGTGAAAGCCTGATTTATGTTTACACACACGTACAGCAACAGTTTCTCGCTGCGTGCACTCTGCCCCCCCCTGCCTAGGTCAGCTTCAGGCTTCCGAGCAGAGCTGCGCAGGGGAAGCGCTGGCTGGACGGCAGGGCAATTTGCCAAGATGCCAAGAGGTTATGGATGGTCAGAAACGCTTTGAAGCTGTTGCCAGACGTGCCGGTGTGTGGGAGCCAGCTGAGGAAAGGCTGCAGAGAGCTTGGAGCTGTGCCTAACGTTTGGAGGCAAGCTGACGACGCTGAAGCCAGCTTTGAGTCCTGCCTGAAGTTGAGAGAGGCAGACGAACTCAGCTGGGAGGAGCTGATCTGCTGGACCGGGAGCTGGAGAGCGGCTGTTTGTTTACGTGAGTACGCTGGGCCCCGGGGGAAGATGGCAGATGACCAAGAGGTGCTTGAAGCTCCGCTTGAGAAGCTTGAAGAGCTCACCACCCAGTCGTGGGAAACCTGGGTCAGGAGGGTGAGAGCCTGGTTTTGGGCAACTGGCCTGTGGGAAGTATGCAAGAAAGAGCCGTCCCAAGCCAAACCAGCTGCTGCTGAAAATGCACAACTGGTGGACAGAGATGCAGAAAAGCTGCAGTCTGCTTTTCTGGAGGAGAAAATGCAGAGAGAGAAAGCAGTGAGAGCTGAGATCTGCATGTTGAGAGCAAGCGTACATGCTAAGCTGTTGCCGCATTTGGAAGGCATTGAGTCGGCCTGTGAAGCCTGGAAAGTGCTGAGGGGTTTGTGTCAAAGCTCAGCAGGAGGCCAGGAGCAGGATGATGCCGAGTGCTCAGCCAGAAGCCCTGATTTTACAGCCTCACGGAGTGCTGTTGGAGGTGTCGGGGGGGGGGGGCAGAGAAGCCCAAAAGCCAGTTTGGAAAAGTTTCCACTGTGTATGACGAGGGGAAGTGCCGTTTCAGAGGGGGCGGAGCTGGCCCGGAAGCTTTGTTAGCTGAGAGCTCACCCCAGTGTTTTTCCACTCGTCGCTGCTACGTTTGCAATTCTCCTGACCATCTGCGTCGCAACTGCCCACAGAGAGCAAGGGAGACAGGGCAGGATGTCTCCAAGGTCGTTTCCCATGGGAATCAGCCGGGTTTCCATGGCAACCAGTCCAGCAGAGGAGGCAGGCGTGGGAAGTCACAGAGAGGACGTGGCTCAGAGGAGGAAGACGGCGCTTATCAGCTAACTGCATCCATGGCGGTTGTAGAGGACACCTGCAAAGGCCCCAAGGACGGGGGCAGCGAGACGTTTGTTGCGATGGCAGCTTGGAAGGACAGCTGCAGTGAGAGCAACGTGATACGTTGGATTATTGACAGTACTGTCAACAAACATCTGATAACTGAGACACCTGGTGTTGAGATGTGGGACTGCAAACCTGTTTTGGCTGGGAAGACAGTGTGTTTTGCAGACAATTTACAAAAGCCATTGTCTAAAGTTGGACATGTTTATGTTTCTGTTTTGCAGGCGCAGCTGCGAGTCTACGTGGCACCGGGGATACAACATTGTATTTTATCTGTACCTTGTCTCTTACAGGAGGGGTATAAGGTTTGCTTTGAGAAGGATGTCTGCACAATTTCCAGAGGGGGGAAAGTCCTGATCAGTGTTCCAAAAGGGCACAACGGCTTTTTTGTTCTTGAATCACCTCTGGAGGGTAAAGGGTGTACTGAGAAAGTACAGGCAAAGTCTGCAAATGTTCATGCTCATGTTTCATGTGCTTGCGTGTGGCACAAGAAAATGTCACATGGTTCCTGTGAGGATATCCAGATGCTATCGGAGTGCACTAAAGGGTGCAAAATAAGGGAATGTGGTAAACCCCTAAGGTGCAGGGCTTGCAGAAAAGCCAATGTAAAAGGGTGTGGTTTTCCCAGAGTGGAGAGGGTGGCCACAAAGCCTTTTGAGCTTGTGCACACAGACCTTTTTGGGCCCATGCAAAAGCAGAGTCTTGGCAGGGCCAGGTTTGGGCTGACGCTGCAGGATGATTTTAGCCAGGTTGGCTGGTTTTATCCTCTGAAACGGAAAGAGGATGCAACGCAACTGATCAAAGATTGGATTGCGGAGGTGGAACAAAGGTTCTCCACCAAGGTGCAGGGGTTCCAGAGTGACCGAGGGTCGGAGGTCACTGGGTCTGCTCTGCAGAAATTCTTTCGCCAGAAAGGGATACGTCACAAGGTGACTTCTCCTCAGGAGAAGGGAGTGGCAGAGCTTAGGAGCAAAGCTCTGGTTCAAGCAACAGAGATTCTACTGAATGACTCTGGTTTGCCTCAAAGCTTTTGGGGGGAAGGAATTAAATTTGTAAATTTCACGAAGAATAGGTCCTACAATTCAGTGGTAGGTGACACCCCGCATTTTATGCTTTACGGAGAGAAGCCAAACCTGCATTTCCTCCGTGTATTTGGATCGAAAGCTGTGGTGTCGGTACTGAAGTTTCTGCAAGAGCAGGGTGGTCCAAAGGTCCAGGAAATGATCTTCTGTGGGACTTCCGGTCGGTGCCAGCGCTTAATGGCGGTCCTAGCCCCGAGCTCCGGGGAAGGACTGCTTCGCAAGTTCGGGTCTTACCTGCTACGGCAAGCGGGGGACCCCTAAAATCCCAGGCGCTGAAGCCTGAGAACAAGGAGACTCGGTGGGCACCTTTGCACCCCCCGGTACCGTGAAAGCGACACCGGGAGCGAGCGCGGTGCTGAGAGTCGCTACCCAGCCTGCGAAGTGAAGCCGCGTCGCCATTAGCGGAGAGCGCCGATTCCTTCCTGAAAAGAAAATTCGGACTGAATTCCCGTGAGTAAGACTTGAAAAATAATTGGGACCCTCTAAACTTTAAAATTTGAACTAAAAACGGGGGAGATCTAAACAAAGGAAGTCTGCCTCCCCCCGACTGCATGAAAGTGAAAGCAACGGAGCTCTAAACTTGCATCCGTTTAAACCAGCTCTTTAATCAGCTAAACCGGACATTTGGACCTTTGATCTCCCCTCCAGCTAGCAGGGCAGAGGGGAGGTGAATTGGACTAATAATTGCATGATCTATTGGAAGTTAAAAATCTCTGCCGTCTCACCCATCTGAAAGCATGAAACGGTCTGCCTTTTTTTTTTTTTTTTTTTTAGCACACTGAACTGACTTTTCCCTGTAAAGTGATATTTTGATACAAAGTTCCCACAGTGTCTGGCTACTCTGTAGTATAAGAAGAAATAATACAAACTGGATAACTGTGGCAGTTTAAAGCTACAAGCTTTCTAGCAATATTGATTTGGACTGTGTTAAGCTCTTGTTTTGTATTCTGGACAATCTCCCCTGTTTTTTGGTACTTGGAACATTGTTCTATGGCCATTTTGATTTGCTCCCTCTAGAGGATAAAGTAAAGTTTGCCACAGCTTGACAGTGGAACTTTCCAAGGGAGAAAATTCCCGTGGGAAGTGACCTTGACATGAGTGGCCCACAAGAAGAGATAGTCACAAGAGCTAAGACCAAGCACCATCAGCAACAACAACAGCTGCAGCAACAACAGGCAAAGAAAAGAGGATCAATTTCAGGCCCAACAACTGGAGCAGCAGGAACAACAGGACAAGATAAAGGGACAGCCGTCTCTATGGAAGCTGTGACAGATGCGCTGCTTAAGATCAACCAAACTTTGGAGTCTTTAACAAAACAGACCTCAGAGAACACACTAAAATTAGCAGAAATTTCAGTAAGATTAAACCAGAATACAGAATCTATAAATAAACTGGTGGAGGAAAATGCCACTACGCGTCAAATTGCGGAAGATGCCAAGGCTACGGCGGGAGAGACACAGGAGAAATTAGAGCCGATTGCCAAGAAGGTCTATGAGCATGACTCAACTTTGGCCTTGTGGGACTTACAGAGGAAAGAGAGAAACTTAAAATTAAGACTGATCCCGGAGAACGAAAGAGACAACCTTGTGGAATATCTGACACGGGAGTTTGTGGACTGCTGGGACCTTGAGGAAGACGAATTCAAAATTACGACTGCTTTTAGATTGGGAAAAAAGCAAGACAGAAAGACCCCGAGAGACTGTTTGATTACATTCAGATCCAAGGAGGAAAGAGACAAAATATTAAGACTACACTTTGAAAAGGCCTTGCAAATTGGAAATTCAACTGCACAGTTCTTCAAAGACATCCCAAAACATATTTTGGATTTAAGAAACTTCTACAAGGACTTAGCTCTTCTGCTAAAGAAAAATTCCATCCGTTTCAGGTGGGAGTTCCCACAAGGACTGTCATTTGACTACAAGTTAAAGAAGGTAAAAATAAAGACAATTCAAGATAAAGAAAAATTTTTGGCAAGATATCAGGAGGAGCTACAGAAGGGGATTGTGGACGTACTTGGAGAACAGAGGAGAGCACTGGAGATCCTGAATCTCTCGACCGGACAAAAACCACCACCATCAGAAGAAGAGCAACAACTTGGAGCTGTTGGAGGAGCCTTAGAAAAATAACAAGATGGCTCTGCAATTCCTTAGTTGGAATTGTAATGGACTCAATGTGCCTTTGAGGAGAAGACAAGTATTTCACATACTGAATAGAGAACAATTGGACTTGATATGTCTACAAGAAACTCACATAACCAGAGCCCACAGGAGACTACTTATAAATAAAAGGCTAGGACAAGAATTTATCTCATCAGACAAAGTCAAGAAGAGAGGAGTTGTAATATATGTTAAGGAAAAATGGGCTCCAAAAATGATATTTAAGGATGAACAAGGGAGATATCTGGCAGTGGAAATACAAATTCAAGGAGAAAAATTTTTAGTGGTTGGAATTTATGCGCCAAATGAAGGCAAATCTGACTTCTTTAAGAGACTTCATGAAACTCTTTCTGACTATTTGGATTACAATATGATAATCATGGGAGACATGAATGGTGTGGTCTCCACCAACATGGACAAGGCACAAAGACTAACAGTTAGTAAAGAAGGGAGACTCCCTAAGACTTTTTTTGAAATGACAGAAAATATGGACTTGATAGACATATGGAGAACAAGGAACCCTCTGGAGAGAGAGGGAACCTTCTTCTCCCAAGCAATGACGACCTGGACCAGAATTGATCAAATTTGGGTTACTAGTGGAATGGCTCCAAAGATTAAGAAAGTGGAAATCTGCCCAAAAACTTGCTCCGACCATAACGCCGTGAAGATGGAGATGAAACTTACAACAACTGGTCAATTCAGATGGAGAATGAATGACACCCTCTTTCGGGACAAGGAGATTCTTATGAAGGCCCAAAAGACTTTAAAAGATTATTTCGAAATAAATATGAGGACCGACGTGGAGAAAAGAGTGATCTGGGATGCAAGTAAAGCGGTCATGAGAGGATTCTTGATTCAACAAAATTCAATAAAGAGGAAAAAACAAAACGAGAAAAAAGAGAAGTTATTGGAAATGATAAAGGAAGGAGAGAGAAAATTAAGAACAAAACCAAAATCTCAGGACATCTTAAGAGAGATCAAGTTATATCAAACACAATATATGGAATTGATGAACCAAGAGATTGAATGGAAGATAAAGCAAATGAAGCAAAAGACTTTTGAATCAGCAAATAAATGTGGTAAACTCTTGGCATGGCAATTGAAGAAAAGGCAGAAACTAAATACAGTTACAAGCCTGGAGGTGGATGGAAAGAATATATCTAAACCTAATGAAATTAGAAACTGCTTCGTAAGTTATTTCAAAAAGCTTTACACTCAAGGCCCCCAAAATGAAGAAGATATAGACAAATTCCTGGGAAAATATGGATTACAAAACATCTCTCATCAAAGTAAGATGGACTTGAACCAGAGAATCTCAGAACAAGAGATAGAGGCTGCTATTCAGAACATGCAATTGGGCAAATCTCCGGGACCAGATGGATTGACTTCCAGATACTACAAATCGTTGAAGGAATGGCTAACTCAACCACTAAGAGAAGTGTGCAACGAGATCCTTGAGGGAAAAAGGGCCCCTGAATCGTGGCAAGAGGCATATATTTCACTCATACCAAAGTCAGAGACTGAAAAGACCCAACTTAAGAACTACCGCCCAATATCACTCCTCAATGTGGATTACAAAATTTTTGCAGACATTTTGGCAAAAAGATTTAAAAGAGTATTGATGGAGAAGATTCATAAGGACCAAGCAGGTTTTCTCCCCAAAAGACACCTGGCAGACAATGTAAGGAATGTAATAGACATTCTGGAAAAGCTAGAGGTGAATATAAACACTAAAGCAGTACTGATTTTTGTGGACGCGGAGAAGGCCTTTGACAACATTTCTTGGAGTTTTATGAGAAAGAATCTTCATGGGATGGGGGTAGGCCAGGGTTTTGAGAATGGTATGGCTGCAATATATTCTGAACAAAAAGCTAAACTGATTGTAAATAATGTTATGACGGAGGAACTTAAGATAGAAAAAGGAACACGACAGGGGTGCCCGATTTCCCCATTACTTTTTATTTCAGTTCTGGAGGTGTTGCTGAACATGATAAGAAATGACCAGCAGGTTAAAGGTGTGCAGGTCGGAGCTAAACATTACAAGTTAAGAGCGTTCGCAGATGACCTGGTATTGACTTTGCAAGAGCCAAACACTAGTACAAAAAAGGTTTTAGAAATAATACAACAGTTTGGCCAGGTAGCTGGATTTAAGTTGAACAAGCAAAAAACTAAAGTTTTAGGGAAAAACTTAACAGATATGGAAAAGGAGAAATTTCAGGAGGAAACAGGTTTGACTGTGGTAAAGAAGGTGAAATACCTAGGGGTTTATTTAACATCTAAAAATCTGAATTTGTACAAGGATAATTATGAAAAATGTTGGTCAGAAATTAAAAAAGATCTAGAAATATGGTCAAATTTGAAACTGTCAATGCTAGGCCGAATCGCTGTGATTAAAATGAATGTATTGCCTAGAATGCTTTTTCTGTTTCAGACCTTGCAGATTCTCGACAAGATGGAATGTTTCAAGAGGTGGCAGAAAGATATTTCGAAATTTGTCTGGCAGGGCAAAAAGCCCAGAATTAAATTCAAAATATTAACAGATGCCAAAGAAAGAGGGGGTTTTGCCCTGCCGGACTTAAAATTGTACTACGAGGCAGCAGCTTTCTGCTGGCTGAAAGAATGGATGCTCCTCGAGAACACTGATATCTTGGATCTGGAAGGTTTTAACAATGCTTTTGGTTGGCATGCATATCTTTGGTATGATAAAGTAAACAGCGCTTTTAAAAATCACATTGTTAGGAAAGCATTGATTAATGTTTGGATAAGATACAAAGATCTATTGGAAAATAAAACCCCTAGATGGGTGTCACCAGTGGAGGCCAAAGCAGTGAAGAGACTCAATACGGAGGCCGGATGGCCGAAGTATTGGGAAATCTTAGAACAGGATGGAGACAAGTTCAGACTACAAAGTCAGGAGAAATTGAAGCATAAAGTTGGAAACTGGTTTCAATATCGTCAAATAATGGAATTTTTTAAACAGGACAGGAAAATTGGTTTCCAGGTGGAAAAATCAAAATTAGAAACTGAACTGTTAGAACCCAATACTAAGATTTTATCTAGAATGTATAACTTGCTGTTGAAATGGAACACACAGGATGAAACAGTAAAATCTGCTATGATTAAGTGGGCTCAGGATGTTGGACATAACATCATGTCAGCTGACTGGGAATGGTTATGGAACACCGGTATTAAATTTACGGCATGTAATGCCTTAAAGGAAAACATTATGAAAATGGTATACAGGTGGTACATGACCCCAGTCAAGCTGGCAAAAATCTATCATTTGCCTGATAATAAATGTTGGAAGTGTAAAGAGACTGAAGGTACCTTTTATCACCTTTGGTGGACTTCCCCGAAGATTAAGGCCTTCTGGGAAATGATCTATAATGAAATGAAAAAGGTACTTAAATGTACCTTTCCCAAAAAGCCAGAGGCCTTTCTTCTGGGCATTGTCGGCCAATTGGTGACAAAGAAGGATAGAACTTTTTTTATGTATGCTACAACAGCGGCAAGAATACTCATCGCAAAGTATTGGAAGACACAAGATTTACCCACTCTGGAAGAATGGCAGATGAAAGTGATGGACTATATGACATTGGCCGAGATGACAGGCAGAATCCGTGACCAACGAAAAGAGACGGTGGAAGAAGACTGGAGAAAATTTAAAAGTTATCTGAAGGACTATTATAAACTTAATGAATGTTAAAAATGTCGTGGTTTTTAGAAACAAGGGGGTACAGGGATATATGGTTAGAAGATAGAAAAGGACTAAGTTGACAGAGATTTGAAAGCAATAATTGGGAGTTGCTAGTTGAAGTATGGACATTGGGATGCAGAGAGGGGGGGTATGGGGAAGTCCAAGAAAAGAGGTTTATAAGAAAATATGTACGAAACTATGCGTGTTTGTTTGTCATTTTCATTGTTTGTTTGTCTTTTTAAAACGTTGTAAAACCAATAAAAATTTTATAAAAAAAAAAAGGAAATGATCTTCTGTGGGTATGATCCTGCAACAAATGGGTGGAAGTTTGCATACCCAGAGGGTGATCAGACCAAGCTTCTGGTCAGCAAGCATGCTGAGTTCTGTGAGCAGGATGGTTGGGCAAGGCGCAAAGTGAGCCCTGACGTTCACTCAGATTGTCTATCTGAATCTGAGGAGGAAGGAGAGCTAGAGGCTGAACCTGAAAATGAGGACCAGGTCCAGGATCAAGGTCCGGAACAGGTTTGGGCATCTCCACGGGTTGTTAAAGGAGTGTCCAAAAGTGAGCCTTCATCTCCTGTTAGCATAATGGAGAAAGCTCACAGATGGGTCAAGTCAGAGGGGGAGTCGTCTGGTGAAGAAGACGCACTTGCTGGCCCCAGTGGGTCAGAAGAAGCACCTGAGTTTGTGCCCAGGCGTTCATCTCGGGAAACAAAGGGAATTCCACCTGAAAGGTATGAAGCCACTAGTGTTTGGGTTGGTGTGGCTGGGTGCGAATCTGAGATTTGTGAGGAGGTTCAACAGGTGCCTGACGAAGACGCCAGGAAGAGGCGCAAGGCAATGGGGAAGGTGTTGAACTCTCAAGGGTCTGTAAATATGTGTGTCCACAACTCCTCTCAGATTGTAAGGCGAGAGAAGGTGTGGAGAGAATCAGAACCTACAGGGTTAAGAGGTTCTGTGTGACGTCTTACATTCTGAGGCGTGGTTGAGTTTACTGAGGGGAGTGTTTCCTGAGTTCAGTTCTGTTTCGTTTTTGCGGAGAGAGGACGCAAGATGTGTGAGTTGTCGCCCGGAGAGATTTAAGAGCTGTTTTTCTACACAAATAAAGACTTTTAGAAGATAAGGAAGACACCGTGCGTGAAAGCCTGATTTATGTTTACACACACGTACAGCAACAGTTTCTCGCTGCGTGCACTCTGCCCCCCCTGCCTAGGTCAGCTTCAGGCTTCCGAGCAGAGCTGCGCAGGGGAAGCGCTGGCTGGACGGCAGGGCAATTTGCCAAGATGCCAAGATTTCCGGGGGTTTTCGATGGGAAATTGGGACAGTATACGCCCCCCATTGCTCTACAGCTTGACCCCGCAGTACGACCTGTCAGGCTCAAGGCCCGCTGGGTCCCGTTTGCCCTGAAACCTCGTATAGACGAGGAATTGGACCGGCTCGTGGAGCAAGGAGTGCTGGAGCCTAATGCCCCCTGGGAAACCCCAATCCTCACACCCATCCAGCCTAATGGTACAAATGTACCATAAACAAGGCCCTCACGGCCCATGCATACCCAGTGCCAGTGGTCAGCCATGTCCTTGCCACCCTGGCTGGGTCAAAATTTTTTGGCAAGCTGGACTTGGCCCAAGCATATCAACAGCTGCCACAGCAGAGGCACAGACGACTGTGACGCACAGAGGAGCGTTCAGGGTAAAGCGGCTGCAATTCGGTGTCAGCGTGGCACCAGGAATATTCCAGAATCTAATGGACTCTCTCCTTAAAGGGATTCCTGGCATCACCCCCTTCTTCGATGATGTGTTGATTGCTTGGCTCACACCAGAGGAGTTTGAGGACCGCCTCCGCACTGTTCTGCAGCGTTTCCAGACGGCGGGTCTCAAGGTGAAGCGGGAAAAATGTCTACTAGGATTGCCTCAGGTGGACTTTCTGGGATTTATGGTGGACGCAGAAGGGGTCCACCCAACTGGGGACAAGGTACGGGCCATTTGTGATGCCCCAGCGCCCAAGAGCAAGACTGAACTTCAGGCCTTCTTGGGACTATTGAACTTTTACCATTCCTTCCTTCCCCACAAGGCGGCGGTAGCGGAGCCCCTACACAGACTCCTGGACAAGCGGGCTCCTTGGGTGTGGGGCCAGCGCCAGGAGGCCGCATTCCAGGCAGTCAAGGACTTGCTTGTCTCAAACGCGGTCTTGGCACACTTCGACGAGAGGCTGCCGGTGGTGCTAGCATGCGACGCCTCGCCCTATGGCATCGGCGCTGTCCTGGGACTCCCGGATGGAAGAGAGGTACCGGTGGCATACTTTTCCCAGACACTCAACGCAACCGAGCGGAACTACGTACAAATCGACAAGGACAAGGAGACCAAACGGCCCCATCACAGCCAGCATCATTGGAACACAAGCCAGAACCTGAACCCCGGACCAGGGAACACCCCAGGCTGCAACGCACACGTAGGCCGTCGGTGTACCTTGAGGACTATGAATGCAACCTCCCGGACAGGACTGGAACTTAGAGGGGAGGGGTGTTATAGAATCATAGAATCATAGAGTTGGAAGAGACCACAAGGGCCATTGAGTCCAACCCCCTGCCAAGCAGGAAACACCATCAGAGCACTCCTGACATATGGTTGTCAAGCCTCTGCTTAAAGACCTCCAAAGAAGGAGACTCCACCACACTCCTTGGCAGCAAATTCCGCTGTCGAACAGCTCTTACTGTCAGGAAGTTCTTCCTAATGTTTAGGTGGAATCTTCTTTCTTGTAGTTTGGATCCATTGCTCCGTGTCCGCTTCTCTGGAGCAGCAGAAAACAACCTTTCTCCCTCCTCTATGTGACATCCTTTTATATATTTGAGCATGGCTATCATATCACCCCTTAACCTCCTCTTCTCCAGGCTAAACATGCCCAGCTCCTCATAAGGCATCGTTTCCAGGCCTTTGACCATTTTGGTTGCCCTCCTCTGGACACGTTCCAGTTTGTCAGTGTCCTTCTTGAACTGTGGTTATGTACTGAGTTGAATAGGATCCAAGCTGCAGCAGTCTGATTGGACCTAGAACAATAGGATTCAGAATTGTTATGTACTGAGTTGAATAGGATCCAAACTGCAGCAGTCTGATTGGTCCTAGAACAATAGGCTCCAAAATGCAGCAGTCTAATTGGTCCTAGAACAATAGGATTCAGAATGCAGCAGTCTGATTGGTCCTAGAACAATGCAGCAGTATGATTGGTTGGCAGGAGCCACCCAATCCAGCTCCAGATAGAAGTGAATCCACAACCTGACTGGCCTACAGGAGAATTCCGGAATTAGCCAATCACGTGCAGCCCATTGTGTAAATAATATATATAAAGCAGATACTTTGAGGGGACTTCCATTCCCTCCTCACCACCATGAGCTGAATAAAGAGCATGAAATCCACTCTCGACTCTGAGTATATTTCAATTGGGTTGAAAGTCTAAATTTCAACAGAAAGTCATCTGACCATCAGAGGGCAAGCAGAAACTTAATACTCCCTCCATCCTTCCTCCTATGACTAGGCGGACAATGACCTTTTAACACACTGAAAGCTCCCAAGTCCAAAAGGTGTGAAGGGGGCCAACTCCCACTTGCACGGGCAAAGGCACTTTATCTGCGACTGGTGCCACCCACCCAAGCCACTGTTTGAACGGCTGAGATGTAGGAAACATCACAATATCATACTCTGGGAAGGTACTGTCAGTACAGGACTGGACCAGAGCAGGCAGTCTGAATTGTCAACCATTTTGCATTCTATATTCCCTATCTTTTAAACAACCCTCGTTTGTTGCGGTTGTTGCGGCAGTTTTGCGGCTCTTAAAAGCCAGAAGGGTACTAGCAGCAGGACCAACCTACACCCCTCAGCTGTTTAGAACCTTCCTTAGGCACAATTTATGCATGATCTTTGTTTTGCAGCCTTTTCAGAGCATGAGGTTAATCCCCTGTTCTCCTTGTTTTCCTAAAGAAAATGAGATTTTCAATGTTTCTGGGGGGGTTTCAAAATTTTTTATTGATTTTCCAGCTCCGAGACAGAGCACTCTGCATTTTTTGCCATTTGGGTGCAATCAAACTGCAGATTCTGAACTACACATGGGCTGATACCCCGGGATGCACCACTGAATTGTTCTTCAAAAATCTGTGCCTTCTTATTTCTTCACCTTTTTGTTTCCTCATCGTCTTTTACAAAGGAAATGGGGCTGCTGCAGTTGGACAGTTGCCTTACTTGGTCATATGGCCCAAATGGTTGGAGGCCCATGGTCTTAAAGCTTAAGACATGCCTGCAAGGAGTCCCCGCCTCCAAGGCCGGCTGAGCTGGGGCAGGGCCTTGAATCTGAAGCGCCTGCACCTGTGCCGGATCCTCAGGAGCAGACACCAGATGAATCCACTCTGGCTCCGGAGGTGATTGAGGACCAATTGCCTACAGGTGCGCCTCTCCCAGCCCTGTCAGGGGAAGGTGAGCCTCCCCCTGGGTCCAGTAATCCTCCAGCCTCTCCTGAGCTGCAGAGGCTCAGGGCAGAGAGGCAGAGGGAACTGGGTTCTCTCAGGAGGAGTGCTCGCCTTAAGGCCAGGAGAGGCGGGTCACCTGTGGGCCGGGACCACCCTTGGCCTCAGAGAAGATAAAGGCCAGTCAGCCCGGTCCCAGGTTGCGGGAGCAACGTCGTTGGAAACCTGTTTCTGCCAGCACCCAGACCTGTTCTTCCAGAGTTCTCGACCTTGCCCGGCCCCTCGCTTTGGACCCCGCTTCGCCCTTGGGTGGACAGTCTCCAGAGCCTCGACCCAGGACCGGACTCTGACCACACCTCACTGTAACCTCCCCCCGGGACCAGCACACAGGGAATGGTTGGGGCCACCCAGCAGGCAGAGGCAGAGGAACCCCAGACTTCGGGAAATGGGGAAGCCTGGCTGGTGTTGAACCAAGGCAACAGCCAGGCGGGAGCACTTCCGGGGTGGCGCCACCGGCAATGGCGGACTCCCTCTGAAACGGAGGGACAAGCTCCGCGCGAAACGGGTCTTTCCCGCTACGGCGAAGCGGGGACCCTTTAGAAATCACAGGCGGATGAAGCCTGTGACCTTGGGACTCGGTGGGCACCCTTAGCGCCCCCCAACCCGCAAAGGAGCCCAATAACGGGCTCCGAAGCGAAGAGGGGGAAGTGGCGCGGTGCTGAGAGTCTACCGCTATTTCCGTGGAGCGAAGCCGCACAGCCGCTGCCGGAGAGCGCTGCCTTCTTCTTGGACAATTTGGATTCTAAAAAGAACCACCTAAACTTGGGAAAATCGAACCACAATTTAAGGAACTGGAAAAAGAAAGGAATTGGACTCAAAAATGCATTACAATTCGGTACTGAAACGGAAAGGTCTAACAGGAAGTCAACCTTCCGTTTTTTTGTAATTTGAACAAAGCAAAGACAAAGTAAACTAGAGTTTTGAAAATCATTTTAAAGGAGTGGATTTCATCATCTAAAATAGCTGAACCCCCCCTTCAGCAGCAGGAGGAGAAGGGGGTGCTTTCTTTGGACTGTTTTATCCTGCAGAAGTAAGTTTAAAACAAAGTAATTTTCCACCCTCCTGACCCAGGGAGCGGGGTGTCAGGACTGACGTTTGAAGCTCATTGACCAGGACAGAAGCTGTTTGACAGATAGTTAAAAGAAGAAGAAAAAAGCTGCGATTCCACTGTTTCTTTTTGCAACTTAAAAATAACAACGATTGACAAAGTATCTAAAAGTAAAAGAAACTTTGGGGCTGGATTTGTAACAGAAGTTTTCCCTCTAGGGGGAGATAGTGAAACTGTAACTAGGGATTTTCCAGCCGTTACAGTATAACCTGTGGGAATTGAATGGTGACCTTGAAGGACAATGTACTCAGAAATGTTGTTGTGCGCTTTTCTCAAAACAAATGCTCTACTGGAAGAATTCCATGAGGGAATGAATTTGATGACTGACTTGGTTGGGAATCTTAAGCAGACTGTGGGAAATCTTGGACAGGCAGTAGAAAAAAAGTATGGAGTTTACCCAGGATTTATACCAAGATTGTGCCTTGTTAGAACAGATGAAAGAAGAGGATTCTGCTGAATCTTGGGAGTCAGAAATGGAGCCACAGACGGAGGTTGCGGCCGTACAGGAACATGAATCTTTGGAATTGGCAACTGGCTTTCGAAAAAATCAGACTCGGAAAGAAGAAGTTTGGATTGGACTGGAAATGGGGGGTTGGATTGACCCCCCTGAGCAGGGACATATGGACTTTCCGAGTTTGGTAGTGGACTGTGAGAGGCTTGGAGATATGGGGATTCCAAAGTTTGGAGGGGCTTTGAAACATGCTTTTAAGTACTACATGGAGCTCAGTTTGGACTGTGGAAAAGGGACCTTTTGGTTGGAAGGAGGTAAAAGCATTATTAAATTGGAGATCACACGAGTGAAAAGAAAATATGAAGAAAAACAGTGGAAGGGAAGTGGAAGAGATTTAAGAGCCTCGGATATAAGATCACCAGGTTAATGTGCCAGTTTAATGGGATAAATGGACTGACAAACCCGGGACCTGGGGGATGGGACGTTGGATGAAGATTTTCTTTATCTTTTTTTTATTTTTTGTTATTAGGATTATCCTACATAATTGATGAATACTAGATGGATGCATGAAATGAAACTGCTTGGCTCTGGTATAAAAGTTTAAGGGATTAGGAAAGAATATAATGGTTAAGAGAAGTTATTAAAAATAAGATTTAGGTTAGACTTCCGGAGGCGGCGCCATCGGCAATGGCGGAATCCCTCTAAGTCGGAGGGAGAAGCTCTGCAGAAATCGGGTCTCCCTGCTACAGCGAAGCGGGGGACCCTTCCGAAAACCGCAGGCAAGGGAAGCCTGCGACCGTGGGACTTGGCGGGCACCTTTTGCACACACACCCCCCCCCCCGTTTGGTGAAGGGACTCGTAAAGAGTCCCGGAACGAGACGGGTGTGTGGCGCGGTGCTGAGAGTTGATCGCTACTTCTGCGGAGTGAAGCTGCACAGCTGATGCCGGAGAGCGCTGACCTTTTTCCTTTGAAATTTCGGCTTTCAAACTACAACCCGTGAGTAAGACTTTCTAAGAATCGGGAGATCAAAGGATTGGTTTGCCTTTGATCGACGCAACGAACTTGAATTTGGCACTGAAGCGGGAAGGCGCAAAAAGGAAGTCCGTCTTCCGGTTTTGTAAACAGGATTAAAGCAAAGACTTTTGAAGCTAGAGCTGGAGAAGCAGAACTAAGAGGAGTTAAATTTTAGTGCCAGATACAAGAACTCCCTCTTAGAGTGAGGGGGAGAAGGAAATTTTGGACTTGAGGATAAGAAAGTGAGGAAAAAGACCACTGCTTAATCCCTGATATTGGTCTGCCAGAGACAGTAAGAAAGTGTTGCACCGTTTATAAACATTTGTAACTGTTTGTGAACACTCTGCATTTGAACTGGAAAGGACTCTTTGTAACTGTTGCCTTTTATTGAAAAAGTGAAAGTTAAAAAGGGCAGGACTGCTTTTGGAAAAAAGTTGCCCTGAAAGTAACATTGTTGCCAAGGTGCTCCCCTAGAGGAGGCCTGGGATATAGCTGGGGATTTTCCATTACAGCTGGCCTGGAAACTTTCTCACCAGAAAAGAAATTTGACTGTGTGAGTGCCCTTGAATTCTAAAGATAAAGTAATGGATCAGGAAAAACCCCAGCCTTCAAGGATAAAAACTAGACTGCAGCAACGAAGACAATCAATAGTAGTGCCTCCTGTCCTAGAAAAAGAAGATACTGGGCAGCCTGGAGCAAAAAGTACGGGCTCTGAAGAGACACTAAATGCATCATTAGACAAAATATTTGGAGCTTTGGAAAAATTGTCAGCTAAAATTGACTTAAATACTACAACTATCAGCTCCAATACTCAGGCCATTGATCGATTGTTGCAGGAATCTAAATTGACAAGGAAAATTGCCGACAAAGCTAAAGAAAAGGTGCTGGCGGTAGAAGGAAAATTACAGCCAATTAATAAACAATTAGAAGACCATAAGGCACAACTGTCCTTAATCGAATTGAGAGATAAACAGGCTAATTTAAGGATCAGGGCGGTACCGGAATTGGAAGAAGGCAAGCTGAGTGACTTTCTTACACAGGAATTTGAAGAATTCTGGGGCCTTGATCCAGAGAAAGATTTCAAGATAGTGACAGCCTTCAGACTTGGCAAAGGGAATAAAGGGGGAAGAAAGAACAAGGTAAGAGATTGTTTGATTACACTCAGATCTAAAGAAGAGAGGGACAAAATACTGGGCCTACATTACCAGAAATCATTGGAAATAGAGGATTCAAGGATAGAAATTTTTAAAGATATCCCAAAATATCTATTGGACCTCAGAGCCAACTACGGAGACCTGGTGAACTTGTTAAGAAGAAACAGTGTCATCTTCAGGTGGGAATTTCCCCAGGGGCTGTCTTTTACTTACAGAGGGAAAAAGGTGAAGATAAGATCAGAGGAGGATAAAGTGAGATTCCTGAAGGATCACGAGGAAGATCTACAAAAAGAGGCAGAGGGAAAAGAACCAAAATTAAAACCAGGAGTTTTGGACCTAGCAAAGCTACCACTGGGATTTGACAAACCAGAAGTGATACCACCCACAGACCAAGAACAAGCACTGGGAGCAGTCGGAGGAGAAGCAGAATAACCATACAATGTCTCTGCAGGTACTAAGTTGGAACATTCGAGGTTTGAACTCCCCCGATAAGAGGAAAAGAATCTTTCATCTATTGAAAAAGGAAAAATTGGACTTGATATGTTTGCAAGAAACCCATGTGACTAGAACACACAGGAAAGTATTAATTAACAAAAGATTAGGACAAGAATTTATTTCATCAGACAAAGTTAAAAAGAGAGGAGTGGTGATTTACGCAAGAGAAAGTTTATCACCTAAATTTGTCTTTAAAGATGACCAAGGAAGATTTGTGGCTATTGAAATACAATTTCAAGGTGAGAAATTCTTGATAGTAGGGATATATGCACCAAATGAGGGGAAATCAGACTTTTATAAGAAACTGCATGAGACATTGTTGGACTTTAACATCATTAGGTTTGGAGATATGAATGGAGTGGTATCGACAAATATGGATAAGTCAGAAAGACAAGTGGTGACAAAAGACGGAAGACTACCGAAAACTTTTTTTGAAATGACAGACAATATGGACTTAATTGACATCTGGAGAACTAAGAACCCCCTAGGTAGAGAGGGGACATTCTTTTCTGAAGCCCAGAAGACTTGGACAAGGATTGACCAAATCTGGATAACCAGAGGAATGGCTCCTAAGATCCGAAAAGTGGAAATCTGCCCAAAAACTTGCTCCGACCATAATCCTGTGAAAATGGAAATGAAACCCACATTGACTGGTTCCTTCAGATGGAGGATGAACGACGCCTTGTTTAGAGATCCAGAAATCACCAAGAAGGCCCAAAAAATTATAAAAGACTATTTTGAGATAAATCTGAAGACCACAGTGGAGAAAAGAACAATCTGGGACGCAAGCAAAGCCGTAATGAGAGGGTTTTTGATTCAGCAAAATGCAATAAAAAGGAGAACCCAAAATGAGAAAAAAGAGAAGATTTTGGAGAAAAGAAGAGAAGGAGAGAAAAAACTTAGAGCTAAACCAAAATCACAAGAGATTTTGGGAGAAATTAAGTCATATCAAGTACAATATATGAAAATGATAAATCAGGACATTGAATGGAAAGTTAAACAGATGAGACAAAAGACCTTCGAATCAGCTAATAAATGTGGGAAGCTGTTAGCATGGCAGCTGAAGAAGAGACAAAAACTAAACACGGTTACCAATCTTGAAGTGGATGGAAAGAATATTCAGAATCCACAGGAGATTAGAAGCTGCTTCCAGAGATATTTTAAACAACTCTATACACAAGGGCCGCAGATTGAGTCGAAAATTGATCAATTTCTGAAAACTAATGGATTACAAAAAATTTCTCAAGAAAACAAAGTATTATTGAATTACAAAATAACTGAACAAGAGGTGGAAGGCGCGATTCAGAATATGCAACTGGGCAAATCTCCAGGGCCTGATGGATTAACATCCAAGTATTACAGAACTTTGAAAGACTATTTAATTCAACCATTAAAGGAGGTTTGCAATGAAATTATGGAGGGGAAAAAGGCGCCGGAGACGTGGAAAGAAGCTTATATCACACTTATACCGAAAACTGAGTCTGAAAAGACACAACTTAAGAACTATCGCCCCATATCCCTACTTAACGTGGATTATAAAATCTTTGCAGATATATTGGCTAGAAGACTGAAAAAAGTTTTGGCAGAGGTGATACATAAAGACCAGGCCGGCTTTCTCCCTGGAAGACATCTATCGGACAATACGAGGAATATAATTAACATTCTGGAAAAGCTGCAGGTGAACATTAACACAAAAGCAGTCTTGATTTTCGTAGATGCGGAGAAAGCCTTTGACAACATTTCCTGGAGTTTTATGAAGAAAAATCTTCAGGGGATGGGGGTTGGACAAAACTTTGAAAATGGTATAGGTGCGATATATTCTGAACAAAAAGCTAAATTGATAGTAAACAATGTGGTTACAGAAGAGTTTAAAATAGAGAAAGGGACATGACAAGGTTGCCCAATTTCCCCATTGCTTTTCATTTCGGTCCTGGAGGTTTTGCTAAACATGATTAGAAGGGACCATTTGATTCAAGGTATTCAGGTCGGAGTTAAACAATACAAACTTAAAGCTTTTGCAGATGATCTCGTTATGACATTACAGGAGCCGATATCCAGCACTAAGAGGGCCCTAGAAGTAATCCAGGATTTTGGTCAAGTGGCAGGCTTTAAATTGAACAAATTGAAAACTAAGGTTTTGGAGAAAAAATTGACGCCGGTAGAGAAAGAGAGGTTTCAGAAAGAGACAGACTTAACATTAGTAAAATACCTGGGGGTGAATATGACATCCAAGAATGTGAACCTATTTAAAGACAACTATGAGAAATGCTGGTCAGAGGTGAAAAAAGATCTAGAAATTTGGACGAATCTGAAGCTTTCCTTGCTGGGTAGAATTGCTGTTATTAAGATGAATGTATTGCCGAGAATGTTATTTTTATTTCAATCATTGCAAATTATTGATAAGATGGACTGTTTCAAGAAGTGGCAAAGAGATATATCTAGATTTGTCTGGCAGGGCAAAAAGCCCAGAATAAAATTTAAGATCCTTACTGATGCCAAAGACAGAGGGGGGTTTGCCCTGCCAGACTTTAAACTTTATTATGAGTCAGCAGCCTTTTGCTGGCTGAAGGAATGGCTACTTCTTGAGAATACAGATGTTTTGGATCTTGAAGGGTATGATAACATATTTGGGTGGCATGCATATTTATGGTATGGCAAGGTAAAAGCACATAAGGCATTTAAAAACCATATTGTCAGGAAAGCATTGTTTAATGTCTGGACAAGGTACAAAGATTTTCTGGAGAGTAAAACCCCAAGGTGGCTATCACCTATGGAAGCGAAAGCTTTGAAAAAACTCAACATGGAGGCTAAATGGCCAAAATATTGGGAAATTTTAGAACAGGAAGGTGACAAACTGAAATTGCAGAGCTATGACAAACTTAAAGAGAAGGTGCGAGACTGGTTACATTACTTTCAAATAAGAGAGGTTTATAACTTGGATAAAAAAATTGGTTTCCAGGTGGAAAAATCAAAGTTAGAAACAGAATTGTTAGAACCCAATGCTAAGATACTATCAAGAATGTATAATCTGCTGTTGAAATGGAATACTGAGGAAGAAGCGGTAAAATCTGCAATGATAAAATGGGCACAAGATATAGGATATAACATTATGTTTGCTGACTGGGAGAAGTTGTGGACCACCGGGATTAAATTCACGGCATGTAATGCCCTAAGAGAGAATATTATGAAAATGATGTACAGGTGGTACATGACTCCAGTCAAGCTTGCAAAAATATATTACTTGCCCGATAACAAATGTTGGAAATGTAAAGAAATTGAAGGTACATTTTTTCACCTTTGGTGGACGTGCCCAAGGATTAAGGCTTTCTGGGAAATGATATATAATGAACTGAAAAAGGTATTTAAATATACTTTCCCGAAGAAACCAGAGGCCTTTCTCCTGGGCATAGTTGGCCAATCGGTGTTAAAGAAGGATAGAACTTTTTTTATGTATGCTACAGCAGCAGCAAGAATTCTCATCGCAAAGCATTGGAAGACACAAGACCTACCCACCTTGGAAGAATGGCAGATGCAACTAATAGACTATATGGAGATGGCGGAAATGACTGGCAGAATCCGAGACCAGGGAGAAGAGTTGGAGGAAGAAGATTGGAGGAAATTTAAAACTTATTTGCAGAAATATTGTAAAATTTTTGAATGCTGATGACATTGAAATGAATTGAAGGGGTTCTAGCAACAAGGTAAAATGTAAGATGGGATTAATAATAGATTAACTAATAGGACATGAATTTGCTGAACCAATCTTTAAAAAGGATACAAAAATGGGAGACGTGAGGAAGTCAGGAAAATAAGTTAACTAAAGATGAGAAATTAAGAAAGAGGGAATTTTTGATTTTCTTTTATATGTGTTTTTTCTTTTTATTTCTTTGTGTTTAATGTTTGTATTTTTGCATTTTGTAATTTTGTATCTTTTTCGTTTTTGTATTTTTCTAAACTTTTCTATTGATAAAACCTAATAAAATATTATAAAAAAATAAAATAAAAATAAGATTTAGGTTAAGGTTTTTATAGGACAATGAGGAGAATAGAGTAAGGTAATGTAATGAAAGATTAGAATAGGGTAAAAACTTGATGGTAAGGATTTGCTGAACTAACAAATTGAACTGGAATACAAAAAAGGGAGGTATGAGGAGGTCTGGGAAAATAAGTGTACGGAAGATATGTTATGAAAATTAATGTGTTTTTAACTGTTTTTATTTTGTATGTTTTTCTTTTTTGTATTTTCTTTTTTCTTTTTCATTTTTCTTGTTATAATTTGGAAAACTCTAATAATATATATATTTTTTTAAAAAAAACAAAAAACAGCCAGGCGGGAGCAACAGCGAAAGTCCTCGGCTCGGACACCCCAAAGCAAGCATAATGTTGAAGGTGGTCCTAGAGCTCCCGAATGGCCACGCGGTGGAGGAGTTGGCTTTGGTTGATTCCGGAGCTTCGGCGTCATTTTTGGAGAGCCAGTGTGGTGTAGTGGTCACGTAATCTGGGGAACCGGGTTCGCGTCTCCGCTCCTCCACATGCAGCTGCTGGGTGACCTTGGGCCAGCCCCACTCACCTCACAGAGTGTTTGTTGTGGGGGAGGAAGGGAAAGGAGATTGTTAGCCACTTTGAGACTCCTGAAGGGGAGTGAAAGGCGGGATATCAAATCCAAACTCCTCTTCTTCTTCTTCAAGGAGTTTGCAGAGCAGCACCAACTGAACCTGAGGCCTTTGGATTTTCCGCTGCAAGTCACTACAATTGATGGGAGAGAACTGTTGGGAGGTGAAGTGACCCATCAAACGCCTCCCATGAGGATGCGGGTGTCTACCCACTCCGAGGTCATCGCCTTTCACGTGGCCACGTTGGCGGGTCCGCCTATCATACTGGGCATGAGCTGGTTGGCCTTGCACGATCCGGTGGTCTCCTGGCATCAACGGTCACTGATTTTTGGGTCGGCGCACTGCATGGAGAACTGCCTGGGCCTAGAGCTACCTCGACGGTTGGAGGCCGGGATGGCAGCAGCATGCAAAGCAGGGACGACCGAAATTCCTCCGTATTATCGGGACCTACAGGAGGTGTTCAGCGAGAGGGAGGCTGACACGTTGCCACCGCATCGACCGTACGATTGCCAGATCAACCGGATCCCGGGGGCCACGCTGCCGGTGGGCAAGCTCTATTCCATGTCGGAGCGAGAGATCAAGGACCTGAAGGACTTTATCGAGAAAAATCTAAAGAGAGGATTCATCAGGGAATCCAAGGCGGCAGGGGGGAGCCCAGTGTTCTTCGTGGACAAGAAATCGAAGTCAAATTTTATTAGAAACATAGTCAAATTTTATTAGACTTAACCATCCAGGAGTCCTTTAGTTCTTTGCTTCCTTTTTAATGAGGGAACAGAAATATGTGAAAAGCAATGTTGTCCAATGTTATCTGATAATATGTCCCAACAGGCCCATTGCTCTGAATCAAATTCAATGCAACAAACCAGCCAGGGAAAACATTAAATTTAGGGAAGCTTTTAATGTTTGACGAACTATTGTATTTTAAGATTTTGTTGGAAGCCGCCCAGAGTTTTAATGCCCATGTTTTAGTGTCCTTTTAATATGTTTTAAAGTAAAAGATTCAAGAAAGATCCTTCTTCTGGGGCCTGCCTGGTGTTAGCCTGTGTGTAGTTCAGATTCGGAAGTTTGATTGCATTTCCTGCCATTTGAGTGAAGAGTGCTCTGTGTCAGAGCTGGCCACACCTCCTTGCAGGCATGCCTTAAATACCATGGTGCTCCAACCATTCGGGCCATCTGACCAAGCAAGGCAACTGTCCAACTGCAGCACCCCCGATTCCTTTGTCAACAATGGTAGGCTTACTGGAAGGAAATGGATGGAGTATGAAGAGCCTTTTTCACTCATTGCAGCTTTTGAGCAGGGCATGTGGAACCATGCCTTCTCTTTGCAAGATCACATCTACAATGTGGATTTCAAGCAGTTTAACCAGTGCAACTTAAGGATGGGTGTTATGTACTGAGTTGAATAGGATCCAAACTGCAGCAGTCTGATTGGTCCTAGAACAATAGGATCCAAATTGCAGCAGTCTGATTGGCCCTAGAACAATAGGATTCAGAATGCAGCAGTCTGATTGGTCCAAGAACAATGCAGCAGTATGATTGGTTGGCAGGAACCACCCAATCATGCTCCAGAGATAAGTGAATCCACAACCTGATTGGCTTACAGTAGAATTCCAGAATTAACCAATCATGTGCAGCCCATTGTGTAAATAATGTATATAAAGCAGATACTTTGAGGGGACTTTCATTCATTCCTCCTCACCACTATGAGCTGAATAAAGAGCATGAAATCACTTTGCGACTCTGAGTATATTTCAATGGGCTTCTCTCATCATATCACATGCGCCTTCAATGCCTTATCCACCAATGTTATGACTATTGCTATGGTGAAGACAAAAGCTCTAAACGGGGTCAATCTGTTTGGAGGAAAATTCCTTCCTGGCTCTGAAAATGGCAACCATTATTGGACCACAACAAAGCCAAGGAATGCAGTGCCCTAGAAGGACAATGTTAGCTTACATAAACACACAGCATCATTAAATGGGGGGGGGGGAATAAGGAGGGTTTTTCTGCAACCAACTGTGGAGCCTGGGTTCAGGTACAGACAACGTTTATCGGGTCTAAAGGCCTGTTAACTTGGCCTGTTTGGATTGGCCACAATTCAAGTAAAAAGATGGTGGCAAACCTGCCACTCCCCTGTGACTGGTCTAGGACAGGGGTCAGCAAACTTACTGTGCCTCGGTCCAGTGTCTCCAGTGCCGATCGCACAGCAGGCCAGAGTGCGGGGTAGTGCTTGCCCATATGCGTGCACACATGCTATTTCCGGTCACTTCCGGGTCAGAGGAGCATCGGAAATAGCTTGTGCAAGGACCCCTTGTAAACAAAAAGATACAAGAAAGATCCTTCTTCTGGGGCCTGCCTGGTGTTAGCCTGTGTGTAGTTCAGATTCAGAAGTTTGATTGCATTTCCTGCCATTTGGGTGCAGAGTGCTCTGTGTCAGAGCTGGCCCACACCTCCTTGCAGGCATGTCTTAAGCTTTAAGACCATGGGCCTCCAACCATTTGTGCCATATGACCAAATAAGGCAACTGTCCAACTGCAGCAGCCCCATTTCCTTTGTAAAAGACGATGAGGAACCCAACAGAGGATGAAGTACCAAGGCACTGATGCCCCTGCTATTTGCAGAATTCTAATGATCCCAGCAGAGCTGATTCTCTACTGAGGACTTGTTGGCCGGAATGACTGACTGCAGGTACAAGGCAGGGCAGACCTCGTAGACACCCAGGGCTTTAGCCCCCTCAATATTTCTAGGAAGGGTGCTCAGTCCCCCCAGTATTGAGGGGACCGCCATCCCCCACCACCAGGCTGTTGCTGTGGCCACAAATGACTGTCACCAGCAGCCGTGGGAGGCCAAGGGCCCTGTTAGCCACGAGGGACATGCGACAAATATGAATGGCCACGCCTGGCAGGGGAGGCGAAGATGGAGGAGAGGGGAGGGGGAAAATTTGATTTAATCCATTTGCATTCTGCAGGGTATCATAACAGGTTTCCAAACAAATAAACAACTTTTAACCAAGAGGAAGGAACCAGAATGATTGGCAACTCAAACTAGAGCAAAAGCCTTAGTTTTTCACCCCATCTTAATGCAGCCTATGGGACCAAACAATTCATTTGGCGCCGGGCGTAGGTACCTGAGCGGGACTTACGACAGATGTGGATGAACACATCTAGGTCACATTGAGGAATTTGACCACACAGATGGGCCAGTGAGTGAAAGATGAAGGAGAATTTGGAATGTTAATAACTCCACAGGGTTCTGTCTTGGGCCCGGTCTTATTCAACATCTTTATCAACGACTTGGATGATGGACTCAAGGGCATCCTGATCAAATTTGCAGATGACACCAAACTGGGAGGGGTGGCTAACACCCCAGAGGACAGGATCACACTTCAAAACGACCTTGACAGATTAGAGAACTGGGCCAAAACAAACAAGATGAACTTTAACAGGGAGAAATGTCAAGTATTGCACTTGGGCAAAAAAAATGAGAGGCACAAATTCAAGATGGGGGACACCTGGCTTGAGAGCAGTACATGTGAAAAGGATCTAGGAGTCTTGGTTGACCACCAACTTGACATGAGCCAACAGTGTGACGCGGCAGCTAAAAAAGCCAATGCAATTCTGGGCTGCATCAATAGGAGTATAGCATCTAGATCAAGGGAAGTAATAGTGCCACTGTATTCTGCTCTGGTCAGACCTCACCTGGAGTACTGTGTCCAGTTCTGGGCACCACAGTTCAAGAAGGACACTGACAAACTGGAACGTGTCCAGAGGAGGGCAACCAAAATGGTCAAAGGCCTGGAAACGATGCCTTAGGAGGAACGACTAAGGGAGCTGGGCATGTTTAGCCTGGAGAAGAGGAGGTTAAGGGGTGATATGATAGCCATGTTCAAATATATAAAAGGATGTCACATAGAGGAGGGAGAAAGGTTGTTTTCTGCTGCTCCAGAGAAGCGGACACGGAGCAATGGATCCAAACTACAAGAAAGAAGATTCCACCTAAACATTATGATACGGAAGGGGGGGCGTGTCTTCTTCACCTTCTTCTTCGCTACAATATATCCATTTATTTCCAATTGTCAATGTCAAAAGGGACTAAAATCTATAAAATGCATAGAAAATCAACGTGCCAATTTGCTCAATTTCTCTAGGACTCCATGACACCTCCCCTGTCCTCCATAATCCCTCAAGCAAGGTGTCCAGACCCTAATCCTGTCAAATCACTCTGCCAAGCCTTTCCTCCGGGCAATGCCAGGTGGCAGGCTATGCATACATGGACCATTGTCTTCTCATCACCGGTACTCAGGATGTGCTTATCTGCGCATATCTCCAGCTCTGCATATTCCCCCCTCCCTCCTCCATATGTTAATTCTGTGTAACCCAACCTCTTCTTAATGTATTCATGATGTAACTGGGATGTATTTTGCACTGTATGCTGGGACATGGAGGGAAGTTTCAAAAGTTCATGTCACCCCTTTCTCGCTGTTCAATCTCGCCTTGAACCTGTTGCGCAATAAACTTGGATCTTCTGCAGTTTGCTCCTGTCTCCGGCTGAGCTCATTTTCCTCCGCAGGGACCCGCGGACTTAGTCCGCCGAGCTGGGTGGCAGAGCAGCCTCGCACCCAGATTTTACCATAACAATTAGGAAGAACTTCCTGACAGTAAGAGCTGTTCGACAGTGGAATTTGCTGCCAAGGAGTGTGGTGGAGTCTCCTTCTTTGGAGGTCTTTAAGCAGAGGCTTGACAACCATATGTCAGGAGTGCTCTGATGGTGTTTCCTGCTTGGCAGGGGGTTGGACTCGATGGCCCTTGTGGTCTATTCCAACTCTATGATTCTATGGAGCCTGGCAACCCAACAAAGCAAGATGCATACGCAAGGGCACTAACAATGAGCAAAAAAAAGAGGCGAGAGCACAGTTTAGCCTTTTGAGAAGCAGAGGGGCTTATGGAATCTTTGTGTCAAGTTTTGCAACCTCTGGGGAACTTGCTTGTGATGCTGCAGTTACTTGGCACAGAGAAACGAAACAGCACATCTCTCTTAATTGAACCATCCTACAGACTGGAAGTACTGTACATTACGAGTGCATGGCGAGTTGCTGCCAAATGTTTGCCTGCTTGATTTCCCTAGCACATAAGCGGACTTCAGTTGAAATCACATGTGGGCATGTAAGCATGAACTGAAACACTGGCAGGCATTTCTGTGGACACAGATGTAATTTTCTTCCAGCTATGATCATGGGGACAGCTGTACCTGACTCTGTTTACAGTCCAAATTGCATTAACATTTCCCTGGTTGGAAAGACAGACACAGCCGAAGAGGCTACATCTGGTCAAGTGTAGAAGGAAGTCAGAAAATGGGTGATTGATACCCAAGTCATTTCTTTCCCCTGGGATGTAAACAGGTTTTGCCTTCTCACCCACGCCCCACCACTTTCATGTGACAAAGAGTGTTCTCCTTAATGGAGAGCGCTGGTTGCGGTGGGGTCTATCAGGCCACCCCCCCCCCTTGGTTGCCAGGCAGGATTGGAAAGTTGGCCTGTGGCAATGACTAGTTGTGGTTGAGTTGCTGGGGCAATTTATGTGTTGCAATTTGGTGGGAGGGATCTAATGCTTTATATTTTGTGCACGCAGCTTGGACACTTTCTCTTTGCTGCGTGCATCGGAACACCCGCCCGCCCGCCCGCCCGCCCGCCCGCCCTAAATTTAAGGGTTTTCTGCGTTGACCTTGCTATGCCTGTCATGGGGTCATCTGCTGTTGTGGCAGGGGACTGGTAGGAATTTTGTCCATCTGGCTGATTTGTTTTTTGCCTACTGCAAATCGTCACAACTTGTAAGTTGCGGTTAGGCATTGGTTATCAAATTGGTTGGAAGAGGGGCAAGGATTGGCTGGGCCTGCCCCTCCAACGCTGCTGCGGAAAGGGAATTCCGTTAAAGGAACCCAGGGGCTTGCCATGTTTTTGTCCGAATCCCTGGAATGGGGCTAGGACCGGCAAGCCCTAGGGAGCATGCGGGGAGAAGTGAGGGCCTGTCGCTCAGCTCCATTTCTCCCCAATATTGTTTTCCCTTACTGGCTTTCGGTGGAATCCGGAAGTAAGTTCTGTCCCCAGGCGGGGGGCGGGGGGGACGACGACAGATAGTCTTAACCAATGCCTAAGCAATCACTAACAATCATGTATGTTAATAAAGTTGTGGCCAAAATTATGCCAAAAACCTTAAACAAAAATGATGTGTCTTTCTATGGGTGAAAGAAAATCAAAAGCCTTTCTGCCTCGCCCCTTTCTCCTCTAAGAACGCTGAAGCCTCATTATCAACAGCTGTGTCTTTCCCCAGCTATTCCTTCTCCAGCTTCTCTTCCAGCTAGAGTCCCAATAGCATCCAAAAGAGTCACAGATTCTCCATTACTATTAGCAAACAACTATGGGAACTGTAAGTGACGATTGTTTAAATGTTTTCACACTTAATATTAAAGCAGCACAATCTTTTGGAAACATTGGCTTTGAAATTTTTGGTCCGGGCCTAAAGCTTAAGCTTGAATAACGCCTAAACGCAATAGGCTATGCAAAGCTGCCTTTGCTTTTTGCTACTATAAAAGTTGTATTAATAGTTGGTTTTTATGTAGTAGGAAAACTGATAAACCAAATGTTAAGTAGGTACAAATATTATGTCTAAGTAAATAATTTTCCCCACACACAAACAAAAAAGATAGTTCCCGTCCTCAAGTTTACAATCTCATTGCTAATCCTTTTTGGGTAGTCTGAAAGCTTTTTTTCTTTCTTTTTTAAGGTGGGGGAAACCCGAGATGAAAGTAGGAATGTGTTTAAGCTAAAGTTGAATTGTAATGTTTGTTTATAATGCTTCTGAATTTCATGGACTGGGAAAAGCCTCAATGACCTTGCTCCCAGCCCTTCCCTTGCTGCAAAAAATAAAATAAAAATATCTACAACCACAGGAGTTTCACCCCACATTGCCTTAGATGGCTAAGCTAACATGTTTAATTAGAGAAAAATCGTTACTAGCATTTGTTAAGGATTGGAAGTTTCCTATGGACCTTTTGTGTGAAAGACAAAATGAACTTGCAGTATCTGAATTTGAAGATTGAAAAAAAATACTCTCTTTAACATTCTATTTTCTATAAACCAGTATCATACGTAGCTACTGAAACCCAGAAGTCCTTTTATTCTAGTCTCTCCCTTTAGTTGTTTTCTTTCTTTCCCTTTGTCTTCTACTTTTGTTTTCTCTTTTCCTTGTATTTTCTTCCTTCTGACTTTCTTTCTGCTCTTTCTTAGCTTAAGTAGCTGTTTTAACTCAGTATATTATAAAATATATATTTATAATGAATATTATTTCTGTCTGTCTTAGAACAAGTATCAATCAATAAATACAAACTTTTTTAAAAAAGGATTTTTACACCACAAACTCTTTCCCCAGTGTTCTATCGCAAACTGTTCCCCCAAGGAAAACACCCTAGCAGTTTCTTGCTGCAGCCCCAGCCCCACAAATCCCACTCCCAGCCAAGTTCTGTATGCCTCACCCCTTCCTTCTCCTCTATAAGTACCCCGAAGCCTAATTTTCAACAACTGTGTCTTTCCTCAGTTGCTCCTAATCCTGCAGATATCCTCCACCTGCTGTCCAGGGACCCAATACAGCATCTATGCAAGAGGGAAATCCAGAGGCCTGACATCAGCACACCCTGTGGCATGACTGCACAGCCTATAGTGGCAAAGGACTGAGGACGCCCAAAATTTTAAAGAAGGGGTGGGCCCCTTCAAAATTCCCTGGGACAGTGAGACTTTAACACTCCCTATGGTGTGCTTGAGATATCTAGGGGGTCAAGGTACTCCCAAAATTTTCAATAGGCGTGGGCCCCCTCAAAATTCCCTGGGATCACACAATGTCAGCACACCCCCATGGTGTGCTTGTGACATATACAGGATGGGGAGGCCAAGGACTCCAAATTTTCAAGGGGGTGCCCCCCTCAAAATGCCCTGGAGCGGTGTGATGTCAGCACATGCCATCTAAGGGGACATGGGCTGAGGGCCCCCAAAATGTTGAAGGGTCCCCCTCAAAATTCCCTAGGGTCATGTCATGCAATTTCAGCACACCACATGGTGTTCTTGTGCCATCTAGGGGGGCATTGGCTGAGGGGTCCCAAAATGTTGAAGCGCCCCCACAAAATTCCCTGGGGTCATGCAATTTCAGCACACCCCATGTTGTGCTCATGCCGTCTAGGGGGACATGGGCTGAGGGGTCCCAAAATGTTGAAGCGCCCCCCCAAAATTACCTGGGGTCATGCAATTTCAGCACACCCCATGTTGTACTCATGCCGTCTAGGGGGACATGGGCTGAGGGCCCCCAAAATGTTGAAGGGTCCCCCTCATAATTCCCATGTCTATTGGGACATGGGCTGAGGGCCCCCAAAATGTTGAAGGGTCCCCCTCAAAATTCCCTGGGGTCATGCGATTTCAGCACACCCCATGTTGTGTTCATGCCGTCTAGGGGGACATGGGCTGATACCGTGGGATGCACCACTGAATTTTTCTTCAAACATCTGTGGGCCTGGTGTGACACAATATCAAATTTCATTGGACAACATTGTGCATGCTTCTCTTCCCCCCTTAAAATGGAAGCAACTAAGTAAAGATACACTGCCTCCGATTCTCATAACCCTTAGATTTTCATAGGCAGCTGTCTGCAAAGGTCATCCATCAGGGCGACCAAGACTGACTCAGTTCTTCGGCCAGGATTGAACCCAGATGGGCATGGATTTAAATCATCTGTGTTTTCCAAGAATTCTTGTAGCTGCCCCACTGCTATCGCCTCCTATGACTAGGCGGACAATGACCTTTTAACACACTGAAAGCTCCCAAGTCCAAAAGGTGTGAAGGGGGCCAACTCCCACTTGCACGGGCAAAGGCACTTTATCTGCGACTGGTGCCACCCACCCAAGCCTCTGTTTGAACGGCTGAGATCATAGAATCATAGAATCATAGAGTTGGAAGAGACCAGAAGGGCCATCGAGTCCAACCCCCTGCCAAGCAGGAAACACCATCAGAGCACTCCTGACATATGGTTGTCAAGCCTCTGCTTAAAGACCTCCAAAGGAAACATCACAATATCATACTCTGGGAAGGTACTGTCAGTACAGGACTGGACCAGAGCAGGCAGTCTGAATTGTCAACCATTTTGCATTCTATATTCCCTATCTTTTAAACAACCCTCGTTTGTTGCGGTTGTTGCGGCAGTTTTGCGGCTCTTAAAAGCCAGAAGGGTACTAGCAGCAGGACCAACCTACACCCCTCAGCTGTTTAGAACCTTCCTTAGGCACAATTTATGCATGATCTTTGTTTTGCAGCCTTTTCAGAGCATGAGGTTAATCCCCTGTTCTCCTTGTTTTCCTAAAGAAAATGAGATTTTCAATGTTTCTGGGGGGGTTTCAAAAATTTTTATTGATTTTCCAGCTCCAAGACAGAGCACTCTGCATTTTTTGCCATTTGGGTGCAATCAAACTGCAGATTCTGAACTACACATGGGCTGATACCCCGGGATGCACCACTGAATTGTTCTTCAAAAATCTGTGCTTTCTTATTTCTTCACCTTTTTGTTTCCTCATCGTCTTTTACAAAGGAAATGGGGCTGCTGCAGTTGGACAGGTGCCTTACTTGGTCATATGGCCCAAATGGTTGGAGGCCCATGGTCTTAAAGCTTAAGACATGCCTGCAAGGAGGTGTGGGCCAGCTCTGACACAGAGCACGGTGCATTTTCTGCCACGTGGGTGCAATCAAACTGCAGAATCTGAACTACACGTGGGCTGATACCCCGGGATGCACCACTGAATTGTTCTTCAAAAATCTGGGGGTACACCACCTAAGCTTTGAGCTACCTCTCCAATAGTGACCCATCAACACCAAACAGTTTGTCGTTGGCTTCCTTGGCATAGTTCTTCAAGTAGGAGGCTTCCTTAGCAAAGTAAACAGTAGCAAAGTAAACTGCGCTATTAACGGACAAGGCCAAGCAGGCGTTAAAGATGTCTGTGCAAATAGGCTTTATCCAGGACGCTCCTGTGCCATGGAAAAGGTCTCTGTCCAAGGAGGTCTGGTCCTCTACTGAGTGTATCTGGGAAATGCGCCTCTTCTGCCTTCTGATAGGCTACACCTGAAAAGAGCCACTTCTGCCACTGTGAAAGCTGAGCTCTCTTGAGGTGGTAGGAGGACCCATGCAGCAGGATAAAGCCCACAATAAACACCGAGAGGATCCTCTCCTGTGAGGGCTACAGTGGGAAGGGATGGAGCAAGAAACCATAAACAGTGTGCAGTAAAGGTAAATGTTTGTAAAACGATCCTGAGAATTTGTTGGGCTGCAGACTTAGGCAAATTTGGGCTGAGGCAAAAAAAAGTCCTGAAAACCATTCTCTTAGAGTTAGTTTTTCCATTATTAATGCCTTAGTTTCATACTTGGATGCTTCATATATAGTTAGTGCGGATGAATAAAGTATACCTGATGATTACTTAGAGGTGCTTAGCTTTCCTTTAAAGCAAATAATGGGTACAATGATGGAGTTTTCTGCTTCTCACAATTCCTTTGTCAGCTGAGTTTCTTCCAAACCTCTAATCTATTTTTGAAAAGAGTCTTGGTAATAGTAATAATAAGCAATAATGGGAATATTGTTGGCTCTGTACCGTGCCATGCTAATGAGTACTCCTTTTTATTTTAATGTTTTCTTGTTTAAGGAGAAATATATTAGTTTGCTCCCTTCCTTGCTAACTTTCCTGCTGTGGAATTCTTGAAAACTGGCAAATTTTAGCCATTAAACAGGAACTTTGCATAGAAAGCATGTATTAACAATATCCCCAATCTTCCCTAGGCAGCATGGCCAGTGGTCAAGGATGATGGGGACTGGCCTCCAGAGGACCAAAGATTCTCCATTCCTGGTGCAGGTAGAAGAATTGTAATTATTCCACCACAGGGAAAAATAATACATAGTGTGTGTGTGTGTGTGTTTGTGTGTCACAATTCATCATGCTGTTTTGTGTCAACATAAGCTGAGTTCTTTTCTATTCTTGCTGGATGTTCAAGAAACTGCCAGTGTAACGAGATGTCACACACAAGGATGTCAACTCTTAGTGAAGCTGTTGAGAGCGTTTCAATTTTAGAGGGTGGTTGAAGGCAAAAATTGGGAGACTTCATAGTGAAAATGGAGCGAATGCCCACCTTTTAAATTTGTTTTTAAAATAACGTTTCTATCTGTCAGATTGAAGAGCATCTTGAAAACATGACTGCCATGAACAAGCACACAAGCAGCTAATAATGCAAACAGCAAGACTCTCTATATGGTTTGTCTCCCGCCTCTCAATGGCTCTTTAACTAACCTTTTGATTTGGGGTCCTTTGTATGACACCATATGCAGCTTTATTATTTGGATCTGAACAGGATGCAGGTACCTTTCCCTTTCAAGATATTGTGTGATAATTTTACTTTTATTTAAGTAGAAACTGCTTTACCAGTCTGATGCTGGGGTCACACAAACCCCAATTAGATGGTGGTGGTGATGTTTGAAAGATTTGCTTGACTGACCCCAAATTAATATAAAGAGGATGAAATTGTCTTGAGGAAGATTGTTGATTGTACAGGGGTAGAAGTATACAGGAATGATGAATGGGGGGGGGTCAGAGTTGTCGAGCAGCAGTCCTTTACTGAGCCTGTCAGGCCCCACCACAACCCAGGTAAAGAGAAGCAGGGCAGGGCCCTTCAGGCTATCAGCAGGTCAGTCCTGGGCAACAGCAGCAGCAGCGGTTTGAAATTTCAGAAAAGAAATTGATACTTTCCCCCCTAATGTACATATTTTTCAAGATTCAAAAAGCAAGAGAATAAGAATTGGGTCGCTATCCATGGCCGCTTCTTAAGACCAAAGAGAAGCAGAAAGACCAGACGCCTCCACCGCCCTCACTTCCGATTGGACGCTGTGCCAATGACACATTTGTTGACTTTTCTGGCCAAGCGGATGGTATGTTGCACGGAATTTCATATTGGTAAAAAGTAATGTTGTCCAATGTTATATGATATCATTATATGATACGAGTCCCAATCTTCCTTTAACGCACTCACCAAGGCCTCTCATTACCTGGAGCATTAATGATCCAGGCTCACTCCCAAATAGGAGATGGGTTTGGAAAGAATTTAAAAGAGACAGAAAGAGATATTAATTCAGGAAATTCACCAGAGGAGCTACCGTTGATTTTTGCGCATATTTCCTAAGCACAAAAAAGGTTGTGTTTTGTATTTCTTAGTTCCTAGCACACTCCCCAGTCCTATATGCCTGTCTGCAGAGTTAGTTTCACTCATGCTGTCAGGCGACTAAGTTTGCCCTGACTCTCTTCAATTTCCCTGGCATTGGTGCTCTATGGCCAAAGGATGCTGCTTCTTGCATCTGTTCACTCACTGTAGTAATGACCGCTCCCCGCTTAAAACGGGGGGCGCCCTTTGCGGGGACGCGTGCAGCCCCTAGATCTGGAGCGGCCCCAACAGCATAGGCTTGGCTTTTCCTTCCCTCAGGTGGGATACCTGGAGGTCTCCGCCTACCTCAGTCAGTTGTCCAATCCCACCTGGGGGAAGCGTTGCCAAGGAGACCAGGCCAGGTAGGGGAGGGATTACCTGCCCACACAATAGAGGGAGGATCTTACCTAGGAATCCTCACTTGGCTCCAGAGCTTCTCCCACCCTACCCACCCTCAGTTAATGTCTTATTTTGCAGGTTAACTTTTCTTCACAGGTATGCGGGCGCTGCTACGTTAAGGTCGCTGTTAAAGGGCCGGAAAGGAATTTCCCTGCATTGGCAGGTTTCGCCTTTCCCGTAGCAAAACGTCACAACTTTGGCGGTATCAGGCCTTGGGCGGAATCCTTTTGTCCATCTTCCTCTTGCGGCGGCGATACCAGGGTTCCCCGTTAAAGGGGTTTTCTGAAGGGAGGCTTTGGCCGTACACCGAAAGGTCGTCATTGCTCTCTCCTGCGGCGGCGGCGTTACGGGGGCGGCCATCTCTGCTTGAACATATGTTCTCCAGAGCCGGCCCATCCCCCCCCCACACACACACTGGATAACCCTGATGCTCCCTAGGTCCCCGGCTGGGGACCGGGGAGGGAGAACGCCCAATGCCTGAGCCAAGGTCTACCCACATTTGAAATTTAATAAAGTTGTGGCCAATTTAATCCCATAGCACATTGTCTTGAGTCGTTATTCCACATGACGGGGGGACCGTGCAGGATCTGGGGACTCCGCCTGTCCACGCAATGCCAACTTTCCCCACTTAGGCAAGTTAGAACCAGGGCTTTTTCTCAGCTGGAACTTGCTCGAACAGATCCAGCACCTCTCAGGTGGGCACCATTAGAGAACAAGGGAAGTGTTTGTGAATTCTGGCACTTTTTAAAAAATAGAAAAAATATTAAACGCGTAACAAAACATGAAGCTGAAATATATTGACCAGACACAATTTCAACGAGTGTCAGAGCTGCTTCCAGATCCTAGCTCACAGAGGATCACGCTAGCCAGCGATCATTAAGTAAAAGTCTTTATTGAGTTACAGTTTCCATTCTCAAGCTGCTGCGTGCAACTCTACGTCTAGTGGCTAGATCGGCGAAGCTCCGTCTGAGTCTCCGCCCCTTGTGCACCAACTTAATATCCTAGCCCTGCTCCACCTTTTCCGCCTGACTGTTCTCCTCTGGGTCCCTCTACCCCCCGGGGTCTCTTCAAATCAAATCAAAACTTTATTAGCAAAGCCAACAGGCCACAGCTGTACAAGAGTTAAAAGTGAGAATGGGGATAAAAGGAAGAAAAGAACAGGCAAAAGGAGGTCCGTCGGGTAAACAGGTCTGTCACTCAGATGGTGGCCCTCAATTTCGCAGCTCTCTCGATGTACCTCGCGACCTTCTCTGTTATCTGACTATCCGTATCAGATAATAGAAAATACAGTGTAATGTCTGGTGAACGGCCGGGGTTGGAGAGAATGAGTGGAGTAATAATCTCATTCCTTAGGTCTTTGTAAAGGGGGCAAGAAAGAAGGACGTGGGACACTGTTTCCGTGTTACCATCTCCACATGGGCAGAGTCGTTTTTCAAATGGAGTCTTTTGGTAACGCCCTTCGAGTACAGCAGAGGGAAGAACATCCCATCTAGCCAATGTAAAGGCACGTCTGTATTTTGGGATGGTTAGTTTAGACAAATATGAGGCTGGAGAGTCAAAATGAGAAGGAGGAAAGTAGGTATACCATGGGCACAGTTTCTTTAAGATAGTCAGGTTGTTTTGTCGTTCAATGTCTTTCAGGCGCTGGCCTATTAGACTCTTTGCTTTAATGAGGCCCATTGATAGTAGGGACTGTGAGTGCAGACCGCATGTAAGGAGTTTTTGATGCACAGTTTTAAACCACTTGCTTTTGTGAGGGTCTTGCATTACTAACGGCAGTAGACCAGGAGGATTCAGATTAAGACGAAGCCAATAATTAAATGTTCTCTGCCAGGTCCGCGTTTCCACAGATGGAAGGCAGGCCTCGAGTCGTAATGCTGCGTTTGGAACACAGGAGGGGACACCGAGTATCTGCCTTAGAAATTTGGACTGGACAGTTTCAAGACTGGAGCAATGGTTCCCCGTCCAGATTTGCGCCCCGTACAGTAACTGCGCCAGAGGTTTTGCTTGAAAAACTTCAAGGGCTGCTGGGATGTATCTGCCCTCCTTCGTGTAGAAGAAGCGGGACAGCATCTTGATGCTTTGAGCAGCTTTTTCTTTGGCACATTTTTGATGGACATCCCAGGACCCGGTCGACTGGAAAACGATACCCAGATATTTGAAGGCTTTGACTTGTTCAATTGTCTGGTTATCCATCCTCCAGCTGTACTGTCTGTGTTTCCTTGCAAAAACCATGATTTTGGTTTTCTGATAGTTTATTGCAAGTTGCTCTCTCCTACAGTATGCTGAGAATTCACCTATGAGCCTATTTAAGCCTATTCTTGTTCGAGATAGGAGTATCGCATCGTCAGCGTACAAAAGCACTGATATTGCTTTGTCAGCCAGTTTGGGGGCGTGGAAGTCCGGAGATGACAAACAGTTAACCATATCATTGATGTAGATGTTGAATAAAACTGGGGCCAGGATGCAGCCTTGCTTGACCCCCTTACTGACAGGAACTGGTCCTATAAGATGGCCATTTAACGAAGTTCTTACATGCAGCACCGTGTCTTTGTATAAACAGCTGATCAGAAATAATAGTCTTTTGTCTATGCTAGAGGTGCTCAATTTATCCCAGAGTCTTACACGTGGAATTGAATCGAAAGCAGCCTTTAGATCGATAAAGGCTGCATATAACACCCCACGGGATTTTTTGGCATATTTGTCAATTAAATAGGCTAGGGTGAAGCAATGGTCTATGGTGGATCTGCCTTGCCTGAAACCCGCTTGCTCTTCCGCTAGAATAGCTTCAGTTTCCAGCCAGCTAGTTAGCTTGGTATAAAGATGTTTGGCATATAGTTTGCTGGGTATAGGCAGAAGGCTGATTGGTCTATAGCTCGCCGGATCTGTCATGGGTCCTTTTTTATAGATTGGGATAATTATTGCCTCAGTCCAACCATCTGGGAGTAAACCCGTTGAGTCGATCCAAGAAAATAAAGACGCCAGCAGGGGGGCCCACCAGCCAATGTTGGACTTCAGAAGTTCGGCAGGGATGTAATCATTCCCTGGGGCCTTGTTGTTCTTTAATTGAGCGATTAAATTCTCAACTTCCTTCGCAGTTACTGCTGGCCAATGAGGTAGGTCCTCCAGTTGAATGCATAGTTTGTAATGTTGGGCTTCCTGGTCATAGAACAAAGATTGAAAATGGCGCAACCACTCCATTGGTTCCACTGTACAGATGGAATTAGTACGCTCCTGGTCCAGTAGACCAGATATGGTTCGCCAAAAGCAAGTAGTATCTTTCTCGTGCGATGCCTTAACCAACCTGTGCCATGCGGCTCTTTCAGCTTCCAGTTTCTTTCTCCTTAATAATTGTTTGTACGACCGTCTCAGATAAATATAGGCATTAAGTAGGAGGGCAGTCCCTGATTTCCTGTATCTCCGGTAGGCTGTTCTCATTTGTCTCCTTGTTTGCCTGCACTCCAGGTCAAACCAGCTAGCTCCGTCCTTTGCCCTCTTTGTAGCGGAGCTATGTATCACTGTTGTTAAATGGGGTTTCAATCTTCCCAAGAGTAATTTAAAGCGTTCCATAATCGCAGCTGCTGAATTTCCTGATACAATAGCGGAGCGAATAAGCTTTAACTCCACTGACTGAAGAAGGAGGGTTAGGTTTTCATTCAATATTGGGGACCATTTGAGTCTTTTGGGGGCAGGTATATCCAAATTTACAGAAGGTATATATTGTGGCTCGGCAATAGAATAGTCAAAAGGCCCACCTGCAAGCTCTAAAATTAGAGGTAGGTGATCACTCAGAGTATTATGGCCCACTTGAAACTTCCTTATAAAGCTGTGAGCAAATCTTGAGATTAAGATATAATCTATAACACTTCCCCCAGCCTTGGAGAAATGGGTATATTCCCCGGGGCGGTCCCCCTCTATATTGCCGTTTAATATCAGCAGTTCCCTCCGTCTAGCAGCCTGCACTAAGCAGAGACCTGGGAAATTACTTCTACTATCTTTGGACAGACGTGTCGCGCCAATATCCGTCTGTTCTTCAGGGTCCATAAATTGGTTGAAATGAGTGTATAGACTGTTGTCATCTGTTCCTATACGAGCGTTGAAGTCTCCACACACAATAGTCAGGGCAGACGGGTAAGTAGATTCGAGAGGCTCTAAAAACGCCTCTAGCTCAGCCCATGTAGCCTTAACAATGAGTTTTTTTTGGCCTGGGGGAATATAGACATTGACCAGCAAGAGAATAGTTCTCTTGAAGCTAAGTAGAGCGGCTGTTGCTAAGGAATTGCAGCTGGGTAGGGCTGTTAGAGAGTGCGCTAGCTCCGTGGAAATGAAGCAAGCTAGGCCACCACTAGATCTGCCGCCCCTTTGAGATGGAGAGGCAGGCAGGTAGTGGCAGTTATACCCATTAAGAAATATAGGGTCATTCTGCCATGTCTCCTGAAAGAAGATGATGTCAAATTGCTTAAGGTAACACAAAAATTGTTGATTATTTTTCTTGGCGTGCCAACCCGCGATATTCCAAGACAGCACTTTTAGGCCCCGGGCCCTTCGGGGAGCTGGATCTATGTCACCACCATGTCCAGCAATTCTTTGGTGTCTAAAAAAACACACCCGTTGGTTCTTTTCGAGGCTGGCTGCTTGGAGAGAGTGTAGTGATCCTCTTTTCTTGGTGATTTGGGGCTAGATTTTGGAGTTGGGGGGGAAGCTAATTCATTCGGAGACAATTTAAGATAGCTGTGCCAGGAGCTTTGAGGTTTCACACCTTGCTTTGGTCTTACTTTATTGTACATCACAGGGGGCTCTGATTGTAATTCCACGTCTACACATTTGAAGGTGCCTCCCACTGTCTTCTTATCCACCAGACATTTGGGAGATATGGGCTGCACATAAGGGTCCTTCATTGTCTCACCTTGATCATCCTTTTTTTCTAGTCTGCTTCGAAGTAAATCAAATCTTTTCAGGATCTCAGTTTGAGCTGGAGAATGCAGTGACCAGAATCGCTTTATCAGCGAGAGTTCTTCCTCCCAAACGGAGTCCTCACTATCCCACATGAGAGGCCCGACGCCAGTTGGATGTGAGGCTTCCTTTTTTCCATTTGGTGCTGTTTGGTGGGGATGATCCTGCTGGAGCTTATGCTTTCTATTTCGATGGTTTTGGTGGTTGGTTTTTTCCCTTTTGTGAACTTCCACTCCTATGCTCTTGGGCCCTATCAGAGAGGTTGCAGGTGCTCTATTTTCAAATATTCTTAACAGGACTATTCTTTCTTTTTTGAATAGGTTTTTAGCTCTAAAAATGAAACTGGCCAGATTATGATCTAAAAAAGTAATCAATGCTCGTACCGAGCAATCATCTTGATGTAGATACTCTATAGCGGCTATGTCAGTTGCTTTTACTACCCCCGGTAAAATGCCACTTATAATGGACAAAAAGTGGTCTATACGGTCCAACCCTGCATAAAATCTAGGCGGTTTAGGGTAATTAGCAAAGACAAGCTTTTGTGGGATTAGGACTAAACTCCATTCTCTTTTGGGACACAACATCTGTCGAACTTGGGAGGAGTGGTTCCCCTCAATAGTTTGGGTCGCCTGCTCACCTCTGTCTACTGAATCTGTGCTGGCCATGAGAGGACTCTGGGGCGATATGACTGCAGATGGATTAGTTCCTTTGTCCCAGCTCGGTGTTGATTCTTCAGAACTTGATTTAGATTCTTTTATGGGTGTATCTACTTTACGTGTCTCTTTGATGGCACCCGAGTTGGATTTGTTTGTTCCACTTGTGGAAAGGGATGGAAGAAGGTTAAAGAGCTTCTGCCAATATTTTTTACAGGTACGGTGAGTTGTCTTAAGCCGCCTTAGGTTTTTCATGTTTTTGCTTTTCTTCATCTTAGGCTCAGCTTTTTTCCTCCGGGGTTTGCTGGGGAGTGGTGGATCCGGCCTGGCTAGGGGATTTGTATTCTGGTCTGAGGCGCTCACATGTTGTTTGAAGTTATCCACTAGGGTCAGGAGCAGCCCGTTTGTTATCGCTAAAAAATTTTTAATGTTAAGGAGATCCTTAGAGATCTGGTATATCTGCTCCTGAAGATAATCACCCCACATTTCTATTCCACAGTCATTGGCTTTCAACCAATGGGTTGAAAGATTACCTCCAAGTTCCAGCGGTGACAAATGAGGATTGGCATCGGGTGTGTTGGCTGTGTTAGCCTTTGTAGCATTCTCTGCTATGGCAAGTTCTTGGGCCAGATTTGTTGGATGGTTTGTCCTCTTGTTGTTTGTTTGCAAATCCTTTAGCTGTGTTGACCAATCCAACACTGTGAGTGGCAAAGGCATAGCTACATCTAGGATACTCTCATTCTGAGTTCTCTTGCTCGAGTCTTTTTGAGGAAAGTAGCTGGTAATTTTACTTTGTCTCCTTCGTCGTTCCATCGGCCTCTGTGGTGAATTAGGCAGAATTCCTTGGTCCTTGTAATTTTTCCTGGTGAGGACCATAGTGGGTATAAGGGTATATATGGATGTATAGTAGGGGGTGCTTGCTTACCGGCGGCTTATCTTTTGTTCTAAGCTGGAGTAAACAGTAGCAGAGGTGCCGATTTATGGAAGTTTATGGAAGTTGCCTCCTGAACCTCTCCAACCTCTCCAACCTGTTTAGTTTCCCCAGCGATTTACATCGGGGCTTGTGAGGTATCAGTCATTTAAAATGTTAGAAAATATTACTGGTCTTAAGCTTCCATACTGTGCCTTGTTTCGTTTAAAATTCAACTAGGTCTTTCTCCCTCATTCAACAGTCTCACGACGTAACCAGTAAAGTAGCTAGGCAGTATAACGAAGCAGAAAAAAGAGAACAAAAGTCCCTTGTAATAATTATCGGGTTGAACTTGCCTTGTGTTTCTTGGGGTTATAGCAGCTTCAATTCCTTCCCTTTTTTTTTTTATAGATAAAAAGCTCGGCGTCCTTCCAAAGGAGTAGTTGGCCTCCCCCGTCTGCTAATTACCAGCTTCGTGAAGATAGGGCGGCTTGCTGAGCCTCCTTTGGATAAAAATAGGCCTTTGGCAGTTAATAAAAAAGAGTGATAATTTAATCCTTCCTGGATTCTTCTGACGCCGACCCCCCGGACCCTCCTGTCTCCTTGCGCCGGGCTTTAGGACCTGGCTCTCTTTCAGGGCTGCCCACTGCGTCACTTTCCTGTGCATTTGAACTTGGCGCGCGCGCCCAACTTTCCACTTTCCGTCTGACCGTTTCCTCGCTCCCCGATGGAGGTGTGGCCACTCCTGACTCGTGCCCTCCCTCCTGTTGTGAGCTGCCAGCGCTTGCCCCCTGGCTCCCTTCCTCTTCCCTGCTCTCTGGCGGTGACGCTGGTCCCGATTTCCAACTGCTCTCCTCTGAGTCCCCTCTGGCTCTATCTTCCTGGGGTGCCCCCCTAGACTCCCCCCTTGCCCTGGCCACTGGTGCTCCTTTCTGTGAATCTTCTGATTCACTGGAAAGACTCGGAGATCTCGGGTCGACTTCATCACTCATCTTTTCTTCTGCCTCCTCCCCTTCGCTCTCTGTTTCCTCCCTTGCCCTTGCCTCTGCTCCTGAACCCCTGACATCCATCCCCCCCTCGAAGCCCCCCATTCCCCCCTCCCCTCCTTCCGGTGCGGGAGCTGGGTGCTGCTGTGTCAAAGGGACGAACGTCGGATATCGTTCGCTTCCCATGGCGGGCCTCCATCTGAAGTCTCCCGGGTCTTCCTCCCTGCTCTCGTCGACGACGGTCACCTCCGCTTCCATCTCTGTGCCGCCGTGCTCGAAACCAGGGTCGTCCCCGAAAACGTCCATGTCCGTCTCTCCCTCACTTCCTCCTGGCGGCGTTGCTCGTCCTGGACCTTCCAGCCACTTCCTGCGCCACTGCTCCTCTGGTCTATCGTCCCACCAATACGAGGGTTCTGAGGCAGATCCCGAGGGTGACCCCTCCGGGGAACGGATGTCTCGTGTCGGGTCCTCGTCCGAGTCGAACCCCCGGAACGTGCTGGCCGAAAGCGTGGGCGTGAAAAGCCAGTCGTCGAAAAAGTCTGCTGGCATTGGTCTATGTGGGAAGAGGGCATGAAACTCGTCTTTGAGCAGAGGTTCGTCCAAGGCGTAGCCCGGCACCCAGCTGTTCGCACTGGCCGGGGTGCCCTCCTTGGCGAGAAAGTATTCTACCCCCTCTTCCCCCCATCTGGAGTCCAAAATCTCCGTGACTTCGTTGATGCGCTCCTCCTGTGCCACTCCCGCGTGCCCGGTTCTGTCTCTGAACGGACTCGGTGCCGTTCCGGGTTCCTGAAACCTGTGCGGTGCCTTGTAGGGAGTGAGCACCGATCTGTGGAACACCGGATGCATTCTGGAACCCTCCGGAAGCGCCAGCCTGAAAGCTACCGGGTTGACCTGCTCTTCGACTTGGTAGGGCCCCAGTTGCTTATGCCCTAGTTTCTTCTTGGCCAACGACCTGGCCGGCACTGCGTGGGCTGCTAACCAGACCCAGTCTCCCACGTGGATCTCTTCGCCAACCCTTCTGTGTTTGTCCGCTTGTACCTTGTATGCGTGCTTGGCCAGCTCCAGGTGGCGCCGCAGCTGATCGTGGACTTCCTGCAACTCCGACGCGAACGAATCTGCTGTCTGCGGCTCCCCCTCCCCCAGTCTTTCCAGTCCCGGGAAGGTTCTGGGGTGCCTCCCGTTGTTGGCGAAGAACGGCGTGACCCCCGTGGACATGTGCTTCGTGTTGTTGTAGGCGAACTCGGCGAGCGGCAGGTAATCCACCCACGTCGCAGGCTGTTGATTCGCATAACATCTCAGGTACTGCTGCATGATGGCATTGACCCGCTCCGCTTGCCCGTTGGTCTGCGGGTGTCTCGCCAACGCCAGGTTGATCTTGACGTTCAGGAAGCCCATCAGCTTCTGCCAGAAATTCGAGATGAACTGCCGCCCCCGGTCGGACAGAATAGACCGTGGCAGACCGTGAACCTTGAACACGTGGTCTATGAACAGTTTGGCGGTTTGCTCCGCCGTGGCCACCTTAGCACACGGAATGAAATGTGCCATCTTGGAAAACAAGTCCACCACCACCAGCACTGCCGTCTTGCCCCTCGAGCTGGGCAGATCCGTGACAAAGTCCAGGGCCACCCTCTCCCATGGTTCGACCGGAGTTTGCAGCGGTTCCAACAGTCCGGCCGGCGGTCTGTGCACTGGCTTGGCCCTCTGGCAGGTGTCACACCTCGCCACGTAGTCCGCGACCTCCCCTCTCATTCCGGGCCACCAGAAATCCCTGGCGACTAATTCCACCGTCTTCTCCTTGCCAAAGTGCCCGGCAGTGGGCGCGTCGTGCAGCTGCTGCAGCACCTTGGCGCGAAGTTCGTCTCCCGGCACGTAGATGGCCCCTTTACGGATGAGCAATCCATCTCTTAGCTGGAAACCGTCGGTCGCTGCCTTGCCCCTTTGCAGCTCTGCCATCTTTGCTTGCGCGAAGGAGTCATCCTGCAACGCTCGTCGCACCGCCTCCAGGTCCACGGTTGCCGCGGCGCACGCCCACACTGTTGGTGCGAAGATGTGCATGGCGGCCGCTGGCGTTGCGTCCTCCAGATACTGTGGCTTACGGGAGAGAGCGTCCGCCATGATGTTGGTGTCCCCCGGGACATACTCTATTCGGAAGTCGAAGTTCGCAAAGAACTCAGCCCAACGTATCTGCCTCTGGTTCAGGAACTGTGCCGTGCGCCAGTGCTCCAGATTCTTGTGGTCCGTGCAAACCTGCACCGTGTGCTTGGCGCCGATCAGGAAGTGCCTCCACGCTTTGAACGCTGCATGAATGGCCAGCAACTCCCTGTCCCAGATGGTGTAGTTCTGCTCGGACTTGCTGAGCTTCCTGGAGTAAAACGCTCCCGGCCGCCAAACCCCCTGCGGGTCTTTCTGCAGCAGGACCGCCCCCACGGCTCTGTCCGAGGCGTCTGTCTCCACCCTCATCGGCCTGCTGGGGTCGACATGCAGCAGCTGCTCTTCCGACGCGAAGAGACGCTTGAGTGCCTGAAAGGACTGCTCCGCCTGCTCTGTCCAGATGAACTTCTTTTTCTTGGAGCTAAGCGTGTCCGTGATGGCCGCTGTCTGCATAGCGAAGCCCTTGATAAACTTGCGATAGAAGTTCGCAAAGCCGACAAACCGTTGGACCTCCTTCCGGTTGCGTGGGCTTTTCCAATCCAACACCGCTCGAACCTTGGCGCTGTCCATGGCGAGCCCCTTGTCAGACAACTTGTAGCCCAGAAAATCCACCTCAGTCACGTCGAATTGGCACTTCTCCAGCTTGGCGTAGAGCCTATGCTGCTTTAGCCTGCTCAGCACTTCCTTGACGTGTCTGTCATGCTCCTGCTGCGATTCCGAAAAGATCAGGATGTCATCTAAGAAACAGACGCACGTCTTGTAGAGAAGTCCCGCCAACACGTGATGCATGAATGCTTGAAAAACGTGGGAGCCATTTTGCAATCCAAAAGGCATAACTCTATATTCGTAGGTGCCCAGTGGCGTGAACATGGCTGTCTTCCACTCATCTCCTTCCTGCATGCGAATGAGGTTGTACGCCCCTCGCAGGTCTAACTTGGTGAACACGCTGCCCTTCCGTACCTTTGCGAGGAGGTCGTCGATTCGGGGCATGGGGAAGTCCGATGGCTTGGTCACACTGTTTAAGATGCGATAGTCCACTACAAGTCTTTTTTGGGGCGTGTCCCGCTTCTTAACAAAGAATACAGGACTGCCCCCCGCTGCCTTGGACTCCCGGATGAAACCGCGCTCCAAATTATGATCTATGAACTCTTTGAGTTCTTGCAGTTCGTCCTCTGACATGGAATACAGCTTCCCTTTAGGCAGCGCCGCCCCCGGCAGCAGGTCAATTTTGCAGTCATATGGTCTGTGAGGGGGTAGCCTGTCTGCCTCCTTCTCGCAGAAAACTTCCAAAAATTCTGCGTACTTGTGGGGAATCGCTTGCAGCGTGCCTAGCAGCAGCTTTGACTCCTCTTCCTCTCCTTCCTGCCGGGGCACGATGCAGTGTTCAGCACAAAAGGAAGAGCCGAAGGTCAGCTGCCTCTGGTACCAAGCCAGCGTTGGGCTGTGCTTGTCCAGCCAACTCATGCCCAATACAATGGGCGTGTCCGATAGTTGAGTGACGTTGAAGCTGATGATTTCCCTGTGATTCCCAAGTCGCATCACCATTGGTGGCGTCTGCTTCACCACTTGCCCCCCGAGCAGCTCCCTGCCATCCACCGTGACAACCTGTAGGGGCAGTGTGGCCGGCAGCAACTGTATAGCGTGCCGGTCGACAAAGTCCTGCCCTATAAAGTCCGCATTGCTGCCTGAGTCAATGGTGATTGGCACGTCCATGGTGATTCCATTGGGCAGCTGGAGCGATGCGGTGAGCCTCACTACTGGTTTGGGCGGGAGGGGGTTCACGGGCTGTAAAATCTCTGGGGACTGCGTCACTAACACGTCTGGCTGGGCCCCAGTGCCTTTTCCTCCAGCCAGACTGCGTCGTTTCCCTGCTGTGGTTCTCCTTGCTGCGTTGCTGCAGTCACCATTGCTGAGGCTGCAGTGTGCTTGCGGAGCCTCCGGGGACACTCTTTCGCCATATGCCCTGGCTCCTCACATATGTAACACTTCCTGTTCCCTCTAGGAGGCTTCGCTGTCACTGTTGTCGGTGCTAGGGCTCTGGCTGCTGACTGAGCCCTTGCGCTTCCAACCTCCATAGGTTCCGCTCCCCCTCCTGGCGGAGGCGTGGATTGTGCACGCGCTGCTTCTCTGGGAAGGAAGGAGGAGCCCCTGGCTGGTTCGCGCCCTCCACGCCCTTCGTCCCTGCTCCACGGACGTTCTTCCAGCCGCACCCCCACCGCCAGCGCCCTCTGAACGACCTCCTGCGTGGTCCGGGGTCTCTCCCCCCTCGCAATTTCATCTTTAACCGAGCCGTGCAATCCCTCCCAAAACAGGTCTCTTACAGGAGCCGAATCTCTGTCCCATTCCAGGGCACTGACCAAAGCGAAAAAGCGGGCATGGTACTGCCTTACGCTGGCCCTCCCTTGCTTCAGTCCATGTATCTGCTGCCGAGCAAGATCCACGTCAATGCTTGATAAAAAACACCCATCCATCGCTTTAATAAAGGCATTCGCATTTTGGAGCGCCGGATCATTATCCCTCCACAAATTGCGCAGCCATGCTTTAGCATCCCCATGCAAATGGGACATGATGAATCCCACTTTCTCTTGCTCATCTCTAAAGTCTTTATTCAGCAGTTGCAGTGCGCACATTACGTCTGCTCTAAAGTTGGGATACTGTTGCAGGTTCCCATCGAAGTGAGAGACCAGACCGCCTGTTCGTCTCGCCAACCCAATTCCCTCCTGTCTGGGTGTCAGTTGCCCTTGCTTCGTAAGCACTTCCAACCTGACCTGGAGATCCCTGTAGGCGGCAGCTGCGTCCTCCTCTCTCTTCCTGGATGCCAGAGCCTCGGCATTCAGTTGTGACACTGCTTCTCTGAGTTCCGCTATCTGCTGCTCAGCCGTCATGTCGGCTGCCGTTCGTGAGCTCGCTAGTAGGCACCTGCTTCTCTCCTCTCCTCGAGGCTGTAGATGCCCACAATTTGCGGACGGAGCTTACTGTCAGAGCTGCTTCCAGATCCTAGCTCACAGAGGATCACGCTAGCCAGCGATCATTAAGTAAAAGTCTTTATTGAGTTACAGTTTCCATTCTCAAGCTGCTGCGTGCAACTCTACGTCTAGTGGCTAGATCGGCGAAGCTCCGTCTGAGTCTCCGCCCCTTGTGCACCAACTTAATATCCTAGCCCTGCTCCACCTTTTCCGCCTGACTGTTCTCCTCTGGGTCCCTCTACCCCCGGGGTCTCTTCCTTCCTGGATTCTTCTGACGCCGACCCCCCGGACCCTCCTGTCTCCTTGCGCCGGGCTTTAGGACCTGGCTCTCTTTCAGGGCTGCCCACTGCGTCACTTTCCTGTGCATTTGAACTCGGCGCGCGCGCCCAACTTTCCACTTTCCGTCTGACCGTTTCCTCGCTCCCCGATGGAGGTGTGGCCACTCCTGACTCGTGCCCTCCCTCCTGTTGTGAGCTGCCAGCGCTTGCCCCCTGGCTCCCTTCCTCTTCCCTGCTCTCTGGCGGTGACGCTGGTCCCGATTTCCAACTGCTCTCCTCTGAGTCCCCTCTGGCTCTATCTTCCTGGGGTGCCCCCCTAGACTCCCCCCTTGCCCTGGCCACTGGTGCTCCTTTCTGTGAATCTTCTGATTCACTGGAAAGACTCGGAGATCTCGGGTCGTCGTCATCACTCATCTTTTCTTCTGCCTCCTCCCCTTCGCTCTCTGTTTCCTCCCTTGCCCTTGCCTCTGCTCCTGAACCCCTGACAACGAGTAACAGGTTTTTTTTAATAATTCACATATGTAGTAAAAAGGTGCCATCATGCCATTCTGTGAGCTATGTTAAAATAGCATGCATATCTGCAGCAAAGCAAAAGGGAAAAGTGCCCCATTTCTGCTTTCAGTTGTATATTAGGAATCAGTTTTGTGATCTTTATGATACAAAAAGCTAACCATTTTTTTTTAAGCAGCAACCCAAATATAACTATGAAACAAAAGGTATCAAGAACTATACAACCACTTTTCAAAGCCCCCCAACCAACTCACACCAATCGAATGGCTCCTGGTTCTCTTTCCTCATTCCTTAAATAGCCTTGGTCAACCCATAGAGTGGGCCTCATCTTTCCTAGTTTCCTTGCCTCTCCTCTCCTCTCCCCGGGAGAACTGTCCTAATTCTGTTCCCCAAAACTTCTTAAAACTGAAGATAGAAAGATGCTGTTGGGACAAAGCCAGAGCAGTAGTAACTGCTTGATTGCTTCCATGCCATGTTGTCTTCTGAAGTTTGAATTAAGTTATCTTTGCAAATAATGAGGATTAGGCTGATATGACTATGGAAGATCATAGCTACAGTCCTGTATGACATTAGGCTGTTCAAAGTCAATAGGACTGAAGCAGCTTCTGAACTGTATGCAGGGCTGAAGCCGTTTTCTTTTCCCTCAGAAAGTCTTAAATTAGCAGTTGACTCATTGCTGCTGTAGCAGGACTAAAGAATGGATTTCAGTTTGGAGAGGATAATGACGTCTGCCAAAACTGTCCCTTTTAGTTTAAAGAAAATAAGGCTATCCTAAATTACATGATGCAGGAATTCTAAGAACCCAAGTCAAGCTTTTATTTTTTAAAAAGCAAAGTACTAGAAAATATATGGTAATTATGAAACTTAAGTTTAATATATTATTTTCCACTGGTGTTTGGACTGACCTGCCAGGGAAATATGGAATACTCCTGCCCCCCCCCCCAGAGTTCAGCTGAAACTGCAGGATGTTCTAAGTCTCTGATGTCACAAGTCTGATCAGTAGGAAACTGGGATGGAAAAGAAGATGGCGGCTGTAACAACTTCTCCTTCGTGAACCCTCCGGATTACAAACCTTTTATTGCCTTTTATAGCCTTTTACAGCCGTCTTTATAGCTGTTTTTATTTGACTTTTAAATTATTTTACCTCTGTTGGAAGTTTTTAATCGTTTCACTTCTATGGTTGGCCTGTCGGGGCCATATACGTATCAACAAGGATATTCAAACCCCCTGCTGAGAAAGCCTGCTGCTGATTAGTAACGCCGCCTTGAAGACTGGGTTATGTTGAGCAGTGGACGAGGAGTAGCAGAGGAGTTGCGTCCATAAAGATAAGTTCTCTTTTATCTCTTTTATCTCCGTTTACCTCTACTTTGAACCTCCGTAGTTAGTGAGACAGCGACAGATGGGTCATGGCAAGCGACCAAGATCTGCTGAGAAAAGTTGTTCACCTCCAAGAGTAAAGCAGTCAAAGCTTGAATCTCCCCCACCATCTACTAACAATAACAGCAAAACGGAGCAAGTAATTGTTTCTGCGGTCGAAACATACAACCGCTTTTGGCCTCTGCATGATCAAGGAGAGTTGGAAAAGCTAGCTGATCCAGCGGGGGATGGAAGCCATAGGGAAACCCTCCTCCCTGATACCTTAATTACACCTCCGTCACTGAAACGGGAAGCATTAGGGCAAACTGCCCATGAATTAGTACCTGATCAAATACAACTGGTAATCAGGACTTTAAGCTTCATCTTCAAGAAATTGGAGGGGATTTCTTCGTCATTGAATAAACTTACACGGGCCTTTCTAGCTCATCTACCTTCCTCAACTGAGCTATCTAATTTGCATCAATCTCCTGTGCAGCTTGTGAGTACCTTAAAGAGACAACTTGACCAGAAATCTCTCCTTAAGGGCTCAAGATGCAGGCTACCACTGCCCCAAAGGAATAAGCAATCCTTGATTTTTCAACCTAATAAAATATGTCTATCCATTTTTTCCCGTGACGCCCCCAGACTTAGGTGGAATAACCTGATGATGGCTAAAGGGTACCTACGTGATTTGTTAAATATTCCTTTTTCCCGGATAGATCTTCTATCTGTAGTACCCCTAAATGCCACGCCCTGGCCAAGGAAATTTATGCTCTCCTTCCAGTCTGCAAGGATCCCACATCTTCTTGCAAGACAAAAAGATCGGCTGGCACCCTGGGAGATTGTAACAACAAGAGTCTTTAAGGACACGAGTGTTAAACCTCTTTTTCCCAACATTTTAACCGGCTATGAACGCCCGTTTCCTTCCTCTGTCCCTATAATAAAGGGAAAAACACCTAGCCGGGTACCCCCTGTTCCACCTGCGACCGCAAGTGACCATCTAGCTAAGCTGAGGAGTGATCCAATTGCAAGCGGAGATTGGAATATCCCTGAAGAGAGAAATCTTATCTCCTCTTATGGAAAACTCCCTTCGGAAGAACAGCAGGCTATTCTCGATAGATTGGATCTACTCAAACAAAGACTCCTATCGCAAGGGGACCCCTCTATGCCGATGAGAGAGGAGAGCAGGTGCTCCACGTCCCACAAGGCGTCTCCATCAAATACCTTGATAATCTCTCAACCTGTTACTTTGTTATCCCCTACTGATCTGAATCAGCAGTCACCTGTTGAACAACAGCACCATTCTACCGTGGAGGAAGTTGATAAACTCAATACTCCCGTTTCAGACCTTATGTCCAATCAAAATATGGAGGTTGATGATTCCTTTGCCTCAATGCCTGAGCTAGAATCATCCCTGCCTGAAGATCACCAGGAAATGACTACGCATGCACCATCCCCACGTTCACGTCCTTCTATACATCTGCGTGATAATTCTTCTCCATCTGCGCAGCAACTACAAGTGATGGCTGGAACACCTCTTAGCGCTACCCTGGTTAAGACTGACAACTCCGACGGACGGATCTACTAGTATAGCCCATCAAAGACTTGCTACTACTCACCTCAATGAACAGCATCCAACCTCACCAACTTTGCCTAATTCTTCCTCCCCGGCAAAACCCTTCCTGCCTGTTAATGTTACCAAATCATGGATTCAATCAACACAGAAGAAGACCTTATCCACACAAACTAAAATTACCGATTTTCTTATAGGTCCTCGTTCTACCTCCAAGAACCCATTAAACAACTCAAAGTGACAATTACCGGGACAGCACAAGGACCCGACATTATCAATACTTAGCTGGAACATCACTGGTTGGAGAACCAAAAAATCAGACCCCGAATTCAGGAAGTACATAAACTCATTTAATATCATTCTATTCCAAGAAACGTGGGATGAGGAAGAGATTATCATAGATGGCTTCGATCTTCTAACACTTCCGGCCTCCCCTTCCTTGAAAGGAGGTCGCCCCAAAGGGGGTCTTTTGATTGGGATCTCACTCCAACTTCGCGCCAAATTCACTCTGGTACGGGCTTCCCCGCCTTTTGCTCTATCTGGACTGATCACAGAAGGGAAGTCCTCATTACTAATTACTAATGTTTATCTCCCCCCCGAAGGCTCAGCACCTGATCTTGATTGGAGATGGGAATCATTTGAAAATCACCTATTGTCATGTCATACCAAATGCCCTAACTCGTATTCCTTAATTGGGGGAGATTTTAATGCTCGTATTGCCACTAATTGGGACCTACTAACCAAGTCCAAATGGTGGACTCCCCCATGTTTGGACAACTTTGACTTGGAACATACCAGAATTAGAACTTCAAAGGACAACAGAGTAAACAAAGCAGGAGTGACCCTTTACCAAATGGCCATTCGCTTGAATCTAGTATTCTTGAACGGCACCTTCCCCCCCGATATACCGGGGGAGTTCACTCACCTGGGACCAACATCTAACAGTGTTATCGATTACTTCTTGATCTCCGCAAATTTGGCCGTTAATGTACTTTCCTTCCAAGTTGAAAATCAACATTTCAGTGATCACCTCCCAGTAGTGACCACTTTGTCATTGTTCCGGCGCCAGAAGGACTATAAACACCCAGTCCTTCTGGAAACCTCATCATCGGTCCAAATAAGAGGGATCAAATGGTCGGAGGCTGTGGCCCAAAAATACCAGGATTTTTTCCATAGGGAAATCACTGCCTATCTACCTCAAATAACTACTGATTTACAAGATTCCAATTCGGTTTTGAAACTTTTTAACCTTCTTACAACAAACCTTACCACTTTTTTTACATCACCTCCTCAAAAGGCGAAAGTGGCGCATTGCAGTGCTGGGGCCCCTTGGTTTAACACCTCTTGCAAACAAGCAAGATCCCTTCTTCGTTCCATCTATAATGAATACAAAAACTCTAATGCCCAAGCTCTACCATCCTCCTATTTACAAGCCAAAAGAGCATACAAACAGACTTTAAAGCTGGCCAAACGCGAGTGGCATCAAAAGCGTTGGCGAGCCTTGATAGCGGCCTCTAGATCCCGCAGACCACAGGAATTTTGGGCTCTGATAAACATAAGAGGAAGGAAGTACCCACTGACGATTATCCCTGCGCCCACATGGGAAAAATTCTTGAGTAAATATTTCTCCTTGGCAGAGGAATCCAACTCATCCACGGAATTCCGAGCCGACCATCTACCTTTGTGGCCCTCTACCGACCCAGACCTGATAATGGACTTGATATTAGATCTGAAAACGGGCAAAGCCCCCGGGCCGGATCTAGTCCCTGCTGAGGCTATTGTTGCGCAACCGAGGTGGTGGGCTGAAATTCTGGCCAAAGTCTTTGACGCAATTAATTCTACGGGGCTTATCCCTAGGTCATGGAAGGAGGCCGTGATCGTGCCAGTCCATAAAAAGGGTCCCCCTGCTGACCCGGAGAACTATCGGAACATCAGCCTTTTGTCTATCATCGGGAAAATCTATGCAAAATTTTTGCTGTCTAAGCTGTCTCATTGGGCAAACGACTCAAATCTGATTGGCCATGAGCAAGCGGGCTTTAGGAACAATTACTTGACCTCTGACCATATGGTAATTATGTATCATCTTGCCAGAAAATATTCTGCCCCGAGGCGGGGGCGCCTATGCGTCGCTTTCATAGACCTAAAGGCCGCCTTCGACAGTATCCCAAGAAACTGTCTATGGAAGAAACTAGAGAGATGGGGCATAGATAGAAGACTGTTATGGCTTATAACCCAATTACACCACGGGTCGTCGGCTAGAGTGAGACTCACACCGGCGGGAAACCTATCCAACGAGGTCCCAATAAATAGAGGTGTGCGCCAAGGCTGCATTTTGGCTCCACTCCTCTTCAACCTGTTTATTAGCGATATGAAGCTCTTTCTGAATGAGTCTCAAGCCAACATTCATGCCCCCCACCTAGCCGATTTTCGCTGCCCTTTGCTCCTATACGCCGATGATGCAGCGATCCTTTCCTACTCTAGAGTCGGTTTATGCAGAGCTCTAAAGATTTTTGCGGCTTATTGCAAACTCAACCATCTGACAATTAATCATGGGAAATCTAAAGTCCTGGTCTTTACCAGGTCTCGGAAAACTTACAGCTGGAAGTTAGATGGAGTCCAATTAGAACAGGTTTTCAAATTTAAATACCTGGGAGTCTTTTTTCACTACAACCTAAGCTGGAAGCCACAGATACAGTATTTACTAAACAAAGGGGAAACAATACTTTATGCTCTACTCCAATTTTTTGCGGCTGACGGAGCCTCCCACATCCCCTCTGCATTGAAGGTATACCACGCAAAAGTGGTTTCCACCCTCTGCTATGCTGCCCCGCTCTGGGCCCCTGGGTCCAATTTAACATCGCTGGAGACATTGCAGAATCAGTTTCTCCGTCGCCTCCTGAAACTTCCCATGTGTGTGAGCAACGCAGCCATACGTCTGGAGTTAAGGATTGCAACATTGGAGACTGTCATCTGGAAGCGAGTCTTTGGCTATTGGCTGTCCAGCTGGCATAGGCTTCCCGACCATTACCTTTTTCAGTGCCTCTGGCGGGACGAATTTGTTAATCCGTGGGTAGGAAAAATCCATGCCAAACTTCTGAGCATCGGAATTTCCCCAGCGGACTCCCTAAAGATGAACTTACGCTCAGCTAAAAGCCTCATTGAGCAAAGATTAGCAGACATTGAAAATCAACACAACCTTGCCAGAGGTGGGGGTGTCTGCTCCCCCAGGTATCACGGAATAACCCCACCACTTGACCTTCCATCATACATGTCATCTCTTTCATCAGTACCACACCGACTTGCATTTATTCGTGCAAGGTTCAATGTCCTTCCATCGAACCTGCTGAGCCACAGATTTTCCAAGGGTTTGGTGTCTCCGCTATGCGTGTGTGATGGGAAAACTGTTGAATCTCTTCCACATATAATGTTCAACTGTCCCCTACATAGCATAGCCAGGACTAAATTCCTGGGCCCTGCTTTACTGCGCTTGGTTAGCAGGCCTGTTGAGTCACACGCCGCACTGCTTTTGCAGGATACAGATCCTTCTGTTACTCTGCAGGTGGCGAGATTCCTGAATGCGGTTATCTCACACGCAAAAACCACCAAAAAACAACAACAACATCAAAATCTAATCGGACAGTTATGATGAGAGTGCATGTCGGATCTCGTCTTCAGTTTTCCTTTTCTGTGAACCGTCCCTTGGAGCTCTCCGGGCCACATCCTGTTATTTGGCTCTGCCCAATGACCCACCCTTGCATCGCAGTGCTCACCTTCTGTTGTCAGATATTTCGGTTTTTAAGCCTTTGTGCTTTTTTATGTTTGTACATATTTTATGGGCTAATAGCCGTAAATAAATAAATGAAATGAGGAAACTGGGATGGCTTTACTTTGTTATGTTTATGTACTGTACCATTGGCTTGTAAGTGTGCATAGTTAGGGATTTCTAGAGTACAGCAGTATTGTTGAAGACAAATTGGTAAAAAACCTCACTTGAAATAATTGTTCCAAGCTTGCGGATGGCCTGGGCTGGAAGAGGGTTTCTATAACATGGATTTTCTTGTTTCAGGGGGATTCCCCTTGAAAAATGGGTTCATTAATAATTATTTTTTTAAGTATCATTTATTTAAAAATGATATTTTTGGCCAAAGGTCAGTTGTGTCCCGTCCCCCCCCCCGCAAGCCTCAAAGTATATAAGTGGGTCCGTTCTCACATGTGGTGTTTAAAGAGCCTGCCTTTAAGAAAGGATCCTGCAAAGAAGTCCTGTTAAAAGGTAACATGGTGTAGACTAGAGATATGGAAGACCCAGAAAAAAATTGGAAAAATTGGGGGCCTTCACATTGCTAGTGCAAAAGATCAGTGTTATGGTTGGCAATGTTAATTTGCACTTCAGTTAGAGGAATCCATGTTTTGATGAACTGTCACAGGTATGGGAAATGCAAATAGTGGGTCCCAGCAGAAGTCTTGAAATTTGTCTATCAAATTCAAAAGGCAGTAAAAAAAAAGCAACAAGAACCTCTTGGGCTGTCCATGGTGTTCCTATAGTCGAAAGGCCAGCCACCTACTTAATAGGCGAACTTTCTGTACATTTTCCCCCAAAGGAAACTAAGCTAAGGTTAGGCGTGGGATCGTGATGGAAATACTTACCTGGGAAACACACTGTGTTTGGATGGCATTGAGTTAATGAGGAATAGTACTTGGCCCCCTTCTCATTTAACTGTTCAAAACAAGAGGGCAGAGGGTTTACTTACTCTTAGTACTGCTACTTCTGCAACACAGAGATAAACACTATCTGTAGCCATGCAGATGTCGCTGGCTGTTCGAAAGCAGCAGCACCTTGAGTGAAGTAGTAGTTGAACAAAACTGATAAGCAGGGAAGTATAGGTCTTGTGATTTGAGTGCCAAGGACTTGTCGGTTTCAATTGCTCTTGCCCATTCTACACATTTTTTGCTGAGTAATTTCAGACTGCCTGAATGTTTCTTGACTGTGCTCTTCTGCCTATACATTGATCTGCCTGTAGATCAAGGCACATACTTACTCTTAATGTAAAGACCTACAAACTGCAGGATTCCTTCCTTTCACATGACTGTGTCTTGGGGGAGGGGGAGGAACAGAAAGAAGGATTGTATTAAGTGCGGCTACAGCAACAAAGCAAAATTTAGATTCCCCCCCTCCCCAAGCACTGAACTCAAAGTTGAAATGGACTATAATCTTAAGAGTAGCATTTCTTTACACTGGAAGAAACCTTTTCCACGCACGTCTGGTAAATATGTATTTCTTTAAATTGTAAACCTAATGTCAGTTGCCAGATGAGCAGCTTTTCGGAGCGCTACCGATGCGTATCTTATTTTGGTTTCCTTAAGGTGAAAAATAAAGTCTGTCAACTTAAAAAGAAAAGAAAAAAAAGAACTATACAACCACTACACCTCATTCGGATGCTGTGCCAATGAAGTAGTTCATTTATTAACTTATTAAAAGAAAAGCCACTCCTAATATATTTTCCCTTTTTATGTTTTTAAAGTAATTTTTGTTGAGTTTTCCATTAAATCATATTCACATTTTGTTACATAATTCTATGACTTAATATATAAGAGCATCAAAATTAAACAAATGAGACAAAGATCCTTTGAGTCAGCAAACAAATGTGGGAAACTGCTGGCATGGCAGTTGAAAAAAAGACAGAAACTTAACTATGTTACCAATCTAGAGGTGGAAGGGAAAAATATCCAGAAACCAGGTGAAATTAGAAAGTGTTTCCAGAAATACTTTAAAAAGCTGTATACACAGGGGCCTGAGGAAGTGTCTGAGATGGAACGATTTTTGAAACTCAACGGCTTACCAGAATTATCTCAGGAGAAGAGATCAATCTTGAACTGTAAAATAACACAACAGGAAATTGAGGATGCCATTCAGAATATGCAGCTGGGCAAGTCTCCAGGCCCAGATGGGCTTACCTCCAAGTACTATAAGACACTAAAAGACTACTTGATTCAACCACTAATGGAGGTTTGCAATCAGATTATGGGGGGAGGAAGGGCACCGGAAACGTGGAAAGAAGCCTTCATCACATTGATACCCAAAGTGGAAACTGAAAAGACTCAACTTAGGAACTACCGTCCCATCTCACTCCTAAATGTGGATTATAAAATATTTGCAGACATTTTGGCAAGCAGATTGAAAAAGGTTTTAAATGAAGTAATTCATAAGGACCAAGCAGGCTTTCTCCCTGGTAGGCATTTGTTTGACAATACTAGGAATATTATAGATATTCTGGAACTTTTGCAAACAAATATTAACACTAAAGCAGTGTTAATTTTTATTGATGCTGAGAAGGCCTTTGACAATATTTCTTGGAAATTTATGAAGAAAAACTTGGAAGGGATGGGAGTGGGACGGGGGTTTGAAAATGGCATAGAAGCAATTTACGCAGAACAAAAAGCTAAGTTGATAGTGAACAATGTGGTGACAGAGGAGTTCCATATTGAAAAAGGAACACGCCAGGGGTGCCCCCTATCCCCCCTACTATTTATATCAGTCCTGGAGGTTTTGCTGAACATGATTAGGAGGGACCGGCAAATACAGGGGATTACGGTCGGAGTGAAACAATATAAACTGAAAGCATTTGCAGATGACTTAGTTTTAACACTACAGGAGCCAGAATCTAGTACAAAAAGAGTTTTGGAACTGATACAAGAATTTGGTCGGGTGGCAGGATTTAAGTTGAACAAACAAAAAACTAAAGTTTCGGGGAAAAACTTGACGCCTTTAGAAACAGAGGGGTTTCAGAAGGAAACAGAGTTAACTGTGGTTAAGAAAGTGAAATACCTGGGGGTAAACTTGACGCCTAAAAATTTGAATTTGTTTAAGGACAATTATGAGAAATGTTGGTCGGAAGTTAAGAAAGATTTGGAAACTTGGTCGAGATTGAAGCTTTCCTTGCTGGGCCGAATTGCTGCTGTTAAGATGAATGTTTTGCCAAAAATGTTGTTTTTATTTCAAACCTTGCAGGTCATGGACAGAGTGGAATGTTTTGGAAAGTGGCAGAGGGACATTTCAAAGTTTGTCTGGCAGGGCAAAAAGCCCCGAATAAAGTTTAAAATACTAACTGATGCAAAAGAAAGAGGGGGGTTTGCCCTGCCAGACTTAAGGTTATACTACGAAGCGGCAGCCTTCTGCTGGTTGAAAGACTGGATCTTATTAGAGAATACAGATGTCCTAGACCTGGAAGGTTTTAACAACTCGTTAGGATGGCATGCGTATTTGTGGTACGGCAAGGCAAAAACACATGGAATGTTCAAAAACCATATTGTCAGGAAAGCAATTTCTATGGTCTGGATGAAATACAAAGACTTACTTGAAAGTAAGACTCCGAGGTGGTTATCACCAGTGGAGGCTAAGGCGTGGAAAAAACCCAATATGGAGGCCGGCTGGCCGAAATATTGGGAATTAATAGAAAAAATTGATGACAATTGGAGGTTGCGGAGCTTTGAAAAATTAAAGGATAAGGTGCAAGATTGGTTTCACTATGCCCAAATCAATGAGGTTGTTAAGTTGGACAAAAAAATAGGATTCCAGGTGGAAAAATCGAAACTTGAGACAGAGTTGTTAGAACCAAAGACCAAGGTATTATCGAGAATGTATAACTTGCTGCTTAAATGGAATACACAGGATGAGACAGTTAAATCAGCCATGATAAAGTGGGCTCAAGACATTGGCTACAATATCATGTTTGAAGACTGGGAAAGGTTATGGACCACCGGTATGAAATTTACGGCGTGTAATGCCTTGAAAGAAAACATTATGAAAATGATATACAGGTGGTACATGACCCCAGTCAAGCTTGCTAAGATATACCATTTGTCTGATAACAAATGTTGGAAGTGCAAGGAGGCTGAAGAACATTCTTTCACCTTTGGTGGACCTGTCCAAGAGTGAAGGCCTTCTGGGAAATGATTTATAATGAGTTAAAAAAGGTGTTTAAGTACACCTTTCCTAAGAAACCGGAGGCCTTCCTCTTGGGCATTATGGGCCAAAAGGTGTTAAAGAAGGATAGAACGTTTTTTATGTATGCTACCACAGCAGCAAGAATTCTTATCGCCAAATATTGGAAGACTCAAGATTTGCCCACACTGGAAGAGTGGCAAACGCAACTGATTGACTATATGGAGTTGGCCGAGATGACCGCCAGAGATCTGGGAGAAGAAGCAATGGAGGAGGATTGGAAAAAATTCAAGGACTATTTGCAAAAATTTTATAAGTTATATGAACTATAAAATGACGCATAACCTGAAATGTTAGCCCCAGCAATGAGAGTGCAATATATATGAAATTGGATAATATTATTGAAAGAATCAAAGTTTAAATGTTAAAAATGATAATATGTTTTGTTTTCAGAGTAAATGGATAATAAGGGATTTAAACTTAAACTGCAATTGAAAGTACAAAAGAAACACATGAAACAAGGTTACAATTTGCTGATAAATTTATTGTCAAGAATGCATTGTGCGGGAGATGTGGGGAAGTTCGATAGAAAGTTGAAATAAGCTGTTGAAAGGTTATGATTCTTTTTATCTTCTTTTCGTGTCTTTTCTTTTTCTTTTTTTTTTCTTCTGTCTGTAATTGAAAAAAAAATGCAATAAAAATTACTTAAAAAAAAAATATATAAGAGCATCGACCTCTTTCTGACTTCCACATAACTTTCCATATTCTTCGCATTTCTATAAGCACTTATTTACCCTTTGTCAAATTATAATATTTCACCTTATTATCGGTAAATCAGTTCCTTATAGTTACATTACAAAACATTTCAATTCAAGCCTACAAACGTTTTCAAATGTTTACAATTTTCTTTCATAAATGTGTTCCAGTCCTTTGGAAACAGTTCGTCACGCTGATTCCGGATTATGTCTTCGAACTCCATCATCTTGAGCTGCCAGTCTTCCAGTGTTGGAAGTTCCTGCTGCTTCCATTTCTGAGCCAGAAGTGTCCTTGCAGCCATTGTGGCATACATAAACATGTTTACATCACTTTTATGTATTTCCTCACCAATTAAGCGTTATCTTCTCCGAGGCCTAAGCAATCAAGGAAGGGTTCACTTAAAGGAGGGAGAGGCACCGAGGAATGTACCTACTCAATAGTAACTCAAAATCGTTTCGATCCCCTAATTGCCCTTGAAACAACATCAAAAGATGAGGCTCCTGAGACGCTACAAATTGGAAACGCTAATGGTAATACAAATGGGGAGGGTCCCTATCCGAAGGAGGTGTTGGTAGCCGATTCTGCGGACTGCTTAGGATGTGAGCAACTCCATCTAGTAATTAGAACTCTAAACTGTATATTTAAGAAAATTGACGGCCTATCCTCTCAGCTGCATAGCCTGCAGCAAAAACTGGATGACCAGCCGGTTCAGACAGCCCAAGATGGGGCAGTAGATGTTCCATTGTGCCGGCAGAAAGCCCCACCAAACACTGATCGTATGAAGAACTGCAAATACAATCTCAACCCCTCACTGAATCGCCAATCCCTGATTCTACATCCAAGGAAGATTTCCCTAACCTTCCGGGAAAGGGATTCATGCCGCATTCAAGGCGTGGAGGCACTTCCTGATCGGAGCCAAGCACACAGTACAGGTCTGCACGGACCACAGGAATCTGGAGCACTGGCGCACGGCGCGGTTCCTGAACCAGAGGCAGATACGTTGGGCAGAGTTCTTTGCGGACTTCGACTTCCGTATAGAGTATGTCCCGGGGGACACCAACGTCATGGCGGACGCCCTATCCCATAAACCGCAATACCTCGAGGAGGCGACGCCAGCGGCGGCCATGCACATCTTCGCACCGACAGCGTGGGCGTGCGCTTCGGCGACTGTTGACCTGGAGGCGGTACGGCGTGCGTTGCAGGACGATTCCTTCGCGCGAGCGAAGATGGCAGAGGTGCACAAGGGCACGGCGGCGACCGGCGAGTTCCAGGTTCGCAATGGATTACTCCTCCGTAAAGGGGCCATCTACGTGCCGGGAGACGATCTTCGCGCCAAGGTACTGCAGCAGTTGCACGACGCGCCCACTGCCGGGCACTTTGGCACAGAGAAGACGATGGAATTAGTCGCCAGAGATTTCTGGTGGCCCAGAATGAGAGGGGAAGTCGCGGACTACGTGGCGAGGTGCGACACCTGCCAGAGGGCCAAACCAGTACACAGACCGCCGGCGGGACTGCTGGAACCGCTGCAATCCCCGTTCGAACTATGGGAGAGAGTGGCCCTGGACTTTGTCACGGATCTGCCCAGCTCGAGGGGCAAGACAGCAGTGCTAGTGGTGGTGGACTTGTTCTCCAAGATGGCACATTTCATTCCGTGTGCGAAGGTGGCCACGGCGGAACAAACCGCCAAACTGTTCATAGATCACGTGTTCAAGGTTCACGGTCTGCCGCGGTCTATACTGTCTGACCGGGGGCGGCAGTTCATCTCGAACTTCTGGCAGAAGCTGATGGGCTTCCTGAACGTCAAGATCAACCTGGCGTCGGCTAGACACCCGCAGACCAACGGGCAAGCGGAGCGGGTCAATGCCATCATGCAGCAGTACCTGAGATGTTATGCGAATCAACAGCCTGCAACGTGGGTGGATTACCTGCCCCTCGCCGAGTTCGCCTACAACAACACGAAGCACGTGTCCACGGGGGTGACGCCGTTCTTCGCCAACAACGGAAGGCACCCCAGAACCTTCCCGGGACTGGAAAGAATGGGGGAGGGGGAGCCGCAGACAGCAGGCGCGTTCGCGTCGGAGTTGCAGGAGGTCCACGATCAGCTTCGGTGGCACCTGGAGCTGGCTAAACACGCATACAAGGTGCAAGCGGACAAACACAGGAGGGTTGGCGAAGAGATCCAAGTGGGAGACTGGGTCTGGTTGGCAGCCCACGCAGTGCCGGCCAGGTCGTTAGCGAAGAAGAAGCTAGGGCATAAACAACTAGGGCCCTACCAAGTCGAAGCGCAGGTCAACCCGGTGGCCTTCAGGCTGACACTTCCGGAGGGATCCAGGATGCATCCGGTGTTCCACAGATCGGTGCTCACTCCATACAAGACACCGCACAGATTTCAGGAACCAGGAACGGCACCGAGTCCGCTCCGAGAGGGGACCGAGCAAGGGGGAGTGCCACAGGAGGAGCCCATCAACGAGGTCACAGAGATTTTGGACTCTAGATGGGGGGAAGAGGGAGTAGAATACCTTCTCGCCAGGGAGGGCACCCCGGCCAGTGCCAATTGCTGGGTGCAAGGTTACGCTTTGGAAGACCCTCTGCTCAAGGACGAATTTCATGCCCTCTTCCCACACAGGCCCATGCCAGCAGACTTTTTCGACGACTGGCTTTTCACACCGACGCTTTCAGCCAGCACGTTCCACGGGTTTGACTCGGAAGTGGAACATTCACTGGACACACACTCCCCGGAAGAATCACCCTCGGGATCGGCCTCGGATGCCTCGTATTGGTGGGACGATAGACCAGAGGAACAGTGGCGCAGGAAGTGGCTGGAGGTTCCAGGTCGAGCGACGGACCCGGGAACGACTGAGGCGGAGACGGCCGTGGACATGTACGGGGAGGATCTTGGGTTCGAGCACGGAGGCACAGAGATGGAAGCGGAGGTGACCGTTGTCGACGAGCGCAGGGAGGAAGAACCGGAAGTCTTCAGTTGGAGGCCCGCCAAGGGGAGCGAACTGTATCCGGCATTCGCCCCCATGACACTGCAGCACCCAGTACCCGCACCGGAAGGAGGGGAGGGGGGAAAGGGGGGCTTCGAGGGGGGGATGGATGTCAGGGGTTCAGGAGCAGAGGCGAGGGCAAGGGAGGAAACAGAGAGCGAGGGGGAGGAGTCCGAAGAAAAGATGAGTGATGACGACGACCCGAGATCTCCGAGTCTTTCCAGTGAATCAGAAGATTCACAGAAAGGAGCGCCAGTGGCCAGAGCAAGGGGGGAGCCTAGGGGGACACCCCAGGAAGAAGGGTCCAGAGGGGGTTCAGAGGGCAGCAGTTGGAAATCGGGGCCAGCGTCCCCAACAGAGCGCAGTGGAGAGGAAGGGCGCCAGGTATCGAGCTCCGGAAGCTCGCCGCAGGGGGGAGGGCATGAGTCAGGAGTGGCCACACCTCCATCGGGGAGCGAAGAAACGGTCAAGCGGAAAGTGGAAGGTTGGGCGCGCGCGCCAAGTTCAAATGCGCAGGAAGGCGGCGCAGTAAGCAGCCCGGAAAGGGAGCCAGGTCCTAAAGCCCGACGCAAGGAGACAGAAGGGTCCCGGGGTTCAGCGTCAGAAGAGTCCAGGAAGGAAGAGACCACGGGGGGCAGAGGGACCCAGAGAAGAACGGTCAGGCGGAAAAGGTGGAGTAAGGCTAGGGTATTAAGTTGGTGTACAGGGGGCGGAGACTCAGACGGAGCTTCGCCGGTCTAGCTTATAAGATGTAGAGCTGCACGCGGCAGCTTGGAAATGGAAACTGTAACTCAATAAAGACTTTTATAAAGTGAACGCTGGCTAGCGTGATCCTCGGTGAGCTAGGATCTGGGAGCAGCTCTGACAGTATGCCTCCCGTTTCACCTTCCTCCTAGAAGCCAAAGGGGTCACCGACAAAGAAGATGCCAAGAAGAGGGCGATATTCTTCAGCGTCTGCGGAGAGGAGACGTTTGAAATCGCCCGGGCTCTCCTTGCGCCTGAAGACGTCGCTACTGTTCCATACAAAACAATAATGGAACGGCTGAAGGGGCACTTTTCGCCGTAGCCCTCAGTGGTGGCTCGTCGAAATGCCTTCTACGCAAAGCGGCAAGCCCCTGGGGAAACCATAACTGGGTTTGTGACCTCTCCGCCAAGCTGCTCGGTTCTGCAACTTCTCAGAATTGGAGAACATGCTTCAGTGGCCTGAAGGATGAGAAGCTGCAACGACGCCTCTACGCTAAGAAGGACCTAACGTTCCAGGTCGCCCTGGAGGAGGCCCTGGCAACAGAAGCTGCCGAGAGGTCGACGCAAGAGGCACGAACCAAGCCTGCTGTCCCAACCGAGGGTCCACCACGAAGACCTCACCGACGACTCAGGATCTGACAGGGAGGAGGTGCACCGAGTACAGCAGCGCACTCAAGCAGCACACAGACCACAGCTGCCTCAACGAGAAGGAGGGAACTGCGCAAGCTGCGGGGAGAGTCACGAGAAGAGGACCTGCCGTTTCCGCAACGCAGAGTGCAGGCAGTGCAGAAAATTGGGACATATCGCCCGGGTGTGTCGGGCTCGGCCCACCCGACGCCAGGCATCAGATGACCAATCGAAGAGCTCCAGGTCCCAGGGCCCAACGCACCAAGGCAACTCGACAGAGCTCACAGACTTCCAGGTATACCAGTTGCCCCACCCCAATGTAGAGAAAATTTATGTAGAGGTACAGATAGACGGGGCCCCGTGCCACATGGAGCTTGACATGGGTTCAACTCTATCCATAATCTCGGCAAGGACCTTAAAGAAACTGTGTCCTACTGGGGGTCCCAAACTCAGGCCGGCCCCATTCACCCTCCGGGACTTCCAGAAACGTAAGGTCCCCACAATGGGGGTGGGGACCTTCAGGGTGCAATATCGAGGGTGGACGCGGCAACTGGACTTGCTTGTGGTCAAGGGCCCCTACATTAGCTTACTGGGATTGGCATAGTTTGGACCACTGGGGCTAGCCGTCACCGGGGTGAACCACACTAGCTTACAAGTGGACGTGGACGCCATATGCAAGGAATTTCCTGTGGAGAGAATCAGAACCTACAGGGTTAAGAGGTTCTGTGTGACGTCTTACATTCTGAGGTGTGGTTGAGTTTACTGAGGGGAGTGTTTCCTGAGTTCAGTTCTGTTTCGTTTTTGCGGAGAGAGGACGCAAGATGTGTGAGTTGTCGCCCGGAGAGATTTAAGAGCTGTTTTTCTACATGAATAAAGACTTTTAGAAGATAAGGAAGACACCGTGCGTGAAAGCCTGATTTATGTTTACACACACGTACAGCAACAGTTTCTCGCTGCGTGCACTCTGCCCCCCCTGCCTAGGTCAGCTTCAGGCTTCCGAGCAGAGCTGCGCAGGGGAAGCGCTGGCTGGACGGCAGGGCAATTTGCCAAGATGCCAAGATTTCCGGGGGTTTTCGATGGGAAATTGGGACAGTATACGCCCCCCCATTGCTCTACAGCTTGACCCCGCAGTACGACCTGTCAGGCTCAAGGCCCGCTGGGTCCCGTTTGCCCTGAAACCTCGTATAGACGAGGAATTGGACCGGCTCGTGGAGCAAGGAGTGCTGGAGCCTAATGCCCCCTGGGAAACCCCAATCCTCACACCCGTCCAGCCTAATGGTACAAATGTACCATAAACAAGGCCCTCACGGCCCATGCATACCCAGTGCCAGTGGTCAGCCATGTCCTTGCCACCCTGGCTGGGTCAAAATTTTTTGGCAAGCTGGACTTGGCCCAAGCATATCAACAGCTGCCACAGCAGAGGCACAGACGACTGTGACGCACAGAGGAGCGTTCAGGGTAAAGCGGCTGCAATTCGGTGTCAGCGTGGCACCAGGAATATTCCAGAATCTAATGGACTCTCTCCTTAAAGGGATTCCTGGCGTCACCCCCTTCTTCGATGATGTGTTGATTGCTTGGCTCACACCAGAGGAGTTTGAGGACCGCCTCCGCACCGTTCTGCAGCGTTTCCAGACGGCGGGTCTCAAGGTGAAGCGGGAAAAATGTCTACTAGGATTGCCTCAGGTGGACTTTCTGGGATTTATGGTGGACGCAGAAGGGGTCCACCCAACTGGGGACAAGGTACGGGCCATTTGTGATGCCCCAGCGCCCAAGAGCAAGACTGAACTTCAGGCCTTCTTGGGACTATTGAACTTTTACCATTCCTTCCTTCCCCACAACGCGGCGGTAGCGGAGCCCCTACACAGACTCCTGGACAAGCGGGCTCCTTGGGTGTGGGGCCAGCGCCAGGAGGCCGCATTCCAGGCAGTCAAGGACTTGCTTGTCTCAAACGCGGTCTTGGCACACTTCGACGAGAGGCTGCCGGTGGTGCTAGCATGCGACGCCTCGCCCTATGGCATCGGCGCTGTCCTGGGACTCCCGGATGGAAGAGAGGTACCGGTGGCATACTTTTCCCAGACACTCAACGCAACCGAGCGGAACTACGTACAAATCGACAAGGACAAGGAGACCAAACGGCCCCATCACAGCCAGCATCATTGGAACACAAGCCAGAACCTGAACCCCGGACCAGGGAACACCCCAGGCTGCAACGCACACGTAGGCCGTAGGTGTACCTTGAGGACTATGAATGCAACCTCCCGGACAGGACTGGAACTTAGAGGGGAGGGGTGTTATAGAATCATAGAATCATAGAGTTGGAAGAGACCACAAGGGCCATTGAGTCCAACCCCCTGCCAAGCAGGAAACACCATCAGAGCACTCCTGACATATGGTTGTCAAGCCTCTGCTTAAAGACCTCCAAAGAAGGAGACTCCACCACACTCCTTGGCAGCAAATTCCACTGTCGAACAGCTCTTACTGTCAGGAAGTTCTTCCTAATGTTTAGGTGGAATCTTCTTTCTTGTAGTTTGGATCCATTGCTCCGTGTCCGCTTCTCTGGAGCAGCAGAAAACAACCTTTCTCCCTCCTCTATGTGACATCCTTTTATATATTTGAGCATGGCTATCATATCACCCCTTAACCTCCTCTTCTCCAGGCTAAACATGCCCAGCTCCCTTAGCCGTTCCTCATAAGGCATCGTTTCCAGGCCTTTGACCATTTTGGTTGCCCTCCTCTGGACACGTTCCAGTTTGTCAGTGTCCTTCTTGAACTGTGGTTATGTACTGAGTTGAATAGGATCCAAGCTGCAGCAGTCTGATTGGACCTAGAACAATAGGATTCAGAATTGTTATGTACTGAGTTGAATAGGATCCAAACTGCAGCAGTCTGATTGGTCCTAGAACAATAGGCTCCAAAATGCAGCAGTCTGATTGGTCCTAGAACAATAGGATTCAGAATGCAGCAGTCTGATTGGTCCTAGAACAATGCAGCAGTATGATTGGTTGGCAGGAGCCACCCAATCCAGCTCCAGATAGAAGTGAATCCACAACCTGACTGGCCTACAGGAGAATTCCGGAATTAGCCAATCACGTGCAGCCCATTGTGTAAATAATGTATATAAAGCAGATACTTTGAGGGGACTTCCATTCCCTCCTCACCACCATGAGCTGAATAAAGAGCATGAAATCCACTCTCGACTCTGAGTATATTTCAATTGGGTTGAAAGTCTAAATTTCAACAGAAAGTCATCTGACCATCAGAGGGCAAGCAGAAACTTAATACTCCCTCCATCCTTCCTCCTATGACTAGGCGGACAATGACCTTTTAACACACTGAAAGCTCCCAAGTCCAAAAGGTGTGAAGGGGGCCAACTCCCACTTGCACGGGCAAAGGCACTTTATCTGCGACTGGTGCCACCCACTGTTTGAACGGCTGAGATCATAGAATCATAGAATCATAGAGTTGGAAGAGACCAGAAGGGCCATCGAGTCCAACCCCCTGCCAAGCAGGAAACACCATCAGAGCACTCCTGACATATGGTTGTCAAGCCTCTGCTTAAAGACCTCCAAAGGAAACATCACAATATCATACTCTGGGAAGGTACTGTCAGTACAGGACTGGACCAGAGCAGGCAGTCTGAATTGTCAACCATTTTGCATTCTATATTCCCTATCTTTTAAACAACCCTCGTTTGTTGCGGTTGTTGCGGCAGTTTTGCGGCTCTTAAAAGCCAGAAGGGTACTAGCAGCAGGACCAACCTACACCCCTCAGCTGTTTAGAACCTTCCTTAGGCACAATTTATGCATGATCTTTGTTTTGCAGCCTTTTCAGAGCATGAGGTTAATCCCCTGTTCTCCTTGTTTTCCTAAAGAAAATGAGATTTTCAATGTTTCTGGGGGGGTTTCAAATTTTTTTATTGATTTTCCAGCTCCGAGACAGAGCACTCTGCATTTTTTGCCATTTGGGTGCAATCAAACTGCAGATTCTGTTTTTTTTTGTTTTGTTTTTTTAATAAATTTTTTATTGATTTTACAAATTTTTAAAGACAAACAAACAACTAAAAAGACATACAAACACGTATAGTTTCATAGCATTTTTTCATAAACCTCTTTTCCAGGACTCCCCCATACCCCCCCTTCCTGCATCCCAATGTCCACAATTTTTAAGCAACTTCTGAATGTTCCTTTCCAACCTCTGTCATCCTAATCTTTTCTGTAATCTAATCTTATGTCACTGTATCCCTTTTTTTCCTAAAAACCTCGACATTCTAACATTCATCAAGTTTATAGTAGTCCTTAAGATAACTTTTGAATTTTCTCCATTCTTCTTCCGCCGTCTCTTTTCCCTGATCACGGATTCTGCCTGTCATCTCGGCCAGTGTCATATAGTCCATCACTTTCATCTGCCATTCTTCCAGAGTGGGTAGATCTTGTGTCTTCCAATACTTTGCGATGAGTATTCTTGCTGCTGTTGTAGCATACATAAAAAAAATTCTATCCTTCTTTGACACCAATTGGCCGACAATGCCCAGGAGAAAGGCCTCTGGTTTTTTAAGAAAAGTACATTTAAGTACCTTTTTCATTTCATTATATATCATTTCCCAGAAAGCCTTAATCTTCGGGCATGTCCACCAAAGGTGGTAAAAGGTACCTTCAGTCTCTTTACATTTCCAACACTTGTTATCAGGCAAATGGTAGATCTTTGCTAGCTTGACTGGGGTCATGTACCACCTGTAAGTCATTTTCATAATGTTTTCCTTTAAGGCATTACATGCCGTGAATTTAATACCGGTGTTCCACAACCACTCCCAGTCAGCAGACATAATGTTATGGCCAATGTCCTGTGCCCACTTAATCATGGCCGATTTAACTGTTTCATCTTGTGTATTCCATTTCAGCAACAAGTTATACATTCTTGATAAATTCTTAGTATTGGGTTCTAACAATTCAGTCTCTAATTTTGATTTTTCCACTTGAAAGCCAATTTTCCTATCCTGTTTGAAAAACTCCATTATTTGACGATATTGAAACCAATTTTGTACTTTATGTTTCATTTTCTCATGACTTTGTAATTTCAGTTTATCTCCCTCTTGTTCCAAGATTTCCCAATACTTCGGCCATCCGACCTCCATATTGAGTTTCTTCACTGCCTTAGCCTCCACAGGAGACACCCATCTAGGGGTTTTGTTTTCCAACAGATCTTTGTATCTTATCCAAACATTAAACAATGCCTTTCTAACAATGTGGTTTTTAAAGGCCCTATGCAGCTTAATTTTATCATACCATAGATATGCGTGCCAACCAAATGCATTATTGAAACCTTCCAAATCCAAAATGTCAGTGTTCTCGAGGAGCATCCACTCTTTCAGCCAGCAAAACGCTGCTGCTTCATAGTACAATTTTAAGTCCGGCAGGGCAAATCCCCCTCTTTCTTTAGCATCTGTCAATATTTTATATTTTATTCTGGGTTTTTTGCCCTGCCAGACAAACTTCGAAATATCTTTCTGCCACCTCTTAAAACATTCCATCTTGTCAAGAATCTGCAAGGTTTGAAACAAAAATAACATTCTAGGCAATACATTCATCTTAACTACTGCAATTCGGCCTAACATTGATAATTTCAACTTTGACCATATTTCTAGATCTTTTTTAATTTCTGACCAACATTTTTCATAATTATCCTTATACAAATTCAGATTTTTAGATGTCAAATAAACCCCTAGGTATTTCACCTTCTTAACCACCGTCAACCCTGTCTCCTCTTGGAATTTCTCCTTCTCCATATCTGTTAGGTTTTTTCCTAAGACTTTAGTTTTTTGTTTATTCAACTTAAATCCAGCTACCTGGCCAAACTCTTGGATTATTTCTAACACCTTTTTTGTACTAGTGTTTGGCTCTTGCAATGTCAATACTAGGTCATCTGCGAATGCTCTTAACTTGTAATGTTTAGCTCCGACCTGTACACCTTTGACCTGCTGGTCATTTCTAATCATATTCAGCAACACCTCCAGAACCGAAATAAAAAGCAGGAGTGAGTGCTCGCCTTAAGGCCAGGAGAGGCGGGTCACCTGTGGGCCGGGACCACCCTTGGCCTCAGAGAAGATAAAGGCCAGTCAGCCCGGTCCCAGGTTGCGGGAGCAACGTCGTTGGAAACCTGTTTCTGCCAGCACCCAGACCTGTTCTTCCAGAGTTCTCGACCTTGCCCGGCCCCTCGCTTTGGACCCCGCTTCGCCCTTGGGTGGACAGTCTCCAGAGCCTCGACCCAGGACCGGACTCTGACCACACCTCACTGTAACCTCCCCCCGGGACCAGCACACAGGGAATGGTTGGGGCCACCCAGCAGGCAGAGGCAGAGGAACCCCAGACTTCGGGAAATGGGGAAGCCTGGCTGGTGGTGAACCAAGGCAACAGCCAGGCGGGAGCACTTCCGGGGTGGCGCCACTGGCAATGGCGGACTCCCTCTGAAACGGAGGGACAAGCTCTGCGCGAAACGGGTCTTTCCCGCTACGGCGAAGCGGGGACCCTTTAGAAATCACAGGCGGATGAAGCCTGTGACCTTGGGACTCGGTGGGCACCCTTAGCGCCCCCCCAACCCGCAAAGGAGCCCAATAACGGGCTCCGAAGCGAAGAGGGGGAAGTGGCGCGGTGCTGAGAGTCTACCGCTATTTCCGTGGAGCGAAGCCGCACAGCCGCTGCCGGAGAGCGCTGCCTTCTTCTTGGACAATTTGGATTCTAAAAAGAACCACCTAAACTTGGGAAAATCGAACCACAATTTAAGGAACTGGAAAAAGAAAGGAATTGGACTCAAAAATGCATTACAATTCGGTACTGAAACGGAAAGGTCTAACAGGAAGTCAACCTTCCGTTTTTTTGTAATTTGAACAAAGCAAAGACAAAGTAAACTAGAGTTTTGAAAATCATTTTAAAGGAGTGGATTTCATCATCTAAAATAGCTGAACCCCCCCTTCAGCAGCAGGAGGAGAAGGGGGTGCTTTCTTTGGACTGTTTTATCCTGCAGAAGTAAGTTTAAAACAAAGTAATTTTCCACCCTCCTGACCCAGGGAGCGGGGTGTCAGGACTGACGTTTGAAGCTCATTGACCAGGACAGAAGCTGTTTGACAGATAGTTAAAAGAAGAAAAAAAAAGCTGCGATTCCACTGTTTCTTTTTGCAACTTAAAAATAACAACGATTGACAAAGTATCTAAAAGTAAAAGAAACTTTGGGGCTGGATTTGTAACAGAAGTTTTCCCTCTAGGGGGAGATAGTGAAACTGTAACTAGGGATTTTCCAGCCGTTACAGTATAACCTGTGGGAATTGAATGGTGACCTTGAAGGACAATGTACTCAGAAATGTTGTTGTGCGCTTTTCTCAAAACAAATGCTCTACTGGAAGAATTCCATGAGGGAATGAATTTGATGACTGACTTGGTTGGGAATCTTAAGCAGACTGTGGGAAATCTTGGACAGGCAGTAGAAAAAAAGTATGGAGTTTACCCAGGATTTATACCAAGATTGTGCCTTGTTAGAACAGATGAAAGAAGAGGATTCTGCTGAATCTTGGGAGTCAGAAATGGAGCCACAGACGGAGGTTGCGGCCGTGCAGGAACATGAATCTTTGGAATTGGCAACTGGCTTTCGAAAAAATCAGACTCGGAAAGAAGAAGTTTGGATTGGACTGGAAATGGGGGGTTGGATTGACCCCCCTGAGCAGGGACATATGGACTTTCCGAGTTTGGTAGTGGACTGTGAGAGGCTTGGAGATATGGGGATTCCAAAGTTTGGAGGGGCTTTGAAACATGCTTTTAAGTACTACATGGAGCTCAGTTTGGACTGTGGAAAAGGGACCTTTTGGTTGGAAGGAGGTAAAAGCATTATTAAATTGGAGATCACACGAGTGAAAAGAAAATATGAAGAAAAACAGTGGAAGGGAAGTGGAAGAGATTTAAGAGCCTCGGATATAAGATCACCAGGTTAATGTGCCAGTTTAATGGGATAAATGGACTGACAAACCCGGGACCTGGGGGATGGGACGTTGGATGAAGATTTTCTTTATCTTTTTTTTTATTTTTTGTTATTAGGATTATCCTACATAATTGATGAATACTAGATGGATGCATGAAATGAAACTGCTTGGCTCTGGTATAAAAGTTTAAGGGATTAGGAAAGAATATAATGGTTAAGAGAAGTTATTAAAAATAAGATTTAGGTTAGACTTCCGGAGGCGGCGCCATCGGCAATGGCGGAATCCCTCTAAGTCGGAGGGAGAAGCTCTGCAGAAATCGGGTCTCCCTGCTACAGCGAAGCGGGGGACCCTTCCGAAAACCGCAGGCAAGGGAAGCCTGCGACCGTGGGACTTGGCGGGCACCTTTTGCACACACACCCCCCCCCCCCCCGTTTGGTGAAGGGACTCGTAAAGAGTCCCGGAACGAGACGGGTGTGTGGCGCGGTGCTGAGAGTTGATCGCTACTTCTGCGGAGTGAAGCTGCACAGCTGATGCCGGAGAGCGCTGACCTTTTTCCTTTGAAATTTCGGCTTTCAAACTACAACCCGTGAGTAAGACTTTCTAAGAATCGGGAGATCAAAGGATTGGTTTGCCTTTGATCGACGCAACGAACTTGAATTTGGCACTGAAGCGGGAAGGCGCAAAAAGGAAGTCCGTCTTCCGGTTTTGTAAACAGGATTAAAGCAAAGACTTTTGAAGCTAGAGCTGGAGAAGCAGAACTAAGAGGAGTTAAATTTTAGTGCCAGATACAAGAACTCCCTCTTAGAGTGAGGGGGAGAAGGAAATTTTGGACTTGAGGATAAGAAAGTGAGGAAAAAGACCACTGCTTAATCCCTGATATTGGTCTGCCAGAGACAGTAAGAAAGTGTTGCACCGTTTATAAACATTTGTAACTGTTTGTGAACACTCTGCATTTGAACTGGAAAGGACTCTTTGTAACTGTTGCCTTTTATTGAAACAGTGAAAGTTAAAAAGGGCAGGACTGCTTTTGGAAAAAAGTTGCCCTGAAAGTAACATTGTTGCCAAGGTGCTCCCCTAGAGGAGGCCTGGGATATAGCTGGGGATTTTCCATTACAGCTGGCCTGGAAACTTTCTCACCAGAAAAGAAATTTGACTGTGTGAGTGCCCTTGAATTCTAAAGATAAAGTAATGGATCAGGAAAAACCCCAGCCTTCAAGGATAAAAACTAGACTGCAGCAACGAAGACAATCAATAGTAGTGCCTCCTGTCCTAGAAAAAGAAGATACTGGGCAGCCTGGAGCAAAAAGTACGGGCTCTGAAGAGACACTAAATGCATCATTAGACAAAATATTTGGAGCTTTGGAAAAATTGTCAGCTAAAATTGACTTAAATACTACAACTATCAGCTCCAATACTCAGGCCATTGATCGATTGTTGCAGGAATCTAAATTGACAAGGAAAATTGCCGACAAAGCTAAAGAAAAGGTGCTGGCGGTAGAAGGAAAATTACAGCCAATTAATAAACAATTAGAAGACCATAAGGCACAACTGTCCTTAATCGAATTGAGAGATAAACAGGCTAATTTAAGGATCAGGGCGGTACCGGAATTGGAAGAAGGCAAGCTGAGTGACTTTCTTACACAGGAATTTGAAGAATTCTGGGGCCTTGATCCAGAGAAAGATTTCAAGATAGTGACAGCCTTCAGACTTGGCAAAGGGAATAAAGGGGGAAGAAAGAACAAGGTAAGAGATTGTTTGATTACACTCAGATCTAAAGAAGAGAGGGACAAAATACTGGGCCTACATTACCAGAAATCATTGGAAATAGAGGATTCAAGGATAGAAATTTTTAAAGATATCCCAAAATATCTATTGGACCTCAGAGCCAACTACGGAGACCTGGTGAACTTGTTAAGAAGAAACAGTGTCATCTTCAGGTGGGAATTTCCCCAGGGGCTGTCTTTTACTTACAGAGGGAAAAAGGTGAAGATAAGATCAGAGAAGGATAAAGTGAGATTCCTGAAGGATCACGAGGAAGATCTACAAAAAGAGGCAGAGGGAAAAGAACCAAAATTAAAACCAGGAGTTTTGGACCTAGCAAAGCTACCACTGGGACTGGACAAACCAGAAGTGATACCACCCACAGACCAAGAACAAGCACTGGGAGCAGTCGGAGGAGAAGCAGAATAACCATACAATGTCTCTGCAGGTACTAAGTTGGAACATTCGAGGTTTGAACTCCCCCGATAAGAGGAAAAGAATCTTTCATCTATTGAAAAAGGAAAAATTGGACTTGATATGTTTGCAAGAAACCCATGTGACTAGAACACACAGGAAAGTATTAATTAACAAAAGATTAGGACAAGAATTTATTTCATCAGACAAAGTTAAAAAGAGAGGAGTGGTGATTTACGCAAGAGAAAGTTTATCACCTAAATTTGTCTTTAAAGATGACCAAGGAAGATTTGTGGCTATTGAAATACAATTTCAAGGTGAGAAATTCTTGATAGTAGGGATATATGCACCAAATGAGGGGAAATCAGACTTTTATAAGAAACTGCATGAGACATTGTTGGACTTTAACATCATTAGGTTTGGAGATATGAATGGAGTGGTATCGACAAATATGGATAAGTCAGAAAGACAAGTGGTGACAAAAGACGGAAGACTACCGAAAACTTTTTTTGAAATGACAGACAATATGGACTTAATTGACATCTGGAGAACTAAGAACCCCCTAGGTAGAGAGGGGACATTCTTTTCTGAAGCCCAGAAGACTTGGACAAGGATTGACCAAATCTGGATAACCAGAGGAATGGCTCCTAAGATCCGAAAAGTGGAAATCTGCCCAAAAACTTGCTCCGACCATAATCCTGTGAAAATGGAAATGAAACCCACATTGACTGGTTCCTTCAGATGGAGGATGAACGACGCCTTGTTTAGAGATCCAGAAATCACCAAGAAGGCCCAAAAAATTATAAAAGACTATTTTGAGATAAATCTGAAGACCACAGTGGAGAAAAGAACAATCTGGGACGCAAGCAAAGCCGTAATGAGAGGGTTTTTGATTCAGCAAAATGCAATAAAAAGGAGAACCCAAAATGAGAAAAAAGAGAAGATTTTGGAGAAAAGAAGAGAAGGAGAGAAAAAACTTAGAGCTAAACCAAAATCACAAGAGATTTTGGGAGAAATTAAGTCATATCAAGTACAATATATGAAAATGATAAATCAGGACATTGAATGGAAAGTTAAACAGATGAGACAAAAGACCTTCGAATCAGCTAATAAATGTGGGAAGCTGTTAGCATGGCAGCTGAAGAAGAGACAAAAACTAAACACGGTTACCAATCTTGAAGTGGATGGAAAGAATATTCAGAATCCACAGGAGATTAGAAGCTGCTTCCAGAGATATTTTAAACAACTCTATACACAAGGGCCGCAGATTGAGTCGGAAATTGATCAATTTCTGAAAACTAATGGATTACAAAAAATTTCTCAAGAAAACAAAGTATTATTGAATTACAAAATAACTGAACAAGAGGTGGAAGGCGCGACTCAGAATATGCAACTGGGCAAATCTCCAGGGCCTGATGGATTAACATCCAAGTATTACAGAACTTTGAAAGACTATTTAATTCAACCATTAAAGGAGGTTTGCAATGAAATTATGGAGGGGAAAAAGGCGCCGGAGACGTGGAAAGAAGCTTATATCACACTTATACCGAAAACTGAGTCTGAAAAGACACAACTTAAGAACTATCGCCCCATATCCCTACTTAACGTGGATTATAAAATCTTTGCAGATATATTGGCTAGAAGACTGAAAAAAGTTTTGGCAGAGGTGATACATAAAGACCAGGCCGGCTTTCTCCCTGGAAGACATCTATCGGACAATACGAGGAATATAATTAACATTCTGGAAAAGCTGCAGGTGAACATTAACACAAAAGCAGTCTTGATTTTCGTAGATGCGGAGAAAGCCTTTGACAACATTTCCTGGAGTTTTATGAAGAAAAATCTTCAGGGGATGGGGGTTGGACAAAACTTTGAAAATGGTATAGGTGCGATATATTCTGAACAAAAAGCTAAATTGATAGTAAACAATGTGGTTACAGAAGAGTTTAAAATAGAGAAAGGGACACGACAAGGTTGCCCAATTTCCCCATTGCTTTTCATTTCGGTCCTGGAGGTTTTGCTAAACATGATTAGAAGGGACCATTTGATTCAAGGTATTCAGGTCGGAGTTAAACAATACAAACTTAAAGCTTTTGCAGATGATCTCGTTATGACATTACAGGAGCCGATATCCAGCACTAAGAGGGCCCTAGAAGTAATCCAGGATTTTGGTCAAGTGGCAGGCTTTAAATTGAACAAATTGAAAACTAAGGTTTTGGAGAAAAAATTGACGCCGGTAGAGAAAGAGAGGTTTCAGAAAGAGACAGACTTAACATTAGTAAAATACCTGGGGGTGAATATGACATCCAAGAATGTGAACCTATTTAAAGACAACTATGAGAAATGCTGGTCAGAGGTGAAAAAAGATCTAGAAATTTGGACGAATCTGAAGCTTTCCTTGCTGGGTAGAATTGCTGTTATTAAGATGAATGTATTGCCGAGAATGTTATTTTTATTTCAATCATTGCAAATTATTGATAAGATGGACTGTTTCAAGAAGTGGCAAAGAGATATATCTAGATTTGTCTGGCAGGGCAAAAAGCCCAGAATAAAATTTAAGATCCTTACTGATGCCAAAGACAGAGGGGGGTTTGCCCTGCCAGACTTTAAACTTTATTATGAGTCAGCAGCCTTTTGCTGGCTGAAGGAATGGCTACTTCTTGAGAATACAGATGTTTTGGATCTTGAAGGGTATGATAACATATTTGGGTGGCATGCATATTTATGGTATGGCAAGGTAAAAGCACATAAGGCATTTAAAAACCATATTGTCAGGAAAGCATTGTTTAATGTCTGGACAAGGTACAAAGATTTTCTGGAGAGTAAAACCCCAAGGTGGCTATCACCTATGGAAGCGAAAGCTTTGAAAAAACTCAACATGGAGGCTAAATGGCCAAAATATTGGGAAATTTTAGAACAGGAAGGTGACAAACTGAAATTGCAGAGCTATGACAAACTTAAAGAGAAGGTGCGAGACTGGTTACATTACTTTCAAATAAGAGAGGTTTATAACTTGGATAAAAAAATTGGTTTCCAGGTGGAAAAATCAAAGTTAGAAACAGAATTGTTAGAACCCAATGCTAAGATACTATCAAGAATGTATAATCTGCTGTTGAAATGGAATACTGAGGAAGAAGCGGTAAAATCTGCAATGATAAAATGGGCACAAGATATAGGATATAACATTATGTTTGCTGACTGGGAGAAGTTGTGGACCACCGGGATTAAATTCACGGCATGTAATGCCCTAAGAGAGAATATTATGAAAATGATGTACAGGTGGTACATGACTCCAGTCAAGCTTGCAAAAATATATTACTTGCCCGATAACAAATGTTGGAAATGTAAAGAAATTGAAGGTACATTTTTTCACCTTTGGTGGACGTGCCCAAGGATTAAGGCTTTCTGGGAAATGATATATAATGAACTGAAAAAGGTATTTAAATATACTTTCCCGAAGAAACCAGAGGCCTTTCTCCTGGGCATAGTTGGCCAATCGGTGTTAAAGAAGGATAGAACTTTTTTTATGTATGCTACAGCAGCAGCAAGAATTCTCATCGCAAAGCATTGGAAGACACAAGACCTACCCACCTTGGAAGAATGGCAGATGCAACTAATAGACTATATGGAGATGGCGGAAATGACTGGCAGAATCCGAGACCAGGGAGAAGAGTTGGAGGAAGAAGATTGGAGGAAATTTAAAACTTATTTGCAGAAATATTGTAAAATTTTTGAATGCTGATGACATTGAAATGAATTGAAGGGGTTCTAGCAACAAGGTAAAATGTAAGATGGGATTAATAATAGATTAACTAATAGGACATGAATTTGCTGAACCAATCTTTAAAAAGGATACAAAAATGGGAGACGTGAGGAAGTCAGGAAAATAAGTTAACTAAAGATGAGAAATTAAGAAAGAGGGAATTTTTGTTTTTCTTTTATATGTGTTTTTTCTTTTTATTTCTTTGTGTTTAATGTTTGTATTTTTGCATTTTGTAATTTTGTATCTTTTTGGTTTTTGTATTTTTCTAAACTTTTCTATTGATAAAACCTAATAAAATATTATAAAAAAATAAAATAAAAGTAAGATTTAGGTTAAGGTTTTTATAGGACAATGAGGAGAATAGAGTAAGGTAATGTAATGAAAGATTAGAATAGGGTAAAAACTTGATGGTAAGGATTTGCTGAACTAACAAATTGAACTGGAATACAAAAAAGGGAGGTATGAGGAGGTCTGGGAAAATAAGTGTACGGAAGATATGTTATGAAAATTAATGTGTTTTTAACTGTTTTTATTTTGTATGTTTTTCTTTTTTGTATTTTCTTTTTTCTTTTTCATTTTTCTTGTTATAATTTGGAAAACTCTAATAATATATATATTTTTTAAAAAAAAACAAAAAACAGCCAGGCGGGAGCAACAGCGAAAGTCCTCGGCTCGGACACCCCAAAGCAAGCATAATGTTGAAGGTGGTCCTAGAGCTCCCGAATGGCCACGCGGTGGAGGAGTTGGCTTTGGTTGATTCCGGAGCTTCGGCGTCATTTTTGGAGAGCCAGTGTGGTGTAGTGGTCACGTAATCTGGGGAACCGGGTTCGCGTCTCCGCTCCTCCACATGCAGCTGCTGGGTGACCTTGGGCCAGCCCCACTCACCTCACAGAGTGTTTGTTGTGGGGGAGGAAGGGAAAGGAGATTGTTAGCCACTTTGAGACTCCTGAAGGGGAGTGAAAGGCGGGATATCAAATCCAAACTCCTCTTCTTCTTCTTCAAGGAGTTTGCAGAGCAGCACCAACTGAACCTGAGGCCTTTGGATTTTCCGCTGCAAGTCACTACAATTGATGGGAGAGAACTGTTGGGAGGTGAAGTGACCCATCAAACACCTCCCATGAGGATGCGGGTGTCTACCCACTCCGAGGTCATCGCCTTTCACGTGGCCACGTTGGCGGGTCCGCCTATCATACTGGGCATGAGCTGGTTGGCCTTGCACGATCCGGTGGTCTCCTGGCATCAACGGTCACTGATTTTTGGGTCGGCGCACTGCATGGAGAACTGCCTGGGCCTAGAGCTACCTCGACGGTTGGAGGCCGGGATGGCAGCAGCATGCAAAGCAGGGACGACCGAAATTCCTCCGTATTATCGGGACCTACAGGAGGTGTTCAGCGAGAGGGAGGCTGACACGTTGCCACCGCATCGACCGTACGATTGCCAGATCAACCGGATCCCGGGGGCCACGCTGCCGGTGGGCAAGCTCTATTCCATGTCGGAGCGAGAGATCAAGGACCTGAAGGACTTTATCGAGAAAAATCTAAAGAGAGGATTCATCAGGGAATCCAAGGCGGCAGGGGGGAGCCCAGTGTTCTTCGTGGACAAGAAATCGAAGTCAAATTTTATTAGAAACATAGTCAAATTTTATTAGACTTAACCATCCAGGAGTCCTTTAGTTCTTTGCTTCCATTTTAATGAGGGAACAGAAATATGTGAAAAGCAATGTTGTCCAATGTTATCTGATAATATGTCCCAACAGGCCCATTGCTCTGAATCAAATTCAATGCAACAAACCAGCCAGGGAAAACATTAAATTTAGGGAAGCTTTTAATGTTTGACGAACTATTGTATTTTAAGATTTTGTTGGAAGCCGCCCAGAGTTTTAATGCCCATGTTTTAGTGTCCTTTTAATATGTTTTAAAGTAAAAGATTCAAGAAAGATCCTTCTTCTGGGGCCTGCCTGGTGTTAGCCTGTGTGTAGTTCAGATTCGGAAGTTTGATTGCATTTCCTGCCATTTGAGTGCAGAGTGCTCTGTGTCAGAGCTGGCCACACCTCCTTGCAGGCATGCCTTAAATACCATGGTGCTCCAACCATTCGGGCCATCTGACCAAGCAAGGCAACTGTCCAACTGCAGCACCCCCGATTCCTTTGTCAACAATGGTAGGCTTACTGGAAGGAAATGGATGGAGTATGAAGAGCCTTTTTCACTCATTGCAGCTTTTGAGCAGGGCATGTGGAACCATGCCTTCTCTTTGCAAGATCACATCTACAATGTGGATTTCAAGCAGTTTAACCAGTGCAACTTAAGGATGGGTGTTATGTACTGAGTTGAATAGGATCCAAACTGCAGCAGTCTGATTGGTCCTAGAACAATAGGATCCAAATTGCAGCAGTCTGATTGGCCCTAGAACAATAGGATTCAGAATGCAGCAGTCTGATTGGTCCAAGAACAATGCAGCAGTATGATTGGTTGGCAGGAACCACCCAATCATGCTCCAGAGATAAGTGAATCCACAACCTGATTGGCTTACAGTAGAATTCCAGAATTAACCAATCATGTGCAGCCCATTGTGTAAATAATGTATATAAAGCAGATACTTTGAGGGGACTTTCATTCATTCCTCCTCACCACTATGAGCTGAATAAAGAGCATGAAATCACTTTGCGACTCTGAGTATATTTCAATGGGCTTCTCTCATCATATCACATGCGCCTTCAATGCCTTATCCACCAATGTTATGACTATTGCTATGGTGAAGACAAAAGCTCTAAACGGGGTCAATCTGTTTGGAGGAAAATTCCTTCCTGGCTCTGAAAATGGCAACCATTATTGGACCACAACAAAGCCAAGGAATGCAGTGCCCTAGAAGGACAATGTTAGCTTACATAAACACACAGCATCATTAAATGGGGGGGGGGGGGAATAAGGAGGGTTTTTCTGCAACCAACTGTGGAGCCTGGGTTCAGGTACAGACAACGTTTATCGGGTCTAAAGGCCTGTTAACTTGGCCTGTTTGGATTGGCCACAATTCAAGTAAAAAGATGGTGGCAAACCTGCCACTCCCCTGTGACTGGTCTAGGACAGGGGTCAGCAAACTTACTGTGCCTCAGTCCAGTGTCTCCAGTGCCGATCGCACAGCAGGCCAGAGTGCGGGGTAGTGCTTGCCCATATGCGTGCACACATGCTATTTCCGGTCACTTCCGGGTCAGAGGAGCATCGGAAATAGCTTGTGCAAGGACCCCTTGTAAACAAAAAGATACAAGAAAGATCCTTCTTCTGGGGCCTGCCTGGTGTTAGCCTGTGTGTAGTTCAGATTCAGAAGTTTGATTGCATTTCCTGCCATTTGGGTGCAGAGTGCTCTGTGTCAGAGCTGGCCCACACCTCCTTGCAGGCATGTCTTAAGCTTTAAGACCATGGGCCTCCAACCATTTGTGCCATATGACCAAATAAGGCAACTGTCCAACTGCAGCAGCCCCATTTCCTTTGTAAAAGACGATGAGGAACCCAACAGAGGATGAAGTACCAATGCCCCTGCTATTTGCAGAATTCTAATGATCCCAGCAGAGCTGATTCTCTACTGAGGACTTGTTGGCCGGAATGACTGACTGCAGGTACAAGGCAGGGCAGACCTCGTAGACACCCAGGGCTTTAGCCCCCTCAATATTTCTAGGAAGGGTGCTCAGTCCCCCCAGTATTGAGGGGACCGCCATCCCCCACCACCAGGCTGTTGCTGTGGCCACAAATGACTGTCACCAGCAGCCGTGGGAGGCCAAGGGCCCTGTTAGCCACGAGGGACATGCGACAAATATGAATGGCCACGCCTGGCAGGGGAGGCGAAGATGGAGGAGAGGGGAGGGGGGAAATTTGATTTAATCCATTTGCATTCTGCAGGGTATCATAACAGGTTTCCAAACAAATAAACAACTGTTAACCAAGAGGAAGGAACCAGAATGATTGGCAACTCAAACTAGAGCAAAAGCCTTAGTTTTTCACCCCATCTTAATGCAGCCTATGGGACCAAACAATTCATTTGGCGCCGGGCGTAGGTACCTGAGCGGGACTTACGACAGATGTGGATGAACACATCTAGGTCACATTGAGGAATTTGACCACACAGATGGGCCAGTGAGTGAAAGATGAAGGAGAATTTGGAATGTTAATAACTCCACAGGGTTCTGTCTTGGGCCCGGTCTTATTCAACATCTTTATCAACGACTTGGATGATGGACTCAAGGGCATCCTGATCAAATTTGCAGATGACACCAAACTGGGAGGGGTGGCTAACACCCCAGAGGACAGGATCACACTTCAAAACGACCTTGACAGATTAGAGAACTGGGCCAAAACAAACAAGATGAACTTTAACAGGGAGAAATGTCAAGTATTGCACTTGGGCAAAAAAAATGAGAGGCACAAATTCAAGATGGGGGACACCTGGCTTGAGAGCAGTACATGTGAAAAGGATCTAGGAGTCTTGGTTGACCACCAACTTGACATGAGCCAACAGTGTGACGCGGCAGCTAAAAAAGCCAATGCAATTCTGGGCTGCATCAATAGGAGTATAGCATCTAGATCAAGGGAAGTAATAGTGCCACTGTATTCTGCTCTGGTCAGACCTCACCTGGAGTACTGTGTCCAGTTCTGGGCACCACAGTTCAAGAAGGACACTGACAAACTGGAACGTGTCCAGAGGAGGGCAACCAAAATGGTCAAAGGCCTGGAAACGATGCCTTAGGAGGAACGGCTAAGGGAGCTGGGCATGTTTAGCCTGGAGAAGAGGAGGTTAAGGGGTGATATGATAGCCATGTTCAAATATATAAAAGGATGTCACATAGAGGAGGGAGAAAGGTTGTTTTCTGCTGCTCCAGAGAAGCGGACACGGAGCAATGGATCCAAACTACAAGAAAGAAGATTCCACCTAAACATTATGATACGGAAGGGTGTCTTCTTCACCTTCTTCTTCGCTACAATATATCCATTTATTTCCAATTGTCAATGTCAAAAGGGACTAAAATCTATAAAATGCATAGAAAATCAACGTGCCAATTTGCTCAATTTCTCTAGGACTCCATGACACCTCCCCTGTCCTCCATAATCCCTCAAGCAAGGTGTCCAGACCCTAATCCTGTCAAATCACTCTGCCAAGCCTTTCCTCCGGGCAATGCCAGGTGGCAGGCTATGCATACATGGACCATTGTCTTCTCATCACCGGTACTCAGGATGTGCTTATCTGCGCATATCTCCAGCTCTGCATATTCCCCCCTCCCTCCTCCATATGTTAATTCTGTGTAACCCAACCTCTTCTTAATGTATTCATGATGTAACTGGGATGTATTTTGCACTGTATGCTGGGACATGGAGGGAAGTTTCAAAAGTTCATGTCACCCCTTTCTCGCTGTTCAATCTCGCCTTGAACCTGTTGCGCAATAAACTTGGATCTTCTGCAGTTTGCTCCTGTCTCCGGCTGAGCTCATTTTCCTCGGCAGGGACCCGCGGACTTAGTCCGCCGAGCTGGGTGGCAGAGCAGCCTCGCACCCAGATTTTACCATAACAATTAGGAAGAACTTCCTGACAGTAAGAGCTGTTCGACAGTGGAATTTGCTGCCAAGGAGTGTGGTGGAGTCTCCTTCTTTGGAGGTCTTTAAGCAGAGGCTTGACAACCATATGTCAGGAGTGCTCTGATGGTGTTTCCTGCTTGGCAGGGGGTTGGACTCGATGGCCCTTGTGGTCTATTCCAACTCTATGATTCTATGGAGCCTGGCAACCCAACAAAGCAAGATGCATACGCGAGGGCACTAACAATGAGCAAAAAAAAGAGGCGAGAGCACAGTTTAGCCTTTTGAGAAGCAGAGGGGCTTATGGAATCTTTGTGTCAAGTTTTGCAACCTCTGGGGAACTTGCTTGTGATGCTGCAGTTACTTGGCACAGAGAAACGAAACATCACATCTCTCTTAATTGAACCATCCTACAGACTGGAAGTACTGTACATTACGAGTGCATGGCGAGTTGCTGCCAAATGTTTGCCTGCTTGATTTCCCTAGCACATAAGCGGACTTCAGTTGAAATCACATGTGGGCATGTAAGCATGAATAATAATAACAATAATAATAATTTTTATTTATATCCCGCCCTCCCCAGCCAAAGCCGGGCTCAGGGTGGCTAACAACAATCAAATAAACAATCAAATAATAACACATTCTAAAAATATTTCATTATAAAAATTAGTTAAAATCAAATTGATGGCAACCGATTAAACAAAATTCTGTGCAGGTTGCCAGAGGAGGGGGTCAGGCTGCGCCCTGACCAAAAGCCTGGCGGAACAACTCTGTCTTGCAGGCCCTGCGGAAAGATGTCAGGTCCCGCAGGGCCCTAGTCTCTTGTGACAGAGCATTCCACCAGTTTGGAGCCGCAGCCGAGAAGGCCCTGGCTCTAGTTGAGGCCAGCCTAACCTCTCTGAGGCCTGGGACCTTGAGGATGTTATTATTTGCAGACCGTAGGTTTCTCTGTGGGGCATACCAGGAGAGGCGGTCCCGTAGGTACGAGGGTCCTAGGCCGTATAGGGCTTTAAAGGTTAAAACCAGCACCTTAAACCTGATCCTGTACTCCACCGGGAGCCAGTGCAGCTGGTATAATACCGGATGAATGTGCTCTCGCAGCGAAGACCCCATAAGGAGTCTCGCCGCGGCATTCTGCACCCGCTGGAGTTTCTGGGTCAGTCTCAAGGGCAGCCCCACGTAGAGCGAGTTACAATAATCCAGTCTGGAGGTGACCGTCGCATGGATCACAGTGGCTAGGTCAGGGCGAGAGAGGTAAGGGGCCAACTGCTTAGCTTGGCGGAGATGAAAAAATGCCGCCTTTGTTATAGCTGTAATCTGCGACCCCATAGAGAGGGAGGTATCGAAGATTACACCCAAACTGAAACACTGGCAGGCATTTCTGTGGACACAGATGTAATTTTCTTCCAGCTATGATCATGGGGACAGCTGTACCTGACTCTGTTTACAGTCCAAATTGCATTAACATTTCCCTGGTTGGAAAGACAGACACAGCCGAAGAGGCTACATCTGGTCAAGTGTAGAAGGAAGTCAGAAAATGGGTGATTGATACCCAAGTCATTTCTTTCCCCTGGGATGTAAACAGGTTTTGCCTTCTCACCCACGCCCCACCACTTTCATGTGACAAAGAGTGTTCTCCTTAATGGAGAGCGCTGGTTGCGGTGGGGTCTATCAGGCCACCCCCCCCCCTTGGTTGCCAGGCAGGATTGGAAAGTTGGCCTGTGGCAATGATTAGTTGTGGTTGAGTTGCTGGGGCAATTTATGTGTTGCAATTTGGTGGGAGGGATCTAATGCTTTATATTCTGTGCACGCAGCTTGGACACTTTCTCTTTGCTGCGTGCATCGGAACACCCGCCCGCCCGCCCGCCCTAAATTTAAGGGTTTTCTGCGTTGACCTTGCTATGCCTGTCATGGGGTCATCTGCTGTTGTGGCAGGGGACTGGTAGGAATTTTGTCCATCTGGCTGATTTGTTTTTTGCCTACTGCAAATCGTCACAACTTGTAAGTTGCGGTTAGGCATTGGTTATCAAATTGGTTGGAAGAGGGGCAAGGATTGGCTGGGCCTGCCCCTCCAACGCTGCTGCGGAAAGGGAATTCCGTTAAAGGAACCCAGGGGCTTGCCATGTTTTTGTCCGAATCCCTGGAATGGGGCTAGGACCGGCGAGCCCTAGGGAGCATGCGGGGAGAAGTGAGGGCCTGTCGCTCAGCTCCATTTCTCCCCAATATTGTTTTCCCTTACTGGCTTTCGGTGGAATCCGGAAGTAAGTTCTGTCCCCAGGCGGGGGGCGGGGGGGACGACGGCAGATAGTCTTAACCAATGCCTAAGCAATCACTAACAATCATGTATGTTAATAAAGTTGTGGCCAAAATTATGCCAAAAACCTTAAACAAAAATGATGTGTCTTTCTATGGGTGAAAGAAAATCAAAAGCCTTTCTGCCTCGCCCCTTTCTCCTCTAAGAACGCTGAAGCCTCATTATCAACAGCTGTGTCTTTCCCCAGCTATTCCTTCTCCAGCTTCTCTTCCAGCTAGAGTCCCAATAGCATCCAAAAGAGTCACAGATTCTCCATTACTATTAGCAAACAACTATGGGAACTGTAAGTGACGATTGTTTAAATGTTTTCACACTTAATATTAAAGCAGCACAATCTTTTGGAAACATTGGCTTTGAAATTTTTGGTCCGGGCCTAAAGCTTAAGCTTGAATAACGCCTAAACACAATAGGCTATGCAAAGCTGCCTTTGCTTTTTGCTACTATAAAAGTTGTATTAATAGTTGGTTTTTATGTAGTAGGAAAACTGATAAACCAAATGTTAAGTAGGTACAAATATTATGTCTAAGTAAATAATTTTCCCCACACACAAACAAAAAAGATAGTTCCCGTCCTCAAGTTTACAATCTCATTGCTAATCCTTTTTGGGTAGTCTGAAAGCTTTTTTTCTTTCTTTTTTAAGGTGGGGGAAACCCGAGATGAAAGTAGGAATGTGTTTAAGCTAAAGTTGAATTGTAATGTTTGTTTATAATGCTTCTGAATTTCATGGACTGGGAAAAGCCTCAATGACCTTGCTCCCAGCCCTTCCCTTGCTGCAAAAAATAAAATAAAAATATCTACAACCACAGGAGTTTCACCCCACATTGCCTTAGATGGCTAAGCTAACATGTTTAATTAGAGAAAAATCGTTACTAGCATTTGTTAAGGATTGGAAGTTTCCTATGGACCTTTTGTGTGAAAGACAAAATGAACTTGCAGTATCTGAATTTGAAGATTGAAAAAAAATACTCTCTTTAAGATTCTATTTTCTATAAACCAGTATCATACGTAGCTACTGAAACCCAGAAGCCCTTTTATTCTAGTCTCTCCCTTTAGTTGTTTTCTTTCTTTCCCTTTGTCTTCTACTTTTGTTTTCTCTTTTCCTTGTATTTTCTTCCTTCTGACTTTCTTTCTGCTCTTTCTTAGCTTAAGTAGCTGTTTTAACTCAGTATATTATAAAATATATATTTATAATGAATATTATTTCTGTCTGTCTTAGAACAAGTATCAATCAATAAATACAAACTTTTTTAAAAAAGGATTTTTACACCACAAACTCTTTCCCCAGTGTTCTATCGCAAACTGTTCCCCCAAGGAAAACACCCTAGCAGTTTCTTGCTGCAGCCCCAGCCCCACAAATCCCACTCCCAGCCAAGTTCTGTATGCCTCACCCCTTCCTTCTCCTCTATAAGTACCCCGAAGCCTAATTTTCAACAACTGTGTCTTTCCTCAGTTGCTCCTAATCCTGCAGATATCCTCCACCTGCTGTCCAGGGACCCAATACAGCATCTATGCAAGAGGGAAATCCAGAGGCCTGACATCAGCACACCCTGTGGCATGACTGCACAGCCTATAGTGGCAAAGGACTGAGGACCCCCAAATTTTTAAAGAAGGGGTGGGCCCCTTCAAAATTCCCTGGGACAGTGAGACTTTAACACTCCCTATGGTGTGCTTGAGATATCTAGGGGGTCAAGGTACTCCCAAAATTTTCAATAGGCGTGGGCCCCCTCAAAATTCCCTGGGATCACACAATGTCAGCACACCCCCATGGTGTGCTTGTGACATATACAGGATGGGGAGGCCAAGGACTCCAAATTTTCAAGGGGGTGCCCCCCTCAAAATGCCCTGGAGCGGTGTGATGTCAGCACATGCCATCTAAGGGGACATGGGCTGAGGGCCCCCAAAATGTTGAAGGGTCCCCCTCAAAATTCCCTAGGGTCATGTCATGCAATTTCAGCACACCACATGGTGTTCTTGTGCCATCTAGGGGGGCATTGGCTGAGGGGTCCCAAAATGTTGAAGCGCCCCCACAAAATTCCCTGGGGTCATGCAATTTCAGCACACCCCATGTTGTGCTCATGCCGTCTAGGGGGACATGGGCTGAGGGGTCCCAAAATGTTGAAGCGCCCCCCCAAAATTACCTGGGGTCATGCAATTTCAGCACACCCCATGTTGTACTCATGCCGTCTAGGGGGACATGGGCTGAGGGCCCCCAAAATGTTGAAGGGTCCCCCTCAAAATTCTCTAGGGTCATGCAATTTCAGCACACCCCATGTTGTACTCATGCCGTCTAGGGGGACATGGGCTGAGGGCCCCCAAAATGTTGAAGGGTCCCCCTCATAATTCCCATGTCTATTGGGACATGGGCTGAGGGCCCCCAAAATGTTGAAGGGTCCCCCTCAAAATTCCCTGGGGTCATGCGATTTCAGCACACCCCATGTTGTGTTCATGCCGTCTAGGGGGACATGGGCTGATACCGTGGGATGCACCACTGAATTGTTCTTCAAAAATCTGGGGGTACACCACCTAAGCTTTGAGCTACCTCTCCAATAGTGACCCATCAACACCAAACAGTTTGTCGTTGGCTTCCTTGGCATAGTTCTTCAAGTAGGAGGCTTCCTTAGCAAAGTAAACAGTAGCAAAGTAAACTGCGCTATTAACGGACAATGCCAAGCAGGCGTTAAAGATGTCTGTGCAAATAGGCTTTATCCAGGACGCTCCTGTGCCATGGAAAAGGTCTCTGTCCAAGGAGGTCTGGTCCTCTACTGAGTGTATCTGGGAAATGCGCCTCTTCTGCCTTCTGATAGGCTACACCTGAAAAGAGCCACTTCTGCCACTGTGAAAGCTGAGCTCTCTTGAGGTGGTAGGAGGACCCATGCAGCAGGATAAAGCCCACAATAAACACCGAGAGGATCCTCTCCTGTGAGGGCTACAGTGGGAAGGGATGGAGCAAGAAACCATAAACAGTGTGCAGTAAAGGTAAATGTTTGTAAAACGATCCTGAGAATTTGTTGGGCTGCAGACTTAGGCAAATTTGGGCTGAGGCAAAAAAAAGTCCTGAAAACCATTCTCTTAGAGTTAGTTTTTCCATTATTAATGCCTTAGTTTCATACTTGGATGCTTCATATATAGTTAGTGCGGATGAATAAAGTATACCTGATGATTACTTAGAGGTGCTTAGCTTTCCTTTAAAGCAAATAATGGGTACAATGATGGAGTTTTCTGCTTCTCACAATTCCTTTGTCAGCTGAGTTTCTTCCAAACCTCTAATCTATTTTTGAAAAGAGTCTTGGTAATAGTAATAATAAGCAATAATGGGAATATTGTTGGCTCTGTACCGTGCCATGCTAATGAGTACTCCTTTTTATTTTAATGTTTTCTTGTTTAAGGAGAAATATATTAGTTTGCTCCCTTCCTTGCTAACTTTCCTGCTGTGGAATTCTTGAAAACTGGCAAATTTTAGCCATTAAACAGGAACTTTGAATAGAAAGCATGTATTAACAATATCCCCAATCTTCCCTAGGCAGCATGGCCAGTGGTCAAGGATGATGGGGACTGGCCTCCAGAGGACCAAAGATTCTCCATTCCTGGTGCAGGTAGAAGAATTGTAATTATTCCACCACAGGGAAAAATAATACATAGTGTGTGTGTGTGTGTGTGTCACAATTCATCATGCTGTTTTGTGTCAACATAAGCTGAGTTCTTTTCTATTCTTGCTGGATGTTCAAGAAACTGCCAGTGTAACGAGATGTCACACACAAGGATGTCAACTCTTAGTGAAGCTGTTGAGAGCGTTTCAATTTTAGAGGGTGGTTGAAGGCAAAAATTGGGAGACTTCATAGTGAAAATGGAGCGAATGCCCACCTTTTAAATTTGTTTTTAAAATAACGTTTCTATCTGTCAGATTGAAGAGCATCTTGAAAACATGACTGCCATGAACAAGCACACAAGCAGCTAATAATGCAAACAGCAAGACTCTCTATATGGTTTGTCTCCCGCCTCTCAATGGCTCTTTAACTAACCTTTTGATTTGGGGTCCTTTGTATGACACCATATGCAGCTTTATTATTTGGATCTGAACAGGATGCAGGTACCTTTCCCTTTCAAGATATTGTGTGATAATTTTACTTTTATTTAAGTAGAAACTGCTTTACCAGTCTGATGCTGGGGTCACACAAACCCCAATTAGATGGTGGTGGTGATGTTTGAAAGATTTGCTTGACTGACCCCAAATTAATATAAAGAGGATGAAATTGTCTTGAGGAAGATTGTTGATTGTACAGGGGTAGAAGTATACAGGAATGATGAATGGGGGGGGGTCAGAGTTGTCGAGCAGCAGTCCTTTACTGAGCCTGTCAGGCCCCACCACAACCCAGGTAAAGAGAAGCAGGGCAGGGCCCTTCAGGCTATCAGCAGGTCAGTCCTGGGCAACAGCAGCAGCAGCGGTTTGAAATTTCAGAAAAGAAATTGATACTTTCCCCCCTAATGTACATATTTTTCAAGATTCAAAAAGCAAGAGAATAAGAATTGGGTCGCTATCCATGGCCGCTTCTTAAGACCAAAGAGAAGCAGAAAGACCAGACGCCTCCACCGCCCTCACTTCCGATTGGACGCTGTGCCAATGACACATTTGTTGACTTTTCTGGCCAAGCGGATGGTATGTTGCACGGAATTTCATATTGGTAAAAAGTAATGTTGTCCAATGTTATATGATATCATTATATGATACGAGTCCCAACCTTCCTTTAACGCACTCACCAAGGCCTCTCATTACCTGGAACATTAATGATCCAGGCTCACTCCCAAATAGGAGATGGGTTTGGAAAGAATTTAAAAGAGACAGAAAGAGATTTTAATTCAGGAAATTCACCAGAGGAGCTACCGTTGATTTTTGCGCATATTTCCTAAGCACAAAAAAGGTTGTGTTTTGTATTTCTTAGTTCCTAGCACACTCCCCAGTCCTATATGCCTGTCTGCAGAGTTAGTTTCACTCATGCTGTCAGGCGACTAAGTTTGCCCTGACTCTCTTCAATTTCCCTGGCATTGGTGCTCTATGGCCAAAGGATGCTGCTTCTTGCATCTGTTCACTCACTGTAGTAATGACCGCTCCCCGCTTAAAACGGGGGGCGCCCTTTGCGGGGACGCGTGCAGCCCCTAGATCTGGAGCGGCCCCAACAGCATAGGCTTGGCTTTTCCTTCCCTCAGGTGGGATACCTGGAGGTCTCCGCCTACCTCAGTCAGTTGTCCAATCCCACCTGGGGGAAGCGTTGCCAAGGAGACCAGGCCAGGTAGGGGAGGGATTACCTGCCCACACAATAGAGGGAGGATCTTACCTAGGAATCCTCACTTGGCTCCAGAGCTTCTCCCACCCTACCCACCCTCAGTTAATGTCTTATTTTGCAGGTTAACTTTTCTTCACAGGTATGCGGGCGCTGCTACGTTAAGGTCGCTGTTAAAGGGCCGGAAAGGAATTTCCCTGCATTGGCAGGTTTCGCCTTTCCCGTAGCAAAACGTCACAACTTTGGCGGTATCAGGCCTTGGGCGGAATCCTTTTGTCCATCTTCCTCTTGCGGCGGCGATACCAGGGTTCCCCGTTAAAGGGGTTTTCTGAAGGGAGGCTTTGGCCGTACACCGAAAGGTCGTCATTGCTCTCTCCTGCGGCGGCGGCGTTACGGGGGCAGCCATCTCTGCTTGAACATATGTTCTCCAGAGCCGGCCCATCCCCCCCCCCCACACACTGGATAACCCTGATGCTCCCTAGGTCCCCGGCTGGGGACTGGGGAGGGAGAACGCCCAATGCCTGAGCCAAGGTCTACCCACATTTGAAATTTAATAAAGTTGTGGCCAATTTAATCCCATAGCACGTTGTCTTGAGTCGTTATTCCACATGACGGGGGGACCGTGCAGGATCTGGGGACTCCGCCTGTCCACGCAATGCCAACTTTCCCCACTTAGGCAAGTTAGAACCAGGGCTTTTTCTCAGCTGGAACTTGCTCGAACAGATCCAGCACCTCTCAGGTGGGCACCATTAGAGAACAAGGGAAGTGTTTGTGAATTCTGGCACTTTTTAAAAAATAGAAAAAATATTAAACGCGTAACAAAACATGAAGCTGAAATATATTGACCAGACACAATTTCAACGAGTAGCAGGTTTTTTTTAATAATTCACATATGTAGTAAAAAGGTGCCATCATGCCATTCTGTGAGCTATGGTAAAATAGCATGCATATCTGCAGCAAAGCAAAAGGGAAAAGTGCCCCATTTCTGCTTTCAGTTGTATATTAGGAATCAGTTTTGTGATCTTTATGATACAAAAAGCTAACCATTTTTTTTAAGCAGCAACCCAAATATAACTATGAAACAAAAGGTATCAAGAACTATACAACCACTACACCTCATTCGGATGCTGTGCCAATGAAGTAGTTCATTTATTAACTTATTAAAAGAAAAGCCACTCCTAATATATTTTCCCTTTTTATGTTTTTAAAGTAATTTTTGTTGAGTTTTCCATTAAATCATATTCACATTTTGTTACATAATTCTATGACTTAATATATAAGAGCATCGACCTCTTTCTGACTTCCACATAACTTTCCATATTCTTCGCATTTCTATAAGCACTTATTTACCCTTTGTCAAATTATAATATTTCACCTTATTATCGGTAAATCAGTTCCTTATAGTTACATTACAAAACATTTCAATTCAAGCCTACAAACGTTTTCAAATGTTTACAATTTTCTTTCAGAAATGTGTTCCAGTCCTTTGGAAACAGTTCGTCACGCTGATTCCGGATTATGTCTTTGAACTCCATCATCTTGAGCTGCCAGTCTTCCAGTGTTGGAAGTTCCTGCTGCTTCCATTTCTGAGCCAGAAGTGTCCTTGCAGCCATTGTGGCATACATAAACATGTTTACATCACTTTTATGTATTTCCTCACCAATTAAGCCTAATAGAAATGCCTCTGGTTTTTTATTAAAATTATATTTCAAAACCTTTTTTAACTCGTATATTATGTCCCAGAAGGCTTTCACTTTAGAACAAGTCCACCACAGATGGAGGAAGTTCCCCTCCTTCTCCTTACACTTCCAACAATTTTTGTCTTGATTTCTATACATCTTAGCAAGTTTGGCATGTCTAATATACCATCGATACATCATCTTAAATATATTTTCTTTGAGTGACACACATGCTGTGAATTTAATTGTTTCGGTCCACAGTTTTCTCCACCTTTTAAAATCAATATTGTGCCCTAAATCCTGGGCCCACCTAATCAGAACACTTTTTACCTCTTCATCCTTTGTGTGCCACTCCAGTAGTAACTGATACATTTCCGACAGTATTTTCATTTTACTACCCAGCAATTCTGTCTCCAATTTAGATTTGCTACTTCCAAATCCGTTTCTTTTATTATCCTCTCTAAACACATCTTGTAACAATCGGTTACCTTTCCTCTTAGTTCTTCGAATGTCTTTAACTTTGTTTTATTATCACTTCCATCAGCAAGTCTTTGTATGTCGCCCATTCAGTTCCCATATTTATTTATTTTTTTGACTGCAAAAGCCTCCAGAGGTGAGAGCCACCTCGGAGTTTTGCATTCCAATAATGTTTTATGTCTGCTCCACACCTCATACAATGATTTTCTAATAGTATGGTTCAAAAACCCTCTGTGCATTCTGACCATTCTGACCACAGGTAGGCGTGCCACGCGAATCTGTTGTCAAATCCCTCCAAATCCAATATATCTGAATTATCTAAGGTTATCCTGGGTGGCGCTGTGGGTAAAACCTCAGTGCCTAGGACTTGCCGATCGCATGGTCGGCGGTTCGAATCCCCGCGGCGGGGTGAGCTCCCGTCGTTCGGTCCCAGCTCCTGCCCACCTAGCAGTTCGAAAGCACCCTTAAGTGCAAGTAGATAAATAGGTACCGCTTTACAGCGGGAAGGTAAACAGCGTTTCCGTGTGCTGCTCTGGTGGTTCACCAGAGCAGCTTCGTCACGCTGGCCACGTGACCCGGAAGTGTCTGCGGACAGCGCTGGCTCCCGGCCTCTAGAGTGAGATGAGCGCACAACCCTAGAGTCTGTCAAGACTGGCCCGTATGGGCAGGGGTACCTTTACCTTTTACCTTATCCATTCTCTCAACCAACAAAAACACGCCGCCTCGTGGTAAATTTTTAGATCTGGCAGGGAAAAACCGCCTCTTTCTTTTGCATCTGTCAATATTTTATACTCAATTCTTGGCTTTTTAACCTGCTAGATAAATTTAGACAATCTTCTTTGCCATACATTAAATTGTTTTGTTCCACTGATAACCGGAATTGTCTGAAATCAAAACAGCAGTCTCAGGAACACGTTCATTTTGATAGTTGAGATTCTACCCATCATTGATAATTTCATTCTAGTCCATATCTCCTGATCTCTCTTCACTTCATTCCACACCTTTTCATAGTTGTCTTTAAAGAGGTTTATGTTCTTAGATGTGCGCCAGACTCTAGGTATTTTACCTTTTTTTCTATCGACATACCTGTCTTTTGTTGTAGTTCTCCTATTTCTTTACTGTCCAAATTTTTAGTTAATATTTTTGTCCTATTTTTGTTGAGCTTAAAGCCTGCTAATTGCCCATACTCGTCAATCTTTTTCAAAGCTTCTATTGCACTGGACATAGGTTGTTCTAAATTCAAGACAACGTCGTCGGCAAAGGCCTTATACTTATATTCTTTTGAGCCTACACCAATCCCCTTTATTTCTTTTGTTGCTTCTGTTTTCCTCAACAGGACCTCTAGTATTGTTATAAATAACAATGGCGATAGCGGGCACCCCTGTCTGGTTCCCTTTGTTATCTCAATTTTGTCTGTGAAGTTATTATTAACTATCAATTTAGCATATTGTTCCGAATAAATAGCCCGAATACCATTTAAACGTTTTTCACCGATATCCATAAATTCTAAATTTCTTTTCATAAAATGCCAAGACACATTATCAAATTCTTTTTCAGCATCCAGAAACATTAGGGCGGCTTGTTTGTCTCTCCTGGAGTCCAGATATTCCACTATATCAATTATATTTCTTTCTCCCCGCCCCCCCCCCCCACGGAATAAATTTATTCACAGGAAAAAAAGGTGCGTGGGTTTTTTAAAAAGTGAAATCACTCTCATCTTTTATTAAGTTAAAAAACAGCAATTGAAAAGCACCGATCAGACATTGCATTTCCAAGCCTCCATCGCAAACTCAAATCTGGTTGCAATTTTTTTTTTTGGGGGGGGGAAGGATCTTGGCTTTTTTAAAAGGGATTCGGCATTCGGGGAATTCCAAGATGCAGGATAGAGACGCATTCGGGGCGGGCTAAAGACCTCAAGGGATCCCACTCTGACATTTGGAAATCTCTCCTCTCCTAGGGCTCCCTTCTGGCTAGCCTAAGGGAGGAGGGAGGGGCGGGGCTGGCTGCCCTGGCGTTGGGAGATGGGGGCCACATGGGGAGAGAACGGGGTGTCAAGGGGCCATGGCGATCCAGCCGAGGATGAGGAGGGAACCACCATACGGGGCTGCCTTGGTCAGGATTGGGTCCCCTGTCACGGCGTGGTAATACAGGACGCCAGAGAACATCCCCATGCCCAGAGACAGGATGCTGCCGGCCATCATGGGATAGCGGCAGTGGGGCACAGCCAGGAGGGCCAGGCTGTGGAGGAAGTGGTATTTGTTGGCCATCTCGTAGAGCTCTTTCAAGTCGTCATCTCGGTCGCTGCGACGGAAATCGTGAGCCCCGTAGGCGGCCGCCCTGACGGCCGCAGCCCCGCTCAGCGCAACGAGCCTTCGGAAAAACGCCCCGGCGCCCGCCATATCAATTATATTTCTAACATTGTCCTTCATCTGTCTACCAGGTAGAAATCCAGTTTGGTTCTTTCCAATCTCCTCTCCAAATACATTTTTAAGTCTATTGGCCAATATACTGGCAAATAATTTGTAATCATTATTTAGGAGCGAGATTGGCCTATAATTTTTCACCTGCCTTATGTCCGTGTCTTGTTTGGGAATTAGTGCAATATGGGCTTCTTTCCAAGTAATATATTTTCTTTTTTTAAGAGGAAAAACACATTGGTTTAAAACGTTATATATTTCCAGCCTGATGTGTTGTTGTTTTTTAAGCCAAATTCAATGGAAATGCATTGTTTGAAGAGTGAATAGATGTATATGCAGAATATGTAAACGTGCACTGTGAAAGCTTTGTAATATTACTTTTGTGATTTTGGGTAAAATTGATGGATGAAGAAAGTGTTGAACTAAAAGCAAACTGTGTGCTTAACTTGTGTTTGTATCTTTTCGTTTCTAAAGGGACCTTTACAAATTGAATTTAAAATAAACAAGCAAACTCCAAAATTAAAAAAAAAATATAGAAAAAATAATATTGGTTGGAGCTTTTCTCTGCTTCCTCTAGCTACTCTCCCACAATATATACTGCCGGGGAGGACAAAGCATATGCACAGCTTTGCCACCCATCTCTCAATATGCCCTATACATTTTACTTCTGGTTGGGCTGGAGCTGGCATTTTTCTGATGTCAGCACATTCTGTCATTGTTGCCTCAAAGCCAATAATATTTATGCTTTAAAAATGCAGAGAAAAAGAACGATAATAGTTATTTTATATGGGTACATGGACAAAGTCTTGTTTGCTATGGCAAGTAAAAATTGCACAAAAGAAGAAAAAGTAATTCCACCAGACTTAAGAAATCCATCTTAATATCATTCCTAGAGCAATAAATAGCATTAAGTGGGCCAATCCAGACATAGATCATACAACCCTAAACCACTTGGAGACACAAGATGGATTTTGTTCCAGTCAAATAAATCACTTATTTTCTAAGGGAGCAATATTTACTGCAGTGGAAGGGGAACAAATTAACACTATTTTCAGTATAGAAAAGGCCCAGTTGTGGATTTAAGAAGTATAGGCACATCGATCCCACCCACCCCTCACACCCTTTATTTATTTTTTATTAATGAGAGCCTACAAATCCACTGTTTTATGGAATTGTAGTTGAACAAGGGAAACAAGAAAATAGTATTGCCGCTCTCTTTTATTGGTTTTGTTAAAATAGGATTTTCCATTCTGACTGGCCAATTTGACTGCAGCAGCCTGCTGCTGATATTATGGATAATGTTTTCTGAATGAAACTTGGATCAGAATGTTATGCCGTCCTGCATTTCAGATGGAAATAGGAACACTCTTCCTGGCCCAGTCAATTACCACCACCCCCGCTACTTTTTATCAGCCAAGAAGGGCAAGAGTCCGAAGCACAAGTCGTTGCCCTGACTAATACAAACACCTTGTCCACATCCTCAAGCCTTACTATCTGAAAATTATCCAAAACAACAGGACTAGACAGTGCTCTGGACACCCATGAGACTCATCTGCTATAACAGCAGAGTCAAGATCCCAGCGGATGCAAGTGGTTTTATCCTCAAAATGCTTTGCAAACAAGTCACAGTGCTTACACATAGCTACCATTGGTTCCACCACCTCCTTGAGTCGGACTGTCTTTCTTCTTCATTAGCGATCACTTGTAGCTGAGTATACTGCTATCTTCAATACCACTATGTACGCTTAATGATGAGCCCACACCACTGTTCAGTTGTATTCAGCCAGATCTTTCCTCCATCTTTCAACTTGTTTCCTTTCCCTAAGTTCTGCAGTATACCAAGGAGTCAAGTGGGAGAGGATGCTCAGAAGTGATCATGTCAAAAGCCTGAGCCATTCAGATGTTCCAGAGGCTGGCCAGGGCTTTGATAGGAGTGCCAGTCATATCAGACAGAAAAAAACCTCAGCGTTACCTGGAAACCCATTAGATACACCAGCCTCCAGAGGCGGATAATCCTAATAGGTCCCTTGCCTCTAGAAAGGGAAAAAGTGGTGTTATGTACTGAGTTGAATAGGACCCAAACTGCAGCAGTCTGATTGGTCCTAGAACAATGCAGCAGTATGATTGGTTGGCAGGAGCCACCCAATCCAGCTCCAGATAGAAGTGAATCCACAACCTGATTGGCCTACAGGAGAATTCCGGAATTAGCCAATCACGTGCAGCCCATTGTGTAAATAATGTATATAAAGCAGATACTTTGAGGGGACTTCCATTCCCTCCTCACCACCATGAGCTGAATAAAGAGCATGAAATCCACTCTGGACTCTGAGTATATTTCACTGGCGACGAGGATGGGATCCCACTGAGCTGACCGCCACACACAGCACCGCAGCACCGCCACCTGCCGCACCGCTGCCTCGCACCGTGTATGCAGGCTTCAGCTCCGGGACCCAAGGAACTCAGAATGGCAACCAACAGCAGCTTCTCGCCGTTCAACCCAGCATTCGGAGACTGGGAAGCGTATGCCTCCCGTTTCACCTTCCTCCTAGAAGCCAAAGGGGTCACCGACGAAGAAGATGCCAAGAAGAGGGCGATATTCTTCAGCGTCTGCGGAGAGGAGACGTTTGAAATCGCCCGGGCTCTCCTTGTGCCTGAAGACGTCGCTACTGTTCCATACAAAACAATAATGGAACAGCTGAAGGGGCACTTTTCGCCTCAGCCCTCAGTGGTGGCTCGTCGAAATGCCTTCTACGCAAAGCGGCAAGCCCCTGGGGAAACCATAACAGGGTTTGTGACCTCTCTCCGCCAAGCTGCCCGGTTCTGCAACTTCTCAGAATTGGAGAACATGCTTCGTGACCGCCTCGTCGGTGGCCTGAAGGATGAGAAGCTGCAACGACGCCTCTACGCCAAGAAGGACCTAACGTTCCAGGTCGCCCTGGAGGAAGCCCTGGCAACAGAAGCTGCCGAGAGGTCGACGCAAGAGGCACGAACCAAGCCTGCTGTCCGAACCGAGGGTCCACCACGAAGACCTCACCGACGACTCAGGATCTGACAGGGAGGAGGTGCACCGAGTACAGCAGCGCACTCAAGCAGCACACAGACCACAGCTGCCTCAACGAGAAGAAGGGAACTGCGCAAGCTGCGGGGAGAGTCACGAGAGGAGGACCTGCCGTTTCCGCAACGCAGAGTGCAGGCAGTGCGGAAAATTGGGACATATCGCCCGGGTGTGTCGGGCTCGGCCCACCCGACGCCAGGCATCAGATGACCAATCGAAGAGCTCCAGGTCCCAGGGCCCAACGCACCAAGGCAACTCGACAGAGCTCACAGACTTCCAGGTATACCAGTTGCCCCACCCCAATGTAGAGAAAATTTATGTAGAGGTACAGATAGAGGGGGCCCCGTGCCACATGGAGCTTGACATGGGTTCAACTCTATCCATAATCTCGGCAAGGACCTTAAAGAAACTGTGTCCTACTGGGGGTCCCAAACTCAGGCCGGCCCCATTCACCCTCCGGGACTTCCAGAAACGTAAGGTCCCCACAATGGGGGTGGGGACCTTCAGGGTGCAATATCGAGGGTGGACGCGGCAACTGGACTTGCTTGTGGTCAAGGGCCCCTACATTAGCTTACTGGGATTGGCATAGTTTGGACCACTGGGGCTAGCCGTCACCGGGGTGAACCACACTAGCTTACAAGTGGACGTGGACGCCATATGCAAGGAATTTCCTGTGGAGAGAATCAGAACCTACAGGGTTAAGAGGTTCTGTGTGACGTCTTACATTCTGAGGTGTGGTTGAGTTTACTGAGGGGAGTGTTTCCTGAGTTCAGTTCTGTTTCGTTTTTGCGGAGAGAGGACGCAAGATGTGTGAGTTGTCGCCCGGAGAGATTTAAGAGCTGTTTTTCTACATGAATAAAGACTTTTAGAAGATAAGGAAGACACCGTGCGTGAAAGCCTGATTTATGTTTACACACACGTACAGCAACAGTTTCTCGCTGCGTGCACTCTGCCCCCCCTGCCTAGGTCAGCTTCAGGCTTCCGAGCAGAGCTGCGCAGGGGAAGCGCTGGCTGGACGGCAGGGCAATTTGCCAAGATGCCAAGAGGTTATGGATGGTCAGAAACGCTTTGAAGCTGTTGCCAGACGTGCCGGTGTGTGGGAGCCAGCTGAGGAAAGGCTGCAGAGAGCTTGGAGCTGTGCCTAACGTTTGGAGGCAAGCTGACGACGCTGAAGCCAGCTTTGAGTCCTGCCTGAAGTTGAGAGAGGCAGACGAACTCAGCTGGGAGGAGCTGATCTGCTGGACCGGGAGCTGGAGAGCGGCTGTTTGTTTACGTGAGTACGCTGGGCCCCGGGGGAAGATGGCAGATGACCAAGAGGTGCTTGAAGCTCCGCTTGAGAAGCTTGAAGAGCTCACCACCCAGTCGTGGGAAACCTGGGTCAGGAGGGTGAGAGCCTGGTTTTGGGCAACTGGCCTGTGGGAAGTATGCAAGAAAGAGCCGTCCCAAGCCAAACCAGCTGCTGCTGAAAATGCACAACTGGTGGACAGAGATGCAGAAAAGCTGCAGTCTGCTTTTCTGGAGGAGAAAATGCAGAGAGAGAAAGCAGTGAGAGCTGAGATCTGCATGTTGAGAGCAAGCGTACATGCTAAGCTGTTGCCGCATTTGGAAGGCATTGAGTCGGCCTGTGAAGCCTGGAAAGTGCTGAGGGGTTTGTGTCAAAGCTCAGCAGGAGGCCAGGAGCAGGATGATGCCGAGTGCTCAGCCAGAAGCCCTGATTTTACAGCCTCACGGAGTGCTGTTGGAGGTGTCGGGGGGGGGGGGCAGAGAAGCCCAAAAGCCAGTTTGGAAAAGTTTCCACTGTGTATGACGTGGGGAAGTGCCGTTTCAGAGGGGGCGGAGCTGGCCCGGAAGCTTTGTTAGCTGAGAGCTCACCCCAGTGTTTTTCCACTCGTCGCTGCTACGTTTGCAATTCTCCTGACCATCTGCGTCGCAACTGCCCACAAAGAGCAAGGGAGACAGGGCAGGATGTCTCCAAGGTCGTTTCCCTTGGGAATCAGCCGGGTTTCCATGGCAACCAGTCCAGCAGAGGAGGCAGGCGTGGGAAGTCACAGAGAGGACGTGGCTCAGAGGAGGAAGACGGCGCTTATCAGCTAACTGCATCCATGGCGGTTGTAGAGGACACCTGCAAAGGCCCCAAGGACGGGGGCAGCGAGACGTTTGTTGCGATGGCAGCTTGGAAGGACAGCTGCAGTGAGAGCAACGTGATACGTTGGATTATTGACAGTACTGTCAACAAACATCTGATAACTGAGACACCTGGTGTTGAGATGTGGGACTGCAAACCTGTTTTGGCTGGGAAGACAGTGTGTTTTGCAGACAATTTACAAAAGCCATTGTCTAAAGTTGGACATGTTTATGTTTCTGTTTTGCAGGCGCAGCTGCGAGTCTACGTGGCACCGGGGATACAACATTGTATTTTATCTGTACCTTGTCTCTTACAGGAGGGGTATAAGGTTTGCTTTGAGAAGGATGTCTGCACAATTTCCAGAGGGGGGAAAGTCCTGATCAGTGTTCCAAAAGGGCACAACGGCTTTTTTGTTCTTGAATCACCTCTGGAGGGTAAAGGGTGTACTGAGAAAGTACAGGCAAAGTCTGCAAATGTTCATGCTCATGTTTCATGTGCTTGCGTGTGGCACAAGAAAATGTCACATGGTTCCTGTGAGGATACCCAGATGCTATCGGAGTGCACTAAAGGGTGCAAAATAAGGGAATGTGGTAAACCCCTAAGGTGCAGGGCTTGCAGAAAAGCCAATGTAAAAGGGTGTGGTTTTCCCAGAGTGGAGAGGGTGGCCACAAAGCCTTTTGAGCTTGTGCACACAGACCTTTTTGGGCCCATGCAAAAGCAGAGTCTTGGCAGGGCCAGGTTTGGGCTGACGCTGCAGGATGATTTTAGCCAGGTTGGCTGGTTTTATCCTCTGAAACGGAAAGAGGATGCAACGCAACTGATCAAAGATTGGATTGCGGAGGTGGAACAAAGGTTCTCCACCAAGGTGCAGGGGTTCCAGAGTGACCGAGGGTCGGAGGTCACTGGGTCTGCTCTGCAGAAATTCTTTCGCCAGAAAGGGATACGTCACAAGGTGACTTCTCCTCAGGAGAAGGGAGTGGCAGAGCTTAGGAGCAAAGCTCTGGTTCAAGCAACAGAGATTCTACTGAATGACTCTGGTTTGCCTCAAAGCTTTTGGGGGGAAGGAATTAAATTTGTAAATTTCACGAAGAATAGGTCCTACAATTCAGTGGTAGGTGACACCCCGCATTTTATGCTTTACGGAGAGAAGCCGAACCTGCATTTCCTCCGTGTATTTGGATCGAAAGCTGTGGTGTCGGTACCGAAGTTTCTGCAAGAGCAGGGTGGTCCAAAGGTCCAGGAAATGATCTTCTGTGGGTATGATCCTGCAACAAATGGGTGGAAGTTTGCATACCCAGAGGGTGATCAGACCAAGCTTCTGGTCAGCAAGCATGCTGAGTTCTGTGAGCAGGATGGTTGGGCAAGGCGCAAAGTGAGCCCTGACGTTCACTCAGATTGTCTATCTGAATCTGAGGAGGAAGGAGAGCTAGAGGCTGAACCTGAAAATGAGGACCAGGTCCAGGATCAAGGTCCGGAACAGGTTTGGGCATCTCCACGGGTTGTTAAAGGAGTGTCCAAAAGTGAGCCTTCATCTCCTGTTAGCATAATGGAGAAAGCTCACAGATGGGTCAAGTCAGAGGGGGAGTCGTCTGGTGAAGAAGACGCACTTGCTGGCCCCAGTGGGTCAGAAGAAGCACCTGAGTTTGTGCCCAGGCGTTCATCTCGGGAAACAAAGGGAATTCCACCTGAAAGGTATGAAGCCACTAGTGTTTGGGTTGGTGTGGCTGGGTGCGAATCTGAGATTTGTGAGGAGGTTCAACAGGTGCCTGACGAAGACGCCAGGAAGAGGCGCAAGGCAATGGGGAAGGTGTTGAACTCTCAAGGGTCTGTAAATATGTGTGTCCACAACTCCTCTCAGATTGTAAGGCGAGAGGGGGTGTGGAGAGAATCAGAACCTACAGGGTTAAGAGGTTCTGTGTGACGTCTTACATTCTGAGGCGTGGTTGAGTTTACTGAGGGGAGTGTTTCCTGAGTTCAGTTCTGTTTCGTTTTTGCGGAGAGAGGACGCAAGATGTGTGAGTTGTCGCCCGGAGAGATTTAAGAGCTGTTTTTCTACACAAATAAAGACTTTTAGAAGATAAGGAAGACACCGTGCGTGAAAGCCTGATTTATGTTTACACACACGTACAGCAACAGTTTCTCGCTGCGTGCACTCTGCCCCCCCTGCCTAGGTCAGCTTCAGGCTTCCGAGCAGAGCTGCGCAGGGGAAGCGCTGGCTGGACGGCAGGGCAATTTGCCAAGATGCCAAGATTTCCGGGGGTTTTCGATGGGAAATTGGGACAGTATACGCCCCCTCATTGCTCTACAGCTTGACCCCGCAGTACGACCTGTCAGGCTCAAGGCCCGCTGGGTCCCGTTTGCCCTGAAACCTCGTATAGACGAGGAATTGGACCGGCTCGTGGAGCAAGGAGTGCTGGAGCCTAATGCCCCCTGGGAAACCCCAATCCTCACACCCGTCCAGCCTAATGGTACAAATGTACCATAAACAAGGCCCTCACGGCCCATGCATACCCAGTGCCAGTGGTCAGCCATGTCCTTGCCACCCTGGCTGGGTCAAAAATTTTTGGCAAGCTGGACTTGGCCCAAGCATATCAACAGCTGCCACAGCAGAGGCACAGACGACTGTGACGCACAGAGGAGCGTTCAGGGTAAAGCGGCTGCAATTCGGTGTCAGCGTGGCACCAGGAATATTCCAGAATCTAATGGACTCTCTCCTTAAAGGGATTCCTGGCGTCACCCCCTTCTTCGATGATGTGTTGATTGCTTGGCTCACACCAGAGGAGTTTGAGGACCGCCTCCGCACCGTTCTGCAGCGTTTCCAGACGGCGGGTCTCAAGGTGAAGCGGGAAAAATGTCTACTAGGATTGCCTCAGGTGGACTTTCTGGGATTTATGGTGGACGCAGAAGGGGTCCACCCAACTGGGGACAAGGTACGGGCCATTTGTGATGCCCCAGCGCCCAAGAGCAAGACTGAACTTCAGGCCTTCTTGGGACTATTGAACTTTTACCATTCCTTCCTTCCCCACAAGGCGGCGGTAGCGGAGCCCCTACACAGACTCCTGGACAAGCGGGCTCCTTGGGTGTGGGGCCAGCGCCAGGAGGCCGCATTCCAGGCAGTCAAGGACTTGCTTGTCTCAAACGCGGTCTTGGCACACTTCGACGAGAGGCTGCCGGTGATGCTAGCATGCGACGCCTCGCCCTATGGCATCGGCGCTGTCCTGGGACTCCCGGATGGAAGAGAGGTACCGGTGGCATACTTTTCCCAGACACTCAACGCAACCGAGCGGAACTACGTACAAATCAACAAGGACAAGGAGACCAAACGGCCCCATCACAGCCAGCATCATTGGAACACAAGCCAGAACCTGAACCCCGGACCAGGGAACACCCCAGGCTGCAACGCACACGTAGGCCGTCGGTGTACCTTGAGGACTATGAATGCAACCTCCCGGACAGGACTGGAACTTAGAGGGGAGGGGTGTTATAGAATCATAGAATCATAGAGTTGGAAGAGACCACAAGGGCCATTGAGTCCAACCCCCTGCCAAGCAGGAAACACCATCAGAGCACTCCTGACATATGGTTGTCAAGCCTCTGCTTAAAGACCTCCAAAGAAGGAGACTCCACCACACTCCTTGGCAGCAAATTCCACTGTCGAACAGCTCTTACTGTCAGGAAGTTCTTCCTAATGTTTAGGTGGAATCTTCTTTCTTGTAGTTTGGATCCATTGCTCCGTGTCCGCTTCTCTGGAGCAGCAGAAAACAACCTTTCTCCCTCCTCTATGTGACATCCTTTTATATATTTGAGCATGGCTATCATATCACCCCTTAACCTCCTCTTCTCCAGGCTAAACATGCCCAGCTCCCTTAGCCGTTCCTCATAAGGCATCGTTTCCAGGCCTTTGACCATTTTGGTTGCCCTCCTCTGGACACGTTCCAGTTTGTCAGTGTCCTTCTTGAACTGTGGTTATGTACTGAGTTGAATAGGATCCAAGCTGCAGCAGTCTGATTGGACCTAGAACAATAGGATTCAGAATTGTTATGTACTGAGTTGAATAGGATCCAAACTGCAGCAGTCTGATTGGTCCTAGAACAATAGGCTCCAAAATGCAGCAGTCTGATTGGTCCTAGAACAATAGGATTCAGAATGCAGCAGTCTGATTGGTCCTAGAACAATGCAGCAGTATGATTGGTTGGCAGGAGCCACCCAATCCAGCTCCAGATAGAAGTGAATCCACAACCTGACTGGCCTATAGGAGAATTCCGGAATTAGCCAATCACGTGCAGCCCATTGTGTAAATAATGTATATAAAGCAGATACTTTGAGGGGACTTCCATTCCCTCCTCACCACCATGAGCTGAATAAAGAGCATGAAATCCACTCTCGACTCTGAGTATATTTCAATTGGGTTGAAAGTCTAAATTTCAACAGAAAGTCATCTGACCATCAGAGGGCAAGCAGAAACTTAATACTCCCTCCATCCTTCCTCCTATGACTAGGCGGACAATGACCTTTTAACACACTGAAAGCTCCCAAGTCCAAAAGGTGTGAAGGGGGCCAACTCCCACTTGCATGGGCAAAGGCACTTTATCTGCGACTGGTGCCACCCACCCAAGCCACTGTTTGAACGGCTGAGATGTAGGAAACATCACAATATCATACTCTGGGAAGGTACTGTCAGTACAGGACTGGACCAGAGCAGGCAGTCTGAATTGTCAACCATTTTGCATTCTATATTCCCTATCTTTTAAACAACCCTCGTTTGTTGCGGTTGTTGCGGCAGTTTTGCGGCTCTTAAAAGCCAGAAGGGTACTAGCAGCAGGACCAACCTACACCCCTCAGCTGTTTAGAACCTTCCTTAGGCACAATTTATGCATGATCTTTGTTTTGCAGCCTTTTCAGAGCATGAGGTTAATCCCCTGTTCTCCTTGTTTTCCTAAAGAAAATGAGATTTTCAATGTTTCTGGGGGGGTTTCAAAATTTTTTATTGATTTTCCAGCTCCGAGACAGAGCACTCTGCATTTTTTGCCATTTGGGTGCAATCAAACTGCAGATTCTGAACTACACATGGGCTGATACCCCGGGATGCACCACTGAATTGTTCTTCAAAAATCTGTGCTTTCTTATTTCTTCACCTTTTTGTTTCCTCATCGTCTTTTACAAAGGAAATGGGGCTGCTGCAGTTGGACAGGTGCCTTACTTGGTCATATGGCCCAAATGGTTGGAGGCCCATGGTCTTAAAGCTTAAGACATGCCTGCAAGGAGTCCCCGCCTCCAAGGCCGGCTGAGCTGGGGCAGGGCCTTGAATCTGAAGCGCCTGCACCTGTGCCGGATCCTCAGGAGCAGACACCAGATGAATCCACTCTGGCTCCGGAGGTGATTGAGGACCAATTGCCTACAGGTGCGCCTCTCCCAGCCCTGTCAGGGGAAGGTGAGCCTCCCCCTGGGTCCAGTAATCCTCCAGCCTCTCCTGAGCTGCAGAGGCTCAGGGCAGAGAGGCAGAGGGAACTGGGTTCTCTCAGGAGGAGTGCTCGCCTTAAGGCCAGGAGAGGCGGGTCACCTGTGGGCCGGGACCACCCTTGGCCTCAGAGAAGATAAAGGCCAGTCAGCCCGGTCCCAGGTTGCGGGAGCAACGTCGTTGGAAACCTGTTTCTGCCAGCACCCAGACCTGTTCTTCCAGAGTTCTCGACCTTGCCCGGCCCCTCGCTTTGGACCCCGCTTCGCCCTTGGGTGGACAGTCTCCAGAGCCTCGACCCAGGACCGGACTCTGACCACACCTCACTGTAACCTCCCCCCGGGACCAGCACACAGGGAATGGTTGGGGCCACCCAGCAGGCAGAGGCAGAGGAACCCCAGACTTCGGGAAATGGGGAAGCCTGGCTGGTGGTGAACCAAGGCAACAGCCAGGCGGGAGCACTTCCGGGGTGGCGCCACCGGCAATGGCGGACTCCCTCTGAAACGGAGGGACAAGCTCTGCGCGAAACGGGTCTTTCCCGCTACGGCGAAGCGGGGACCCTTTAGAAATCACAGGCGGATGAAGCCTGTGACCTTGGGACTCGGTGGGCACCCTTAGCGCCCCCCCAACCCGCAAAGGAGCCCAATAACGGGCTCCGAAGCGAAGAGGGGGAAGTGGCGCGGTGCTGAGAGTCTACCGCTATTTCCGTGGAGCGAAGCCGCACAGCCGCTGCCGGAGAGCGCTGCCTTCTTCTTGGACAATTTGGATTCTAAAAAGAACCACCTAAACTTGGGAAAATCGAACCACAATTTAAGGAACTGGAAAAAGAAAGGAATTGGACTCAAAAATGCATTACAATTCGGTACTGAAACGGAAAGGTCTAACAGGAAGTCAACCTTCCGTTTTTTTGTAATTTGAACAAAGCAAAGACAAAGTAAACTAGAGTTTTGAAAATCATTTTAAAGGAGTGGATTTCATCATCTAAAATAGCTGAACCCCCCCTTCAGCAGCAGGAGGAGAAGGGGGTGCTTTCTTTGGACTGTTTTATCCTGCAGAAGTAAGTTTAAAACAAAGTAATTTTCCACCCTCCTGACCCAGGGAGCGGGGTGTCAGGACTGACGTTTGAAGCTCATTGACCAGGACAGAAGCTGTTTGACAGATAGTTAAAAGAAGAAAAAAAAAGCTGCGATTCCACTGTTTCTTTTTGCAACTTAAAAATAACAACGATTGACAAAGTATCTAAAAGTAAAAGAAACTTTGGGGCTGGATTTGTAACAGAAGTTTTCCCTCTAGGGGGAGATAGTGAAACTGTAACTAGGGATTTTCCAGCCGTTACAGTATAACCTGTGGGAATTGAATGGTGACCTTGAAGGACAATGTACTCAGAAATGTTGTTGTGCGCTTTTCTCAAAACAAATGCTCTACTGGAAGAATTCCATGAGGGAATGAATTTGATGACTGACTTGGTTGGGAATCTTAAGCAGACTGTGGGAAATCTTGGACAGGCAGTAGAAAAAAAGTATGGAGTTTACCCAGGATTTATACCAAGATTGTGCCTTGTTAGAACAGATGAAAGAAGAGGATTCTGCTGAATCTTGGGAGTCAGAAATGGAGCCACAGACGGAGGTTGCGGCCGTGCAGGAACATGAATCTTTGGAATTGGCAACTGGCTTTCGAAAAAATCAGACTCGGAAAGAAGAAGTTTGGATTGGACTGGAAATGGGGGGTTGGATTGACCCCCCTGAGCAGGGACATATGGACTTTCCGAGTTTGGTAGTGGACTGTGAGAGGCTTGGAGATATGGGGATTCCAAAGTTTGGAGGGGCTTTGAAACATGCTTTTAAGTACTACATGGAGCTCAGTTTGGACTGTGGAAAAGGGACCTTTTGGTTGGAAGGAGGTAAAAGCATTATTAAATTGGAGATCACACGAGTGAAAAGAAAATATGAAGAAAAACAGTGGAAGGGAAGTGGAAGAGATTTAAGAGCCTCGGATATAAGATCACCAGGTTAATGTGCCAGTTTAATGGGATAAATGGACTGACAAACCCGGGACCTGGGGGATGGGACGTTGGATGAAGATTTTCTTTATCTTTTTTTTTATTTTTTGTTATTAGGATTATCCTACATAATTGATGAATACTAGATGGATGCATGAAATGAAACTGCTTGGCTCTGGTATAAAAGTTTAAGGGATTAGGAAAGAATATAATGGTTAAGAGAAGTTATTAAAAATAAGATTTAGGTTAGACTTCCGGAGGCGGCGCCATCGGCAATGGCGGAATCCCTCTAAGTCGGAGGGAGAAGCTCTGCAGAAATCGGGTCTCCCTGCTACAGCGAAGCGGGGGACCCTTCCGAAAACCGCAGGCAAGGGAAGCCTGCGACCGTGGGACTTGGCGGGCACCTTTTGCACACACACACCCCCCCCCCGTTTGGTGAAGGGACTCGTAAAGAGTCCCGGAACGAGACGGGTGTGTGGCGCGGTGCTGAGAGTTGATCGCTACTTCTGCGGAGTGAAGCTGCACAGCTGATGCCGGAGAGCGCTGACCTTTTTCCTTTGAAATTTCGGCTTTCAAACTACAACCCGTGAGTAAGACTTTCTAAGAATCGGGAGATCAAAGGATTGGTTTGCCTTTGATCGACGCAACGAACTTGAATTTGGCACTGAAGCGGGAAGGCGCAAAAAGGAAGTCCGTCTTCCGGTTTTGTAAACAGGATTAAAGCAAAGACTTTTGAAGCTAGAGCTGGAGAAGCAGAACTAAGAGGAGTTAAATTTTAGTGCCAGATACAAGAACTCCCTCTTAGAGTGAGGGGGAGAAGGAAATTTTGGACTTGAGGATAAGAAAGTGAGGAAAAAGACCACTGCTTAATCCCTGATATTGGTCTGCCAGAGACAGTAAGAAAGTGTTGCACCGTTTATAAACATTTGTAACTGTTTGTGAACACTCTGCATTTGAACTGGAAAGGACTCTTTGTAACTGTTGCCTTTTATTGAAAAAGTGAAAGTTAAAAAGGGCAGGACTGCTTTTGGAAAAAAGTTGCCCTGAAAGTAACATTGTTGCCAAGGTGCTCCCCTAGAGGAGGCCTGGGATATAGCTGGGGATTTTCCATTACAGCTGGCCTGGAAACTTTCTCACCAGAAAAGAAATTTGACTGTGTGAGTGCCCTTGAATTCTAAAGATAAAGTAATGGATCAGGAAAAACCCCAGCCTTCAAGGATAAAAACTAGACTGCAGCAACGAAGACAATCAATAGTAGTGCCTCCTGTCCTAGAAAAAGAAGATACTGGGCAGCCTGGAGCAAAAAGTACGGGCTCTGAAGAGACACTAAATGCATCATTAGACAAATTATTTGGAGCTTTGGAAAAATTGTCAGCTAAAATTGACTTAAATACTACAACTATCAGCTCCAATACTCAGGCCATTGATCGATTGTTGCAGGAATCTAAATTGACAAGGAAAATTGCCGACAAAGCTAAAGAAAAGGTGCTGGCAGTAGAAGGAAAATTACAGCCAATTAATAAACAATTAGAAGACCATAAGGCACAACTGTCCTTAATCGAATTGAGAGATAAACAGGCTAATTTAAGGATCAGGGCGGTACCGGAATTGGAAGAAGGCAAGCTGAGTGACTTTCTTACACAGGAATTTGAAGAATTCTGGGGCCTTGATCCAGAGAAAGATTTCAAGATAGTGACAGCCTTCAGACTTGGCAAAGGGAATAAAGGGGGAAGAAAGAACAAGGTAAAAGATTGTTTGATTACACTCAGATCTAAAGAAGAGAGGGACAAAATACTGGGCCTACATTACCAGAAATCATTGGAAATAGAGGATTCAAAGCTACCATTGGGACTGGACAAACCAGAAGTGATACCACCCACAGACCAAGAACAAGCACTGGGAGCAGTCGGAGGAGAAGCAGAATAACCATACAATGTCTCTGCAGGTACTAAGTTGGAACATTCGAGGTTTGAACTCCCCCGATAAGAGGAAAAGAATCTTTCATCTATTGAAAAAGGAAAAATTGGACTTGGTATGTTTGCAAGAAACCCATGTGACTAGAACACACAGGAAAGTATTAATTAACAAAAGATTAGGACAAGAATTTATTTCATCAGACAAAGTTAAAAAGAGAGGAGTGGTGATTTACGCAAAAGAAAGTTTATCACCTAAATTTGTCTTTAAAGATGACCAAGGAAGATTTGTGGCTACTGAAATACAATTTCAAGGTGAGAAATTCTTGATAGTAGGGATATATGCACCAAATGAGGGGAAATCAGACTTTTATAAGAAACTGCATGAGACATTGTTCCCAGTAAAGGCTACGGAACTGTTGTTCTTCACAGTTTGGACTTATCGATACAGAATGTGCTTTACGTGCCAGACGCCAAGCATAATCTGCTGAGCGTTGGACAGCTGAATGAGCGGAACATTGACGTGTCCTTCAATAACAAGAAGTGCATCATCACAAAGTAAAATGATTATGTATTGCATGCTGAATATGTTGATCGATTGTTTGTTTTGTATTATGATGATGTTGAAAAGGATGACACTTGTTGCATTGCAGGTTCTAACAAAAGTTTGCATGCAGAATGTATTCATGATTTTCACCGAAAATTTGGTCATTTGCATTTTGAGGCAGTATCTAAAATGCCTGCCTTGGTTGAAGGTATGACTATTAAACCCTGCAGGTACCACATGAAGTGCAAAGCATGCGCAGCAAACAAGGTGAAAATGGCTGCGAAAGGTAAGGTGTCTAGTAGGCAAGCTACGGAACCATACCAGGTTGTTCATGCTGATTTGGTTGGTCCACTAGCGCCCTCTTTGGGTGGAAATAGGTACTTCATGGTTCTCATTGATGCATTTTCTAGATATATTTTTGTGTACAATCTCAAGCAGAAATCAGAGGCTTTTCCTAGGTTCAAGGAATTCTGTGCTTGGTTGGAAAATGTGCATGGTAAGAAGATAAAGACTCTTTTCAGTGATCGCGGGGGAGAATTCACTTCTCAGCAGTTTGAAGCTTTTCTGACTGAGAAAGGAATTCAACACGATTTGTCTAATCCTCGCTCGCCATGGCAGAATGGACTTGCGGAACGGGCAAATCAGACATTGCTTCAAGGGTTAAAAACCTTGCTGCATGATGCCAATCTTCCAGAGAGTTATTGGGCCGAATCTCTCTCGTGTTTTGTTTACAGTTACAATCGCAGGTTATCTTCAGCGATTGGTTGTACCCCCTATGAGAAGATGTTTGGCAAAAAGCCATACATCAAACACATGAAGATTTTTGGTTCTGACATGTGGGTTCACTCACCACAAAACTCCAAGTTAGACAAGCGTGGATTGCATGGTATCTTTCTAGGTTATCAGAAAGGGTCTTACAGAATAATGATGACTGACTCTAAGACAATTAAGCTCACGAGAAGTGTTGAGTACAATGCAAAGTGGGGGGAGAATGTGGGAATTTTCCAATGTTATCCTGATGACGGTGATGAGACTGAGGATAGTCAAAAGCAACCACAACAACCCACTGATGAAGGTTCTGAGTCTGAATCTGAAACTGAATCGGGTGATTCAGAGGATTTCAAGAGTGCGAAAGCCTCTATGCGACCCTCTGAAAGCTCTGATCAAGAATTGGAGGAACCATTGTTCACAATAGGTCGTTTTTCTCCTAAGAAGGAAGAGGAGAGTGTTGAAGACTTAAGGCTAATTCGTAGGTCACAGAGAGCCACAAAAGGCAAACCTCCAAAGAGATTTGCTGATGAATTTGCTACGATAGCAGTAACAGCTGTAAAAAGCTCCAAGAAGGTATTTGAACCTTCAAGTTTCCAAGAAATCCAGGGTTTGGATTCAAAGGAAGCTGAGCCATGGTTAAATGCCATGAAGGCTGAGCTTGATTCCTTAGAAAGGAACAAGACATGGGAGCTAGTTCCAGTAGTTCCAGGAATGAAACTGCTTGGAAGCAAATGGGTCTTCAAAGCGAAGACAGATCAAAATGGCAAGATAGTCAGACACAAAGCCAGATTGGTAGCCAGAGGTTTTGCACAGGTACCAGGTGAAGACTATCACGAGACCTACTCACCCACAGTGAGGTATGAAAGCATTAGGCTTATGCTCAAGCTAGCTGCAGAGGAAAGTCTACACATTAGTCACCATGATATTAATACAGCTTTTCTGTACGGATCTCTGGATGAATCACTTTATATGCTTCCACCTGATGGCGTACAGGTAAAACAGGGATTTGTTTGTGCTCTGAAGAAATCCCTTTATGGTCTCAAACAAAGTGCACGGTGTTGGCACACAAAACTCACTGAAGTATTGTTTTCTCTAGGTTTTCAGCAAGGGAAAGCTGATCCATGTGTATTTGTCAAAGAGGAGGGGCAAAAGAAACTGTACTGTTTGTTTTATGTTGATGATTTATTATTCTTTTGGAAAGATGTCACAATGTACAATAACGCCCTAGCTCAACTGAAAGAGCACTTTGACATGAAAGATCTTGGCGAGGTAAACAACTACCTATCTCTGGAAATAGAGAGAGATCAAGATGGTAACATTCTAGTACACCAGTCACGGAAAATTGCTGATGTGTTAAGCAAACTAAACCTGATGGATGCTAACCCTGTAGACACACCGATGACAACAGGTTATCAGGTAGATGACACTGAAGAAGCATTTTCTGACACTACACTGTACAGAAATGTGCTAGGCAAGCTAAACTTCATTGCCAGATGTTCAAGACCAGACATTGCTGTTAGCTGTAATTTGCTAAGCAGACAAGTCAACAATCCTAGTGTCAAGAATTGGAAAGCTCTGAAACGCATAGCGCGGTATTTGAAAGGCACTATGCATTACAGACTGAGACTTAACAATCAGAAGTCTGGTGGTCTTGAGATATTTGCAGATGCAAGTTTTGGAAGTGACACTACAGACAGGAAAAGTACGTCTGGAGTTTGCTACATGTACAATCATGGTCTGTTTGATTGGTCATGCAAGAAGCAAACAACAGTTAGCTTAAGTACTTGTGAAGCTGAACTGAATGCACTGTCTTATTCACTTAAGGATTGTGAATGGTTAGTACAATTGTGCAAAGATATGAAAATTCCTGTCAAATGTCCAATCCAGGTTTACCAGGACAACAAAGCATGTTTGGCTTTGCTGAATTCTGAAGGTTGTAAGCAAAGCACAAAGCACTTGCAATTAAAGTTGCAGCATGCTAGGGAATGTATTCAGAAGGGACTCGTAACGGTGTCCTATATGCCAGGTAATGAAATTCCTGCTGATGTATTGTCCAAGATTGTATCAAGGGATCAACACTGTACCTATGTGCAGAAGTTGGGTTTGTACTGATATTGTACGAACACGCTGCCCAGTGATGTTCACAGAAAGGGGGAGGATGTTGGTTTCTGCTTTCCTTCACTGTGCAGCGAAAGGGCTTGTCACGAGACAGGTGTTTACATTCCACAGTCTGTACTGTTGGAGTTTCTCACGGGAAAGGGAGGCTGGATGTGACGTACACTGGTTTCCTGTTTTTCACTGTGTGATTCTCTCCGAACTGTCGAGGAGAGAGGATGCATTCCTCTGCTCCGGCAGAGGCAAGATGTCTTTCTGTAATATACCAGCTTTGAACTATAAATAAAGCAATATAGAGTATGCAGCACGTACTCCTCATCCTTCCGCTGGGCACGGGACTCTGCTTTAAATCAACAAAGACAACTATGAGAAATGCTGGTCAGAGGTGAAAAAAGATCTAGAAATTTGGACGAATCTGAAGCTTTCCTTGCTGGGTAGAATTGCTGTTATTAAGATGAATGTATTGCCGAGAATGTTATTTTTATTTCAATCATTGCAAATTATTGATAAGATGGACTGTTTCAAGAAGTGGCAAAGAGATATATCTAGATTTGTCTGGCAGGGCAAAAAGCCCAGAATAAAATTTAAGATCCTTACTGATGCCAAAGACAGAGGGGGGTTTGCCCTGCCAGACTTTAAACTTTATTATGAGTCAGCAGCCTTTTGCTGGCTGAAGGAATGGCTACTTCTTGAGAATACAGATGTTTTGGATCTTGAAGGGTATGATAACATATTTGGGTGGCATGCATATTTATGGTATGGCAAGGTAAAAGCACATAAGGCATTTAAAAACCATATTGTCAGGAAAGCATTGCTTAATGTCTGGACAAGGTACAAAGATTTTCTGGAGAGTAAAACCCCAAGGTGGCTATCACCTATGGAAGCGAAAGCTTTGAAAAAACTCAACATGGAGGCTAAATGGCCAAAATATTGGGAAATTTTAGAACAGGAAGGTGACAAACTGAAATTGCAGAGCTATGACAAACTTAAAGAGAAGGTGCGAGACTGGTTACATTACTTTCAAATAAGAGAGGTTTATAACTTGGATAAAAAAATTGGTTTCCAGGTGGAAAAATCAAAGTTAGAAACAGAATTGTTAGAACCCAATGCTAAGATACTATCAAGAATGTATAATCTGCTGTTGAAATGGAATACTGAGGAAGAAGCGGTAAAATCTGCAATGATAAAATGGGCACAAGATATAGGATATAACATTATGTTTGCTGACTGGGAGAAGTTGTGGACCACCGGGATTAAATTCACGGCATGTAATGCCCTAAGAGAGAATATTATGAAAATGATGTACAGGTGGTACATGACTCCAGTCAAGCTTGCAAAAATATATTACTTGCCCGATAACAAATGTTGGAAATGTAAAGAAATTGAAGGTACATTTTTTCACCTTTGGTGGACGTGCCCAAGGATTAAGGCTTTCTGGGAAATGATATATAATGAACTGAAAAAGGTATTTAAATATACTTTCCCGAAGAAACCAGAGGCCTTTCTCCTGGGCATAGTTGGCCAATCGGTGTTAAAGAAGGATAGAACTTTTTTTATGTATGCTACAGCAGCAGCAAGAATTCTCATCGCAAAGCATTGGAAGACACAAGACCTACCCACCTTGGAAGAATGGCAGATGCAACTAATAGACTATATGGAGATGGCGGAAATGACTGGCAGAATCCGAGACCAGGGAGAAGAGTTGGTGGAAGAAGATTGGAGGAAATTTAAAACTTATTTGCAGAAATATTGTAAAATTTTTGAATGCTGATGACATTGAAATGAATTGAAGGGGTTCTAGCAACAAGGTAAAATGTAAGATGGGATTAATAATAGATTAACTAATAGGACATGAATTTGCTGAACCAATCTTTAAAAAGGATACAAAAATGGGAGACGTGAGGAAGTCAGGAAAATAAGTTAACTAAAGATGAGAAATTAAGAAAGAGGGAATTTTTGTTTTTCTTTTATATGTGTTTTTTCTTTTTATTTCTTTGTGTTTAATGTTTGTATTTTTGCATTTTGTAATTTTGTATCTTTTTGGTTTTTGTATTTTTCTAAACTTTTCTATTGATAAAACCTAATAAAATATTATAAAAAAATAAAATAAAAATAAGATTTAGGTTAAGGTTTTTATAGGACAATGAGGAGAATAGAGTAATGTAGCCTTATTGGAGTTCACCGATTGGGTCTGCGTTGCTCCGTGACAGGAGGAAGGAAGTCAAAATGACACCGAGTTGGTTCAAAGAAAGAGTTTATTCTGCTCTCCGGATAGCAGAAGGCACCTGCGTGGTGAGTCCACAGCAAGTACAAAGAAATGACAAGTTTCATGCAGTATATATACCCTCCAGGCACCCTCTCCCTCCTTCCAACCACGTCAGCTTGTATACGTAGGTTGACATCACATATGTTCCTGCTCTGGTACTCTCAACCATAAAAGGGATTTCCTTCCTGCACTCCATCCCATAAAAGGATATTCCTGTTCCTACTCCTATCTTGGAGTAAGAGGTCACTACTTCCGAGAACATGCTCTGGCGTTAGTCCCAGACTTGGGTCTCTGCGTCATTTGTGGTCAGGACATAAGATATGTCTGTGTCTGTTCTACTGGTAAAGTCAAGGCCAGTCTTGACGTCAAACTGATAAGGGAGAGAGCTGTGTTCTTGTTTTGCATTTGTTCAACGGCTAAAGTTTATGCATTTTAGCTAAGGAGAAATGGGGATTTTAGTGCAGTTTAGAAACTGCCTGCACAGTCAGTTTTGGGGTTTGGGAAATCCATTCCTTCATTCCCTCCTCTTCTTTTGGACAGCCTTATGGCTCGTCCCAAGGCACTGGCTGGTATTCTCACGTTAGTGAAATTATCTGGGGCCGAATCATTCATGACATCATTTTACGCATCATATTTTACAGGCATTGCGTTAAGCAGGGTATACAGGAGCAGAAAAGAAGCAAGATTAGTTCATTAACACCATTATAAGTCCTCTAAGCCACCCAAGGTTTGGAAGCCACTCAGTCAACCAAGACATGTCCTATCCGTTCCAGGTTGGGACAGGAACATGGGCTACTTTCTCTCTTTCTGTTGCCAGGTGTCGAATAGCTACACCATGGTCAGAGATGTTAAAGCCACAGGCTCCTTCTGTCAAATTTAACGCAGCCCAAAATCCGGTGGAACCCAAAATCGGGGCCGTAACTAAGGACTCATTCCAAGGCACAGGGAGGATTGGTATTCCTTCCAAAGCATCTGTTGGTCCCAGAGTGCAGACCGTGCAATTGGTTCGGTTTGCAGAATAGGCTTCCATTTCTGCGTGTTGCAGGCACCCCGTTCTCTCATTAGCCGCTGGGTTACCTTAAGCGGTGTGGGCGCGGCGATGGCCAGAAATCAGAAGACTACCATCCTGGCCAAAACCATGTCCCCCCACAGCCCTACCTGCATCATTTGGGCACAGGGATATATCTATTTCCTAATACCTTCTTCTTCTAATACCTGGGGTACCTCCCACAAAGCTATATACAAAGCTACATATTCAAAGGGAAAGAAAAGAAAATGTCATTTTTTAGTCCACGCTGGATTTTTCTCTTGCCGTGTGTAGAGATGCCAGCTTCCAGGGGTGGCATCAGCAGGGCAGCCGTCTGGTGGGCGCCGAGCTGATGCGGTGAGGAGAAGTGTGAGGCGGCGTCTGTAGGGCACCGAGAGATGGTGAGTCGAAGGGGTTGGTGTAGATCAATCGTAGCAGTCCAATCAGATACTGCCTGGGGTTTGCTTCATCCTTCAAATCAGGCCTGCTGGAATATATGCAGTCAGGTGTTGGAGGCCCATCCTCTCCCATAGGTGGCAGCGTAACCGGGTTAAGAGCCTCAGTAACTCGAAGCTGCAACTGTGGGTGCATGAGCAGTGCTTGGCAAAGGGGGATAGAAAAATAAGTTCCTTTCATGTCCAACAATGCTGGCACAGCGTGAGGAGTGACGCACATGGTTTCCAGTCCAAAAGTGAACTTGTCAGCTTTTGTAATCAGGGTGGCAGCAGTCACTGCTGTTCGCATGCAGGGAGGCAAACCTTGTTTTGTAGTGGTTAATTTTTCAGACAAATAGGCTATGGGTTGGTCATCATCAGGGTCTAACAATTACCTTGATAAAATTACCTTGATAGAAAACATATTTCGCCATGTGCAAATGGCTTTGGATACCTACTAGGTCCACAAATCACCATATAGCATATATTCAATACACACACAAAAACGACAATTTGAGCCCAACAAAGGACTGCTGGACATCCAAAGAGCCCCATTACCCCATTAATGCCTTCAGTTTCTTCAGCCAGTTCCCATCCCTGTACTCTGCTCCCCTCAGGACCAAAGGCGCTACACCCACTTTATCGCTATATGATCTTATATCCTGAAGCACCCTTTTGTACTGTCCTTTTGTCCACTTCACCTCCTTTTCTTAAGTCCTTTCTAAATTATTCAATCCCAACATCATCATCATTATTTTTTTCCCTTCTCATCCTCTCTCTCTCTCTCTCTCTCTCTCTCTCTCTCTGTGTGTGTGTGTGTGTGACACTGACACAAAGATGAAGTACATTAACAAGGTAACACAGGTGATGATCTGGCATCTGAAATCATTTACACAAACAGAATGCTTCAAAACACAAAAAAAACATGTACCAAATGCTGGCTCTCTTCCAGGGCTAAATGTGATTGTAGCATATACACACAAATTGCTAGCAGAGATTAAATCACAAAAGAATGAGATCCTCTCGAAAGGTAGTGTATTACCGTGATTATCCTACCTTTGCCTCTTAAGATATGCTTCTGTTTTAAATTCTTTCTGCAGATTCTGTTGGGCTGCATTTAGAAGTTGATTGACCTTTTAAATAAACTATAGGACAGTCCTTCCTAGTTTTCGCCAATTATTATTTTATTTTCTCTGCAAATAATTTAATCCTTGATATACATATTCACGTGCTTAATTGACTTGGGACAGTAGTTCAGTTAGAATTATGGTGCAACAATAAGTTAAGTGCTACCTGCTGTATGGCTGAATTTTCTTATAAGAAGACATCTGATGACAGTCAGAAAGGGTATTCCTATTAAACAGGAGGAATAAGCAACTCATGCTGACTAAATATAAACTCATTCCTGCATCTGTATATATCACACACAGAAGGAGACAGAGTGCAATTCAACTCTTTAACACCAACCCTTTTTTTTTTTTTTGCATATCTAGTTAATTCAATCCTATGTAGAGTAGATGGGGGGGGGGTTGAGAGAGCAGGTACCAAGCAAGACACTGTTTAGGGGAAAGGTTCCTGCTTGTTCCTTTTCATAATGTGAAATTAAATATCTGACCTAGAGCACTAGGAACATTTTAGGGAACACCACCATGTCGGAGAAGGCTACGAAAGCATATGACATCAGCAGGCCTGATAAGAAGTGCCTGATAACTTTCATATTTGAAACCACAAAGAAAGGCACAAACCACAAACGAACAAATACAGGCAGTGGGGCCTTCACCTACTTCAAAATGTGGCATCTGATTCCTCCTGCATTTTTGGTCCTGCTTGCGTATGCTACAGAGGATGTAAACAAATCCTACACTAGAGAAAAGCTCTGTAGCTTTTGTGTGTCACTGTAGCTTTGTGTACACTGTATCTTTAAGTGTATTCTGCTGAAGGACAAAGCTTGCTTGGTGTTATTTGCTTTGTGAATTAAGGTCCCAGTTTCCCAATACACACATTTGCTATTTCACCCCAACACTCTTCCTAAATGGATTCACACATTCATGTATTCAGTTGGGCCAGTGTTCACATCATTCTGTTTTACTTAGCATTTTGGTTTGAAAACCCAAGTTCCACTTTCTCTGCACTTCCTGCAAGATTGTATAGTTGAAGGAAAGAGCCTCTAATAGAGCTTTTGTTTGCTCTTGAAGCTGTAGACATTATTAACACACAAATATTGGGTTGGATCTACCCACTAGTCCTCTAGTCTAGTGGGGGGGGGTAATTGCATCAATAAGCATTGAGGTATTTGTCTATCGACATCTTGATTCTGCTGTCACTAATGCATTTGACAACTTTGGAGGTTCAATCAACACAAAGAGCTTCAATATCTCCCTTTCTCATATAAGATGTCTGTTTTGGAACACTTTCCACAGCCTAATGTGAACAGGGAAATAAAAATTATTTTGCCTAAGACCTCTCCTGGCATGTACACTCAGAGCCATCTCAATTTTCAATTAATAGATTTCCAAGGAGTATCTTCCATGGGAGGGACATACTAAAAAAGTACAAACAACATTCCAGGTCCCTAATCTTGCCGTTAATTTATGGATGGTTAGCTGTCCAGCCAGCCAAAAAGAGGGCTGCTCCATAATATTCTTAATTCTTAATTCAGAATTCTTTAAAAGCTGGTTTTTACTCATGAAAACCTCAACCAATAATCTGAGTGCATTTTAACAGCACATGCAAGACTTTGACTAAGTGTGTCGCGGGTCACACACAGCCTTTTTGCAATTCAGCTTTTACTATATTTAGTAAACTCTCAATAATAGCATCAATATATTACTTTCATTAATACTCATCAGCATAAACACTCAACCGTCTTTACAGCCCATTACCCAACTTTTCTCCTGTTCCAACATTCTCACTTCTCTCCTCTCTCTACCTCCCACCTTCTTTTCTACTTCCCTCTACCTTCTCCAGCTCTTACTACTTCAACACCTTCCCCATAATATTTGGGACACAATTGTTCATCCCTTAAATAAAAATTATACGCATTTCAAAAATATATCAGAAGAAAGGTAGTGCAAAAACCAATTTTGGTATCAAATAGTGTGCTCATCCTTATTTTAAACTGAGTTGAGATCTATAATAAAATCTAACTTGCACACCCCTTTAAGTTTTAAAAGCTGCAAATTATAATTAAAGCACATACTGTCCTGTGTTTCCTCCTCCACCTTGTGCTGCGTCTGAGAGGTGGCTTTTAGGTGTTAACGGGGGTCTTTGGAAACAGATTCATCATACAATCACAGTTAGCAAGATGCAATCTTGAAAAGACTCGTGAGGTACGCACACAACACAGGTCTGCAAATATATTCCAAATTCCCTTTGCTGCTACTTGTAAAAGTATGTCAAATTTACAGAACTGCCTCTATGATAACAAAAAGAGGTCGTATGTTTAAATGACACAGGTACTCGTGCTCATGCTCTGGGGGCTGGCATGCCATGCAATATTTAGTAATTTTGTAATTTTTTACACTCAGGGTATGTGTTCTTTTGCCCCATTTTAACCTGGTTTCCAGACTCCACCAAGGGCTGCATAGCGTCTTTGTTTCTGTGTTAAACACAGACACTGCAAGGGGGATGATTTACTGCTTTGTCCCCCGTAACCCTCTCACTTCTCTTCTCATCTGTCTGAACATGGGATTTAAAACCCCATCCCTTTTGACAACACTACCTTTTCCCATACATTTGTACATTTTTACTTTTGATCAACATTTAACAAGTGGTTTCTAAATCACTCAGGGTACCTTATGCAACAGAGTCAATAAGAAACAAACTTATTAACAAAAACATTAAGATACCAGGTAGCTCAAAGCACAGTGAATTGATGACATTCAAATTCTGAAACCAGTACATGATTACATGATTGTATTAGTAATTGAAACCTTCTCACCTTTAACATGAAAATATAAAATTTGACCTCATGAGCAACTCATGTCACTTTTAGTGTTAAAGACCAAATAATCCCTTTTTATACTTGTACTCTGCAAGATTCTAGGTGTTTTAAGGTCTGTTTCCCAATCCCCTAACATGCAGCACCGTGAATGTGGCAGAATTGAGAACCCCTTTATGCAGGGTTCTATTCCTGGCACGCCTCTGCAGATCACATATCTTTTTTTTCCCCGGACCCCACGTGTTGGCAATACAATACAAGCCAACTGGACACACCTATGCTGGTCACTGCCAGAATACAGAAAGGAGCTTAAAGGGGTTTTTTCAACTGTAGCTTGACATTTCCAATTGTCCAAAAAGAACAAACACTGCAAGGGGGTTGGTTTGCTGTTTGTTGTTTTTGTTTTTTCCCCCATAGCCCTGAGACACTCCGTCCACCTAGAGTTGTTTCTCACCCAGTCACCTTTCTCCGCGTCCTCTTAGTGGCCTAGACGGACTCGCGTCGCTAGGAACCGCACCTTACAAGGACTACACTTCGCTTCGTCAGTGGCTCTGAGCCCCAACGGCTCATCCACTCAAAACATTCACTGGAGTGTCCCCATACACAAATAAATACACATACATACAACCCCCCCTACACATACAAACCCCATGCACCTCCCCAATCCCCTTTACCCATAAACTTCCCAAAGCCGGTGGCACTTTACTGCTCTTCTACCGGCAAACCAGTGGCACACTACTGCTCTCTACTGGTTGAACCCAGCAGCACCCTACTGCTCCTACTGGGCGGGGCTGATCAAACCCCTGACTCCCACAAACAAGCTGTGGAGCCTACCTTACCCTTCCCTTGGGCACCCTTTTCCCCGTGCAGCTGCTGTCTTTCTTCCGTCTCTGCTGCATCTCCACTCAGGTACGGGGTGGGGGGCTCCCCCTAGAAATGGTAGGGTGCGCGCTTGGAGCCACCGACACCGACCGAGCTGTTTGCTTCGCAGTGACGCCTCGGTCCTTTGTCCTGTCTTCGGAGAACGCGGATTCCCGGCCAACGCACCAAGAAATGTAGCCTTATTGGAGTTCACCGATTGGGTCTGCGTTGCTCCGTGACAGGAGGAAGGAAGTCAAAATGACACCGAGTTGGTTCAAAGAAAGAGTTTATTCTGCTCTCCGGATAGCAGAAGGCACCTGCGTGGTGAGTCCACAGCAAGTACAAAGAAATGACAAGTTTCATGCAGTATATATACCCTCCAGGCACCCTCTCCCTCCTTCCAACCACGTCAGCTTGTATACGTAGGTTGACATCACATATGTTCCTGCTCTGGTACTCTCAACCATAAAAGGGATTTCCTTCCTGCACTCCATCCCATAAAAGGATATTCCTGTTCCTACTCCTATCTTGGAGTAAGAGGTCACTACTTCCGAGAACATGCTCTGGCGTTAGTCCCAGACTTGGGTCTCTGCGTCATTTGTGGTCAGGACATAAGATATGTCTGTGTCTGTTCTACTGGTAAAGTCAAGGCCAGTCTTGACGTCAAACTGATAAGGGAGAGAGCTGTGTTCTTGTTTTGCATTTGTTCAACGGCTAAAGTTTATGCATTTTAGCGTGAAAAAACGCGCTTCAATGGGAGACGTGAGGAAGTCAGGAAAATAAGTTAACTAAAGATGAGAAATTAAGAAAGAGGGAATTTTTGTTTTTCTTTTATATGTGTTTTTTCTTTTTATTTCTTTGTGTTTAATGTTTGTATTTTTGCATTTTGTAATTTTGTATCTTTTTGGTTTTTGTATTTTTCTAAACTTTTCTATTGATAAAACCTAATAAAATATTATAAAAAAATAAAATAAAAATAAGATTTAGGTTAAGGTTTTTATAGGACAATGAGGAGAATAGAGTAAGGTAATGTAATGAAAGATTAGAATAGGGTAAAAACTTGATGGTAAGGATTTGCTGAACTAACAAATTGAACTGGAATACAAAAAAGGGAGGTATGAGGAGGTCTGGGAAAATAAGTGTACGGAAGATATGTTATGAAAATTAATGTGTTTTTAACTGTTTTTATTTTGTATGTTTTTCTTTTTTGTATTTTTTTTCTTTTTCATTTTTCTTGTTATAATTTGGAAAACTCTAATAATATATATATATTTTTTAAAAAAACAAAAAACAGCCAGGCGGGAGCAACAGCGAAAGTCCTCGGCTCGGACACCCCAAAGCAAGCATAATGTTGAAGGTGGTCCTAGAGCTCCCGAATGGCCACGCGGTGGAGGAGTTGGCTTTGGTGGATTCCGGAGCTTCGGCGTCATTTTTGGAGAGCCAGTGTGGTGTAGTGGTTAAGAGCGGTAGTCACGTAATCTGGGGAACCGGGTTCGCGTCTCCGCTCCTCCACATGCAGCTGCTGGGTGACCTTGGGCCAGCCCCACTCACCTCACAGAGTGTTTGTTGTGGGGGAGGAAGGGAAAGGAGATTGTTAGCCGCTTTGAGACTCCTGAAGGGGAGTGAAAGGCGGGATATCAAATCCAAACTCCTCTTCTTCTTCTTCAAGGAGTTTGCAGAGCAGCACCAACTGAACCTGAGGCCTTTGGATTTTCCGCTGCAAGTCACTACAATTGATGGGAGAGAACTGTTGGGAGGTGAAGTGACCCATCAAACACCTCCCATGAGGATGCGGGTGTCTACCCACTCCGAGGTCATCGCCTTTCACGTGGCCACGTTGGCGGGTCCGCCTATCATACTGGGCATGAGCTGGTTGGCCTTGCACGATCCGGTGGTCTCCTGGCATCAACGGTCACTGATTTTTGGGTCGGCGCACTGCATGGAGAACTGCCTGGGCCTAGAGCTACCTCGACGGTTGGAGGCCGGGATGGCAGCAGCATGCAAAGCAGGGACGACCGAAATTCCTCCGTATTATCGGGACCTACAGGAGGTGTTCAGCGAGAGGGAGGCTGACACGTTGCCACCGCATCGACCGTACGATTGCCAGATCAACCGGATCCCGGGGGCCACGCTGCCGGTGGGCAAGCTCTATTCCATGTCGGAGCGAGAGATCAAGGACCTGAAGGACTTTATCGAGAAAAATCTAAAGAGAGGATTCATCAGGGAATCCAAGGCGGCAGGGGGGAGCCCAGTGTTCTTCGTGGACAAGAAATCGAAGTCAAATTTTATTAGAAACATAGTCAAATTTTATTAGACTTAACCATCCAGGAGTCCTTTAGTTCTTTGCTTCCATTTTAATGAGGGAACAGAAATATGTGAAAAGCAATGTTGTCCAATGTTATCTGATAATATGTCCCAACAGGCCCATTGCTCTGAATCAAATTCAATGCAACAAACCAGCCAGGGAAAACATTAAATTTAGGGAAGCTTTTAATGTTTGACGAACTATTGTATTTTAAGATTTTGTTGGAAGCCGCCCAGAGTTTTAATGCCCATGTTTTAGTGTCCTTTTAATATGTTTTAAAGGAAAAGATTCAAGAAAGATCCTTCTTCTGGGGCCTGCCTGGTGTTAGCCTGTGTGTAGTTCAGATTCGGAAGTTTGATTGCATTTCCTGCCATTTGAGTGCAGAGTGCTCTGTGTCAGAGCTGGCCACACCTCCTTGCAGGCATGCCTTAAATACCATGGTGCTCCAACCATTTGGGCCATCTGACCAAGCAAGGCAACTGTCCAACTGCAGCACCCCCGATTCCTTTGTCAACAATGGTAGGCTTACTGGAAGGAAATGGATGGAGTATGAAGAGCCTTTTTCACTCATTGCAGCTTTTGAGCAGGGCATGTGGAACCATGCCTTCTCTTTGCAAGATCACATCTACAATGTGGATTTCAAGCAGTTTAACCAGTGCAACTTAAGGATGGGTGTTATGTACTGAGTTGAATAGGATCCAAACTGCAGCAGTCTGATTGGTCCTAGAACAATAGGATCCAAATTGCAGCAGTCTGATTGGCCCTAGAACAATAGGATTCAGAATGCAGCAGTCTGATTGGTCCAAGAACAATGCAGCAGTATGATTGGTTGGCAGGAACCACCCAATCATGCTCCAGAGATAAGTGAATCCACAACCTGATTGGCTTACAGTAGAATTCCAGAATTAACCAATCATGTGCAGCCCATTGTGTAAATAATGTATATAAAGCAGATACTTTGAGGGGACTTTCATTCATTCCTCCTCACCACTATGAGCTGAATAAAGAGCATGAAATCACTTTGCGACTCTGAGTATATTTCAGTGGGCTTCTCTCATCATATCACATGCGCCTTCAATGCCTTATCCACCAATGTTATGACTATTGCTATGGTGAAGACAAAACCTCCAAACGGGGTCAATCTGTTTGGAGGAAAATTCCTTCCTGGCTCTGAAAATGGCAACCATTATTGGACCACAACAAAGCCAAGGAATGCAGTGCCCTAGAAGGACAATGTTAGCTTACATAAACACACAGCATCATTAAATGGGGGGGGGGGAATAAGGAGGGTTTTTCTGCAACCAACTGTGGAGCCTGGGTTCAGATACAGACAACGTTTATCGGGTCTAAAGGCCTGTCAACTTGGCCTGTTTGGATTGGCCACAATTCAAGTAAAAAGATGGTGGCAAACCTGCCACTCCCCTGTGACTGGTCTAGGACAGGGGTCAGCAAACTTACTGTGCCTCGGTCCAGTGTCTCCAGTGCCGATCGCACAGCAGGCCAGAGTGCGGGGTAGTGCTTGCCCATATGCGTGCACACATGCTATTTCCGGTCACTTCCGGGTCAGAGGAGCATCGGAAATAGCTTGTGCAAGGACCCCTTGTAAACAAAAAGATACAAGAAAGATCCTTCTTCTGGGGCCTGCCTGGTGTTAGCCTGTGTGTAGTTCAGATTCAGAAGTTTGATTGCATTTCCTGCCATTTGGGTGCAGAGTGCTCTGTGTCAGAGCTGGCCCACACCTCCTTGCAGGCATGTCTTAAGCTTTAAGACCATGGGCCTCCAACCATTTGTGCCATATGACCAAATAAGGCAACTGTCCAACTGCAGCAGCCCCATTTCCTTTGTAAAAGACGATGAGGAACCCAACAGAGGATGAAGTACCAAGGCACTGATGCCCCTGCTATTTGCAGAATTCTAATGATCCCAGCAGAGCTGATTCTCTACTGAGGACTTGTTGGCCGGAATGACTGACTGCAGGTACAAGGCAGGGCAGACCTCGTAGACACCCAGGGCTTTAGCCCCCTCAATATTTCTAGGAAGGGTGCTCAGTCCCCCCAGTACTGAGGGGACCGCCACCCCCCACCACCAGGCTGTTGCTGTGGCCACAAATGACTGTCACCAGCAGCCGTGGGAGGCCAAGGGCCCTGTTAGCCACGAGGGACATGCGACAAATGTGAATGGCCACGCCTGGCAGGGGAGGCGAAGATGGAGGAGAGGGGAGGGGGGAAATTTGATTTAATCCATTTGCATTCTGCAGGGTATCATAACAGGTTTCCAAACAAATAAACAACTGTTAACCAAGAGGAAGGAACCAGAATGATTGGCAACTCAAACTAGAGCAAAAGCCTTAGTTTTTCACCCCATCTTAATGCAGCCTATGGGACCAAACAATTCATTTGGCGCCGGGCGTAGGTACCTGAGCGGGACTTACGACAGATGTGGATGAACACATCTAGGTCACATTGAGGAATTTGACCACACAGATGGGCCAGTGAGTGAAAGATGAAGGAGAATTTGGAATGTTAATAACTCCACAGGGTTCTGTCTTGGGCCCGGTCTTATTCAACATCTTTATCAACGACTTGGATGATGGACTCAAGGGCATCCTGATCAAATTTGCAGATGACACCAAACTGGGAGGGGTGGCTAACACCCCAGAGGACAGGATCACACTTCAAAACGACCTTGACAGATTAGAGAACTGGGCCAAAACAAACAAGATGAACTTTAACAGGGAGAAATGTCAAGTATTGCACTTGGGCAAAAAAAATGAGAGGCACAAATACAAGATGGGGGACACCTGGCTTGAGAGCAGTACATGTGAAAAGGATCTAGGAGTCTTGGTTGACCACCAACTTGACATGAGCCAACAGTGTGACGCGGCAGCTAAAAAAGCCAATGCAATTCTGGGCTGCATCAATAGGAGTATAGCATCTAGATCAAGGGAAGTAATAGTGCCACTGTATTCTGCTCTGGTCAGACCTCACCTGGAGTACTGTGTCCAGTTCTGGGCACCACAGTTCAAGAAGGACACTGACAAACTGGAACGTGTCCAGAGGAGGGCAACCAAAATGGTCAAAGGCCTGGAAACGATGCCTTAGGAGGAACGGCTAAGGGAGCTGGGCATGTTTAGCCTGGAGAAGAGGAGGTTAAGGGGTGATATGATAGCCATGTTCAAATATATAAAAGGATGTCACATAGAGGAGGGAGAAAGGTTGTTTTCTGCTGCTCCAGAGAAGCGGACACGGAGCAATGGATCCAAACTACAAGAAAGAAGATTCCACCTAAACATTATGATACGGAAGGGTGTCTTCTTCACCTTCTTCTTCGCTACAATATATCCATTTATTTCCAATTGTCAATGTCAAAAGGGACTAAAATCTATAAAATGCATAGAAAATCAACGTGCCAATTTGCTCAATTTCTCTAGGACTCCATGACACCTCCCCTGTCCTCCATAATCCCTCAAGCAAGGTGTCCAGACCCTAATCCTGTCAAATCACTCTGCCAAGCCTTTCCTCCGGGCAATGCCAGGTGGCAGGCTATGCATACATGGACCATTGTCTTCTCATCACCGGTACTCAGGATGTGCTTATCTGCGCATATCTCCAGCTCTGCATATTCCCCCCTCCCTCCTCCATATGTTAATTCTGTGTAACCCAACCTCTTCTTAATGTATTCATGATGTAACTGGGATGTATTTTGCACTGTATGCTGGGACATGGAGGGAAGTTTCAAAAGTTCATGTCACCCCTTTCTCGCTGTTCAATCTCGCCTTGAACCTGTTGCGCAATAAACTTGGATCTTCTGCAGTTTGCTCCTGTCTCCGGCTGAGCTCATTTTCCTCCGCAGGGACCCGCGGACTTAGTCCGCCGAGCTGGGTGGCAGAGCAGCCTCGCACCCAGATTTTACCATAACAATTAGGAAGAACATTCTGACAGTAAGAGCTGTTCGACAGTGGAATTTGCTGCCAAGGAGTGTGGTGGAGTCTCCTTCTTTGGAGGTCTTTAAGCAGAGGCTTGACAACCATATGTCAGGAGTGCTCTGATGGTGTTTCCTGCTTGGCAGGGGGTTGGACTCGATGGCCCTTGTGGTCTATTCCAACTCTATGATTCTATGGAGCCTGGCAACCCAACAAAGCAAGATGCATACGCGAGGGCACTAACAATGAGCAAAAAAAAGAGGCGAGAGCACAGTTTAGCCTTTTGAGAAGCAGAGGGGCTTATGGAATCTTTGTGTCAAGTTTTGCAACCTCTGGGGAACTTGCTTGTGATGCTGCAGTTACTTGGCACAGAGAAACGAAACATCACATCTCTCTTAATTGAACCATCCTACAGACTGGAAGTACTGTACATTACGAGTGCATGGCGAGTTGCTGCCAAATGTTTGCCTGCTTGATTTCCCTAGCACATAAGCGGACTTCAGTTGAAATCACATGTGGGCATGTAAGCATGAACTGAAACACTGGCAGGCATTTCTGTGGACACAGATGTAATTTTCTTCCAGCTATGATCATGGGGACAGCTGTACCTGACTCTGTTTACAGTCCAAATTGCATTAACATTTCCCTGGTTGGAAAGACAGACACAGCCGAAGAGGCTACATCTGGTCAAGTGTAGAAGGAAGTCAGAAAATGGGTGATTGATACCCAAGTCATTTCTTTCCCCTGGGATGTAAACAGGTTTTGCCTTCTCACCCACGCCCCACCACTTTCATGTGACAAAGAGTGTTCTCCTTAATGGAGAGCGCTGGTTGCGGTGGGGTCTATCAGGCCACCCCCCCCCTTGGTTGCCAGGCAGGATTGGAAAGTTGGCCTGTGGCAATGACTAGTTGGTTGAGTTGCTGGGGCAATTTATGTGTTGCAATTTGGTGGGAGGGATCTAATGCTTTATATTTTGTGCACGCAGCTTGGACACTTTCTCTTTGCTGCGTGCATCGGAACACCCGCCCGCCCGCCCGCCCTAAATTTAAGGGTTTTCTGCGTTGACCTTGCTATGCCTGTCATGGGGTCATCTGCTGTTGTGGCAGGGGACTGGTAGGAATTTTGTCCATCTGGCTGATTTGTTTTTTGCCTACTGCAAATCGTCACAACTTGTAAGTTGCGGTTAGGCATTGGTTATCAAATTGGTTGGAAGAGGGGCAAGGATTGGCTGGGCCTGCCCCTCCAACGCTGCTGCAGAAAGGGAATTCCGTTAAAGGAACCCAGGGGCTTGCCATGTTTTTGTCCGAATCCCTGGAATGGGGCTAGGACCGGCGAGCCCTAGGGAGCATGCGGGGAGAAGTGAGGGCCTGTCGCTCAGCTCCATTTCTCCCCAATATTGTTTTCCCTTACTGGCTTTCAGTGGAATCCGGAAGTAAGTTCTGTCCCCAGGCGGGGGGCGGGGGGGACGACGACAGATAGTCTTAACCAATGCCTAAGCAATCACTAACAATCATGTATGTTAATAAAGTTGTGGCCAAAATTATGCCAAAAACCTTAAACAAAAATGATGTGTCTTTCTATGGGTGAAAGAAAATCAAAAGCCTTTCTGCCTCGCCCCTTTCTCCTCTAAGAACGCTGAAGCCTCATTATCAACAGCTGTGTCTTTCCCCAGCTATTCCTTTTCCAGCTTCTCTTCCAGCTAGAGTCCCAATAGCATCCAAAAGAGTCACAGATTCTCCATTACTATTAGCAAACAACTATGGGAACTGTAAGTGACGATTGTTTAAATGTTTTCACACTTAATATTAAAGCAGCACAATCTTTTGGAAACATTGGCTTTGAAATTTTTGGTCCGGGCCTAAAGCTTAAGCTTGAATAACGCCTAAACGCAATAGGCTATGCAAAGCTGCCTTTGCTTTTTGCTACTATAAAAGTTGTATTAATAGTTGGTTTTTATGTAGTAGGAAAACTGATAAACCAAATGTTAAGTAGGTACAAATATTATGTCTAAGTAAATAATTTTCCCCACACACAAACAAAAAAGATAGTTCCCGTCCTCAAGTTTACAATCTCATTGCTAATCCTTTTTGGGTAGTCTGAAAGCTTTTTTTCTTTCTTTTTTAAGGTGGGGGAAACCCGAGATGAAAGTAGGAATGTGTTTAAGCTAAAGTTGAATTGTAATGTTTGTTTATAATGCTTCTGAATTTCATGGACTGGGAAAAGCCTCAATGACCTTGCTCCCAGCCCTTCCCTTGCTGCAAAAAATAAAATAAAAATATCTACAACCACAGGAGTTTCACCCCACATTGCCTTAGATGGCTAAGCTAACATGTTTAATTAGAGAAAAATCGTTACTAGCATTTGTTAAGGATTGGAAGTTTCCTATGGACCTTTTGTGTGAAAGACAAAATGAACTTGCAGTATCTGAATTTGAAGATTGAAAAAAAATACTCTCTTTAACATTCTATTTTCTATAAACCAGTATCATACGTAGCTACTGAAACCCAGAAGTCCTTTTATTCTAGTCTCTCCCTTTAGTTGTTTTCTTTCTTTCCTTTTGTCTTCTACTTTTGTTTTCTCTTTTCCTTGTACTTTCTTCCTTCTGACTTTCTTTCTGCTCTTTCTTAGCTTAAGTAGCTGTTTTAACTCAGTATATTATAAAATATATATTTATAATGAATATTATTTCTGTCTGTCTTAGAACAAGTATCAATCAATAAATACAAACTTTTTTAAAAAAGGATTTTTACACCACAAACTCTTTCCCCAGTGTTCTATCGCAAACTGTTCCCCCAAGGAAAACACCCTAGCAGTTTCTTGCTGCAGCCCCAGCCCCAAACCTCACCCTGCCAGCCCCACAAATCCCACTCCCAGCCAAGTTCTGTATGCCTCACCCCTTCCTTCTCCTCTATAAGTACCCCGAAGCCTAATTTTCAACAACTGTGTCTTTCCTCAGTTGCTCCTAATCCTGCAGATATCCTCCACCTGCTGTCCAGGGACCCAATACAGCATCTATGCAAGAGGGAAATCCAGAGGCCTGACATCAGCACACCCTGTGGCATGACTGCACAGCCTATAGTGGCAAAGGACTGAGGACCCCCAAAATTTTAAAGAAGGGGTGGGCCCCTTCAAAATTCCCTGGGACAGTGAGACTTTAACACTCCCTATGGTGTGCTTGAGATATCTAGGGGGTCAAGGTACTCCCAAAATTTTCAATAGGCGTGGGCCCCCTCAAAATTCCCTGGGATCACACAATGTCAGCACACCCCCATGGTGTGCTTGTGACATATACAGGATGGGGAGGCCAAGGACTCCAAATTTTCAAGGGGGTGCCCCCCTCAAAATGCCCTGGAGCGGTGTGATGTCAGCACATGCCATCTAAGGGGACATGGGCTGAGGGCCCCCAAAATGTTGAAGGGTCCCCCTCAAAATTCCCTAGGGTCATGTCATGCAATTTCAGCACACCACATGGTGTTCTTGTGCCATCTAGGGGGGCATTGGCTGAGGGGTCCCAAAATGTTGAAGCGCCCCCACAAAATTCCCTGGGGTCATGCAATTTCAGCACACCCCATGTTGTGCTCATGCCGTCTAGGGGGACATGGGCTGAGGGGTCCCAAAATGTTGAAGCGCCCCCACAAAATTCCCTGGGGTCATGCAATTTCAGCACACCCCATGTTGTACTCATGCCGTCTAGGGGGACATGGGCTGAGGGCCCCCAAAATGTTGAAGGGCCCCCCTCAAAATTCTCTAGGGTCATGCAATTTCAGCACACCCCATGTTGTGCTTATGCCATCTAGGGGGACATGGGCTGAGGGCCCCCAAAATGTTGAAGGGTCCCCCTCATAATTCCCATGTCTATTGGGACATGGGCTGAGGGCCCCCAAAATGTTGAAGGGTCCCCCTCAAAATTCCCTGGGGTCATGCGATTTCAGCACACCCCATGTTGTACTCATGCCGTCTAGGGGGACATGGGCTGAGGGCCCCCAAAATGTTGAAGGGTCCCCCTCATAATTCCCATGTCTATTGGGACATGGGCTGAGGGCCCCCAAAATGTTGAAGGGTCCCCCTCAAAATTCCCTGGGGTCATGCAATTTCAGCACACCCCATGTTGTGCTCATGCCGTCTAGGGGGACATGGGCTGAGGGCCCCCAAAATGTTGAAGGGTCCCCCTCATAATTCCCATGTCTATTGGGACATGGGCTGAGGGCCCCCAAAATGTTGAAGGGTCCCCCTCAAAATTCCCTTGGGTCATGCAATTTCAGCACACCCCATGTTGTGCTCATGCCGTCTAGGGGGACATGGGCTGAGGGCCCCCAAAATGTTGAAGGGTCCCCCTCAAAATTCCCTGGGGTCATGCAATTTCAGCACACCCCATGTTGTGCTCATGCCGTCTAGGGGAACATGGGCTGATACCGTGGGATGCACCACTGAATTTTTCTTCAAACATCTGTGGGCCTGGTGTGACACAATATCAAATTTCATTGGACAACATTGTTTTTCACACATGCATGCTTCTCTTCCCCCCTTAAAATGGAAGCAACTAAGTAAAGATACACTGCCTCCGATTCTCATAACCCTTAGATTTTCATAGTTCACCAGAGCAGCTTCGTCACGCTGGCCACGTGACCCGGAAGTGTCTGCGGACAGCGCTGGCTCCCGGCCTCTAGAGTGAGATGAGCGCACAACCCTAGAGTCTGTCAAGACTGGCCCGTATGGGCAGGGGTACCTTTACCTTTTACCTTATCCATTCTCTCAACCAACAAAAACACGCCGCCTCGTGGTAAATTTTTAGATCTGGCAGGGAAAAACCGCCTCTTTCTTTTGCATCTGTCAATATTTTATACTCAATTCTTGGCTTTTTAACCTGCTAGATAAATTTAGACAATCTTCTTTGCCATACATTAAATTGTTTTGTTCCACTGATAACCGGAATTGTCTGAAATCAAAACAGCAGTCTCAGTAACACGTTCATTTTGATAGTTGAGAATCTACCCATCATTGATAATTTCATTCTTATATATACTTATATTCTTTTGAGCCTACACCAATCCCCTTTATTTCTTTTGTTGCTTCTATTTTCCTCAACAGGACCTCTAGTATTGTTATAAATAACAATGGCGATAGCGGGCACCCCTGTCTGGTTCCCTTTGTTATCTCAATTTTGTCTGTGAAGTTATTATTAACTATCAATTTAGCATATTGTTCCAAATAAATAGCCCGAATACCATTTAAACGTTTTTCACCGATATCCATAAATTCTAAATTTCTTTTCATAAAATGCCAAGACACATTATCAATTTTTTTTTCAGCATCCAGAAACATTGGGGCGGCTTGTTTGTCTCTCCTGGAGTCCAGATATTCCATTATATCAATTATATTTCTTTCTCCCCCCCCCCCACGGAATAAATTTATTCACAGGAAAAAAAGGTGCGTGGGTTTTTTAAAAAGTGAAATCACTCTCATCATTTATTAAGTTAAAAAACAGCAATTGAAAAGCACCGATCAGACATTGCATTTCGAAGCCTCCATCGCAAACTCAAATCTGGTTGCAATTTTTTGGGGGGAGGGGAAGGATCTTGGCTTTTTAAAAAGGGATTCGGCATTCGGGGAATTCCAAGATGCAGGATAGAGACGCATTCGGGGTGGGCTAAAGACCTCAAGGGATCCCACTCTGACATTTGGAAATCTCTCCTCTCCTAGGGCTCCCTTCTGGCTAGCCTAAGGGAGGAGGGAGGGGCGGGGCTGGCTGCCCTGGCGTTGGGAGATGGGGGCCACATGGGGAGAGAACGGGGTGTCAAGGGGCCATGGCGATCCAGCCGAGGATGAGGAGGGAACCACCATACGGGGCTGCCTTGGTCAGGATCGGGTCCCCTGTCACGGCGTGGTAATACAGGGCGCCAGAGAACATCCCCATGCCCAGAGACAGGATGCTGCCGGCCATCATGGGATAGCGGCAGTGGGGCACAGCCAGGAGGGCCAGGCTGTGGAGGAAGTGGTATTTGTTGGCCATCTCGTAGAGCTCTTTCAAGTCGTCATCTCGGTCGCTGCGACGGAAATCGTGAGCCCCGTAGGCGGCCGCCCCGACGGCTGCAGCCCCGCTCAGCGCAACAAGCCGTCAGAAAAACGCCCCGGCGCCCGACATATCAATTATATTTCTAACATTGTCCTTCATCTGTCTACCAGGTAGAAATCCAGTTTGGTTCTTTCCAATCTCCTCTCCAAATACATTTTTAAGTCTATTGGCCAATATACTGGCAAATAATTTGTAATCATTATTTAGGAGCGAGATTGGCCTATAATTTTTCACCTGCCTTATGTCCGTGTCTTGTTTGGGAATTAGTGCAATATGGGCTTCTTTCCAAGTAATATATTTTCTTTTTTTAAGAGGAAAAACACATTGGTTTAAAACGTTATATATTTCCAGCCTGATGTGTTGTTGTTTTTGAAGCCAAATTCAATGGAAATGCATTGTTTGAAGAGTGAATAGATGTATATGCAGAATATGTAAACGTGCACTGTGAAAGCTTTGTAATATTACTTTTGTGATTTTGGGTAATGTCAGGGAACTGCCATCGGAGGGACAGGTGGTGGAGGGGCTCAGGGAGGAAGGAAGAGACTCAACAGCTGAAGCAGGAACCAGCAGGGGGAGGAGTGGATCTCTGAGGGAATGCGAGCAGGAGGGAGGGCTCAGAGATGCTTCCAGCGAGAACAGTGGGGAGGTATCTGAAGCTCCCATAGGGAGACCCACGCCTCGCTCGAAACTGTCACGCCGTGAGTCCAGAAGGCGGGTTTCCGTTAAGGAGCTCTTATGTTGGAGACGATTCCGAAAACAACCACTGTCGGAATCTACAAGTGACTAGGGCAGACATGTTTGTGGAGCTCTGTCACACACAGAGGTTTGTGGAGTGGCACAAACTCTGAGGGAGCACGATTTTACGCACAAGCAGCTAATCATCCCATCACAGCATTCCGACAGTCTTTGTAAGCTGTTTGTGCAGGAGCAGGCATCATGAGCGACCCAGCCGGAACCGAAGGAGCAGGGGTTGGAGCTGGTCCAAGCTTGGAAGAAAGGTACCGAGCGTTGGAAATCCAACTTGCGCTGCAGACGGCGAGGCTTGAGGAGAGAAGGGCTCAGGATGCAGACAAGAAGGGGAGAGCCACCCAGTTCACCAGAAAGGTACCAGGATTGGTGCAGAAGTTTGGGGGGGGACCCCAAGGACTACCATGCCTTTAGGACAGAGATGCAATATGCCCTTAATGTGCAGTTTGATGAATTCCCTGATGAGGAATCGCGAGTTGCTTTCGTGATTGGGCATCTTGAGAGGGGGGCAAGGGACTGGGTTCGACCCCTGATGGCAACGCACAATGACGTCCTAAAGGACACCATGAAGTTCTTTCGTGCAATGGATATCATGTTTTCCAGTGATATTGAGGAGGGAGTGGTGCGCAGACAGCTAATGGCTTGCAAGCAGGGGAGCAGATCTGTCCGTGAGTACTGGACTGAGTTTACCATGCTGGTTCACAGATTGGGGTGGGATTTATCGGCGGCACCCATTCAGATGCTATTTGAAGAAGGTCTTTCTTCGGCTGTGAAAGACGAACTGTCCCGGAGCCCCAGGGCGGGGTCTATGGATCAGCTGACCAAATCTGCGCTGACCATAGGAGCGCGCCAGGAGGCAAGAGCCTTGGAGAGGCGGGAAGGTAAAGGGGAACGTTGGAAGGAGTTCCGCATTCCAGACATTCCTGAGCCAGCTTTCCCGCCGGCAGAGCCGATGGAAATCGGAACAGCGCGCGCGCGCGCGCAGTTTCAAAGCCCAGCGAAGGGGGTAGGAAGGAGGGAAAAGGCGCCCGGAAATGCTATCTCTGCCAACAGCCAGGTCACTTTGCCAGAGTCTGCCCCCAGAGGAAGGAATGGCAAGGAATGGTGGGAGCTCTTGAGGGAGGAGTGGAAGAGATATCGGAGCAAGTAAAAGCCAACGCCTGGCTGCCACCGTCAGGGCACAGCAGCCAGGCCAAAGAGCAGTGAAAGTGCCCACGCCAGAACCCCCCAAACCTGCCCTAGTGATAGAGGTGTCACTAGAGTTGCAAAACGGATACCCTCTGAAGATTAAGGCGCTGTTGGACTCAGGCAGCTCCTGCAATTTCATGAGCAAGGAGTTTGCAGCTGAACACCAGATACAGACGATCCCTTTAAGCAACCCCCTACAGGTGACCACGATCGATGGCAGGGAGCTGTTGGGAGGGGAAGTCAGCTTGCAGACCGTCCCAATGACAATGAAGGTGGCAAGGCACACGGAACTGATAGCGTTTAATGTGGCTACCTTGGGAGGGGCTCCCATTATTTTGGGGATGAGCTGGCTGGCGTTACATGATCCACTGGTGGGCTGGCATCAGAGAGTGGTTTCCTTTGGTTCCGCACATTGCTTAGAACACTGCAGGGAGGGAAAGGGTTCAGCAGGAGCCCAAGCTACCCTAGCAGGGACGGAAGTAACGGAGAAAGTGAAGGTACCACAACAATACGCAGATCTTAGCGACGTGTTCAGCGAAAGGGAAGCTGACCAACTACCCCCGCATAGACCCTTTGATTGTCAAATCAATTTACTCCCTGGGGCACAGCTTCCTGTAGGCAAGTTGTATGCCATGTCAGACAGAGAAATGCAGGAGTTACGAGAATTCATTGACAAGAACCTGAAGAGGGGTTTCATCAGAGAGTCAAGGGCAGTGGGGGGGAGTCCAGTGTTTTTTGTGGATAAAAAAAACACGGACAAGCCGAGACTTGTGTGTGATTTCAGGGCCTTAAACGCAGTGTCAGAACCATTGGCCTTTCCCATGCCTAGAATAGATGACATTTTGAACAGGGTGCGGAAGGGAAAGATTTTTACCAAGCTGGACCTAAGGGGGGCGTACAATCTGATACGTATAAGGAAAGGGGATGAATGGAAAACCACCATGTTCACCCCTTTGGGGGCATTTGAATATCTCGTTATGCCATTTGGATTACAAGCAGGCTCAGCGTGCTTTCAATCGCTGATGAACCACGTACTAGGGCCTTTGCTTTACAAGAATTGTGTGGCCTTCCTGGATGACGTGTTGGTGTATTCTGAGAATGAGGAGCAGCATGTGAGAGACGTCAGAGAAGTGTTGTGCAGGCTGCTAGACAACCGGCTGTGGGTGAAACTGGAGAAGTGTCAGTTTCATACCAAGGAGGTGGAGTTCCTGGGGTACCGCCTGTCAGACAAGGGATTGGCTATGGATCCCGGCAAGGTCCAGGCAGTGCTGGAATGGAAAACTCCCAAAACAAAGAAGGATGTGCAGAGGTTCCTAGGGTTTGGGAACTTTTACCGTAAGTTCATCCGAAACTTTGCCCACCTGACGGCGCCCATAACGGACTGTCTCAGCAGTAAGAAGAAATTTGTTTGGACTGAGGAGGCGGAGCGAGCTTTTGAGCAGCTAAAAAGGGCCTTCGCCTCTGAAGAACAACTTCTGCATGTGGATTTACAAAAAAAGATGAGAGTCGAAACAGACGCATCAGACAGAGCCATTGGGGCGGTGCTTCTCCTGCAGCCAGGGGGGGAGGAGTCAGAGTGGAGACCGTGTGCTTTCTTTTCGCGAAAGCTGAACAAATCCGAGAGGAACTACACGGTGTACGATCGAGAACTTCTTGCTATCCATGAGGCTTTTCGGAGATGGAGGCACCTGCTGATTGGCGCACAACATAAGGTGCAAGTGTGCACTGACCACAAGAACCTAGAGTATTGGAGAATGGCACGAGTGCTCAACCAACGGCAGTTGAGATGGGCCCAGGAGTTCTCCAGATTTAACTTTGAGATTTGTTATGTGCCAGGCCCAGAGAACGTTAGGGCGGACGCTCTCTCACGTAAACCTGAATATTTGGAGGGGGAGGGAGCACCCGAAGAGAGACATGTCATTCCAGAGGACCGCTGGGTGTGTGGGGCGGCATTGGTGGGGCAAAGAGAACTGGTAGAGGGAACGGAGAACGATGAATACGCACAGGACAAACTCAGGGGACTCAGGAGGGAGGGAGATAAACCCGGAGGTTTTGAGGAGAGAAACGGGGCGTTGTACTACAAGGGAGCGTTATATATACCTGAAGGAGAGTTGAGGGGGAAGGTACTCAAGCAGCTGCACGATAGCCCCACAGCGGGGCATTTTGGGCAACACAGAACCATGTGGCTGGTGACCAGGGAATTTTGGTGGCCTAAGGTCAGGGAAGACGTGCGGGAGTATGTGAGGAGTTGTGACCAATGCCAGCGAGCCAAAGGGGAAAGGCGGGCGCCGGCAGGGTTATTAGAACCGCTACCCACACCAGAAAGACCATGGGAAGCAGTGGCTATAGATTTCATGACTGATCTGCCAAGGTCCAGAGGGAAAACAGCCATCATGGTTGTGGTAGACCTGTTAACCAAAATGGCACACTTTATAGCCTGCTCGCATGCGGTCACGGCAGAAGAAACCGCTAAATTGTTTGTAGAAAATGTGTTTAGGTTGCATGGCGCCCCCTTGAGGGTGGTTTCAGACCGGGGGAAACAATTTACTTCCAGGTTCTGGAGGAAGCTCATGAGCTTACTGCATGTAGAGGTAAATTTCTCGACTGCCCGGCATCCTGAAACCAATGGGCAGGCGGAAAGAGCCAATGGCATCCTCCAACAATATTTGAGGTGTTACGTCAATGACAGAGAGAATGATTGGGTGGAGAAGTTGGCATTGGCGGAATTTGCCTACAACAATGCGGAGAACGTGTCCACGGGGATGAGCCCCTTTTTGGCAAATTACGGGTGCCATCCCAGGGCTTTCCCAGGGGGGGAAGGGGAGAGATGGAGCGTTCCAGCTGCCGAACAGTTCGTAGAAGAAATGGAAGCTATCCATCGCCAGCTCCAACTTAACTTAGACAGGGCCAAGGAGGAATATAAGAGGCAGGCAGACAAACACAGGAGAGAAGGTGAAACCATTAGGGTGGGGGACCAAGTGTGGCTGTCAACCCAAGGGTTACCCTTCAAAGGGGGTTGTAAGAAGTTAAGACCCAAAAGACTGGGCCCATTTGAAATCACACAACAGGTCAATCCAGTGGCTTTCAGACTCCGGTTACCGAACCACATGAAGCTGCACCCAGTTTTCCACAGGTCATTGCTGTCACTGTATAAAGGGGACAGAGAAGGGAGGGTCACTCGGGGACCAGCAATGGAGGAAAGGGAACAAAGCTACAATGTAGCGGAGATCCTCGATTCCAGGTGGAAGGGAGATCAAGTAGAGTATTTGGTAATGTGGGAAGGGGAACCGGAGTCGGAAAACACCTGGGTTAGGGCAGAGGATGTCAATGACGAAGTTTTAATAGAAACTTTTCATCAGAGGTTCCCACGTAAACCTCAGCCTGTAGCGAGGTTCCGGAGGGAATACTTTGCCACCACCGACGAAGAAGAGGAGTTGGAGGGGTTCACAGATTCTGAGGAGGAGGAGGATTCAGCGAGCCAGGACGGTGATCGATGGAGGGAATTGTTCGAGACGTCTGAAGATGAAGAAGATTCTTTTCGGGGTTTTACCTCTTCACCTCCCAGAGGAGAGGAAATGGGAGGGGGTGAGGGGGGCCCTGGAGGGGAGGTGGATGTCAGGGAACTGCCATCGGAGGGACAGGTGGTGGAGGGGCTCAGGGAGGAAGGAAGAGACTCAACAGCTGAAGCAGGAACCAGCAGGGGGAGGAGTGGATCTCTGAGGGAATGCGAGCAGGAGGGAGGGCTCAGAGACGCTTCCAGCGAGAACAGTGGGGAGGTATCTGAAGCTCCCATAGGGAGACCCACGCCTCGACGGAAACTGTCACGCCGTGAGTCCAGAAGGCGGGTTTCCGTTAAGGAGCTCTTATGTTGGAGACGATTCCGAAAACAACCACTGTCGGAATCTACAAGTGACTAGGGCAGACATGTTTGTGGAGCTCTGTCACACACAGAGGTTTGTGGAGTGGCACAAACTCTGAGGGAGCACGATTTTACGCACAAGCAGCTAATCATCCCATCACAGGTAAAATTGATGGATGAAGAAAGCGTTGAACTAAAAGCAAACTGTGTGCTTAACTTGTGTTTGTATCTTTTCGTTTCTAAAGGGACCTTTACAAATTGAATTTAAAATAAACAAGCAAACTCCAAAATTAAAAAAAAATATAGAAAAAATAATATTGGTTGGAGCTTTTCTCTGCTTCCTCTAGCTACTCTCCCACAATATATACTGCCGGGGAGGACAAAGCATATGCACAGCTTTGCCACCCATCTCTCAATATGCCCTATACATTTTACTTCTGGTTGGGCTGGAGCTGGCATTTTTCTGATGTCTGCACGTTCTGTCATTGTTGCCTCAAAGCCAATAATATTTATGCTTTAAAAATGCAGAGGAAAAGAACGATAATAGTTATTTTATATGGGTACATGGACAAAGTCTTGTTTGCTATGGCAAGTAAAAATTGCACAAAAGAAGAAAAGGTAATTCCACCACACTTAAGAAATCCATCTTAATATCATTCATAGAGCAATAAATAGCATTAAGTGGGCCAATCCAGACATAGATCATACAACCCTAAACCACTTGGAGACACAAGATGGATTTTGTTCCAGTCAAACAAATCACTTATTTTCTAAGGGAGCAATATTTACAGCAGTGGAAGGGGAACAAATTAACACTATTTTCAGTATAGAAAAGGCCCAGGGGTGGATTTAAGAAGTATAGGCACATCGATCCCACCCACCCCTCACACCCTTTATTTATTTTTTATTAATGAGAACCTGCAAATCCACTGTTTTATGGAATTGTAGTTGAACAAGGGAAACAAGAAAATAGTATTGCCGCTCTCTTTTATTGGTTTTGTTAAAATAGGATTTTCCATTCTGACTGGCCAATTTGATTGCAGCAGCCTGCTGCTGATATTATGGATAATGTTTTCTGAATGAAACTTGGATCAGAATGTTATGCCGTCCTGCATTTCAGATGGAAATAGGAACACTCTTCCTGGCCCAGTCAATTACCACCACCCCCGCTACTTTTTATCAGCCAAGAAGGGCAAGAGTCCGAAGCACAAGTCGTTACCCTGACTAATACAAACACCTTGTCCACATCCTCAAGCCTTACTATCTGAAAATTATCCAAAACAACAGGACTAGACAGTGCTCTGGACACCCATGAGACTCATCTGCTATAACAGCAGAGTCAAGATCCCAGCGGATGCAAGTGGTTTTATCCTCAAAATGCTTTGCAAACAAGTCACAGTGCTTACACATAGCTACCATTGGTTCCACCACCTCCTTGAGTCGGACTGTCTTTCTTCTTCATTAGCGATCACTTGTAGCTGAGTATACTGCTATCTTCAGTACCACTATGTATGCTTAATGATGAGCCCACACCACTGTTCAGTTGTATTCAGCCAGATCTTTCCTCCATCTTTCAACTTGTTTCCTTTCCCTAAGTTCTGCAGTATACCAAGGAGTCAAGTGGGAGAGGATGCTCAGAAGTGATCATGTCAAAAGCCTGAGCCATTCAGATGTTCCAGAGGCTGGCCAGGGCTTTGATAGGAGTGCCAGTCATATCACAGAAAAAAACCTCAGCGTTACCTGGAAACCCATTAGATACACCAGCCTCCAGAGGCGGATAATCCTAATAGGTCCCTTGCCTCTAGAAAGTTGAAAAGTGGTGTTATGTACTGAGTTGAATAGGATCCAAAATGCAGCAGTCTGATTGGTCCTAGAACAATAGGCTCCAAAATGCAGCAGTCTGATTGGTCCTAGAACAATAGGATTCAGAATGCAGCAGTCTGATTGGTCCTAGAACAATGCAGCAGTATGATTGGTTGGCAGGAGCCACCCAATCCAGCTCCAGATAGAAGTGAATCCACAACCCAATTGGCCTACAGGAGAATTCCGGAATTAGCCAATCACGTGCAGCCCATTGTGTAAATAATGTATATAAAGCAGATACTTTGAGGGGACTTCCATTCCCTCCTCACCACCATGAGCTGAATAAAGAGCATGAAATCCACTCTCGACTCTGAGTATATTTCACTGGCGACGAGGATGGGATCCCGCTGAGCTGACCACCACACACAGCACCGCGGCACCGCCACCTGCCGCACCGCTGCCTCGCACCGTGTATCCAGGCTTCAGCTCCGGGACCCAAGGAACTAAGAACGGCAACCAACAGCAGCTTCTCGCCGTTCAACCCAGCATCCGGAGACTGGGAAGCGTATGTGTCAGGGTTTCAGGAGCAGAGGCGAGGGCAAGGGAGGAAACAGAGAGCGAGGGGGAGGAGTCCGAAGAAAAGATGAGTGATGACGACGACCCGAGATCTCCGAGTCTTTCCAGTGAATCAGAAGATTCACAGAAAGGAGCGCCAGTGGCCAGAGCAAGGGGGGAGCCTAGGGGGACACCCCAGGAAGAAGGGTCCAGAGGGGGTTCAGAGGGCAGCAGTTGGAAATCGGGGCCAGCGTCCCCAACAGAGCGCAGTGGAGAGGAAGGGCGCCAGGTATCGAGCTCCGGAAGCTCGCCGCAGGGGGGAGGGCATGAGTCAGGAGTGGCCACACCTCCATCGGGGAGCGAAGAAACGGTCAAGCGGAAAGTGGAAGGTTGGGCGCGCGTGCCAAGTTCAAATGCACAGGAAGGCGGCGCAGTAAGCAGCCCGGAAAGGGAGCCAGGTCCTAAAGCCCGACGCAAGGAGACAGAAGGGTCCGGGGGGTCAGCGTCAGAAGAGTCCAGGAAGGAAGAGACCACGGGGGGCAGAGGGACCCAGAGAAGAACGGTCAGGCAGAAAAGGTGGAGGAAGGCTAGGGTATTAAGTTGGTGTACAGGGGGCGGAGACTCAGACGGAGCTTCGCTGGTCTAGCTTATAAGACGTAGAGCTGCACACGGCAGCTTGGAAATGGAAACTGTAACTCAATAAAGACTTTTATAAAGTGAACGCTGGCTAGCGTGATCCTCGGTGAGCTAGGATCTGGGAGCAGCTCTGACAGTAAGCTCCGTCTCCAAGTTTTTGGCACCTAAAGCCTCGCGGAGAGGAGAGAAGGCTGGTGCCTACTTGCAAGCTCACGAACGGCAGACAAGATGACGGCCGAACAGCAGATAGCGGATCTCAGAGAAGCAGTGACACAACTGAATGCCGAGATACTTGCATCCAGGAAGAGAGAGGAGGATGCAGCTGCCGCCTACAGGGATCTCCAGATCAGGTTGGAAATGCTTACGAAGCAAGGGCAACTGACACCCAAACCGGAGGGGATTGGGTTGGGGAGACGAGCAGGCGGTCTAGTCTCTCACTTCGATGGGAATTTACAACAGTACCCCAACTTTAGAGCAGATGTAAAGTGTGCCCTGCAACTGCTGGACAAGGACTTTAGAGATGAGCAAGAGAAGGTGGGGTTTATCATGTCCCATTTGCATGGAGATGCTAAAGCATGGCTGCGCAATTTGTGGAGAGATAAGGATCCGGCGCTCCAAAATGCAAATGCCTTCATTAAAGCGATGGATGGGTGTTTTTTATCAAGCATAGACGTGGATCTTGCCCGGAAGGAGATACATGGACTGAAGCAGGGGAGGGCCAGTGTAAGGCAGTATCATGCCCGCTTTTTTGCATTGGTCAGTGCCCTGGAATGGGACAGAGATTCGGCTCCAGTCAGAGACCTGTTTTGGGAAGGCTTGAGCGGCGCGGTTAAAGACGAAATTGCGAGGGGGGAGAGACCCCGGAGCACGCAGGAGATCGTTCAGAGGGCGCTGGCGGTCGGGGTGCGTCTGGAAGAACGTCCATGGAGCAGGGACGAAGGGCGTGGAGGGCGCGAACCAGCCAGAGGCTACTCCTTCGTTCCCAGAGAAGCAGCGCGTGCGCAATCCACGCCTCCGCCAGGCGGAGGAGCGGAACCTATGGAGGTTGGAGGTGCAAGGGCTCAGTCAGTAAACAGAGCCCTAGCACCGGGAGCAGTGAAAGCGAAGCCTCCTAGAGGGAACCGGAAGTGTTACATCTGCGACAGTCCCCAGCACATGGCGAAAGAGTGTTCCCAGAGGCTCCACAAGCACACTGCAGCCTCAGCAATGGTAACTGCAGCTACTCAGCAAGGAGAACCACAGCAGGGAAACGACGGAGTCTGGCTGGAGACAGAGGCACTGGGGCCCGGCCAGACGAGTCAGTGAAGCAGTCCCCAGAGATTTTGCAGCCCACAGACCCCCTCCCGCCCAAACCAGTAGTGCGGCTCACCGCATCGCTCCAGCTGCCCAATGGAATCACCATGGACGTGCCGATCACCATTGACTCAGGAAGCAATGCGGACTTTATAGGGCAAGACTTTGTTGACCGGCACGCTATACAGTTGCTGCCTGCCACACTGCCCCTGCAGGTCGTCACGGTGGATGGCAGGGAGCTGCTCGGGGGGCAGGTGGTGAAGCAAACGCCACCAATGGTGATGCGACTTGGAAATCACAGGGAAGTCATCAGCTTTAATGTCACTCAACTATCGGACACGCCTATTGTATTGGGCATGAGTTGGCTGGACAAGCACAGCCCGACGCTGGCTTGGTACCAGAGACAGCTGACCTTCGGCTCTTCCTATTGTGCTGAACACTGCATCCTGCCCCGGCAGGAAGGAGAGGAAGAGGAGTCACAGCTGCAGCTGGGGACGCTGCAAGCAGTTCCCCACAAGTACGCAGAATTTTTGGAGGTTTTCTGCGAGAAGGAGGCGGACAAGCTACCCCCCCCCCCCACAGACCATACGACTGCAAGATTGACCTCCTGCCAGGGGCGGCGTTGCCAAAAGGGAAGCTGTATTCCATGTCTGAGGACGAACTACAGGAACTCAAAGAGTTCATAGATCACAATTTGGAGCGCGGTTTCATCCGAGAGTCCAAGGCAGTGGGGGGCAGTCCTGTATTCTTTGTCAAGAAGAAAGACACGCCCCAAAAAAGGCTCGTGGTGGACTATCGGACCTTAAACGCTTTGACCAAGCCATCGGATTTCCCCATGCCCAGGATCGACGACCTCCTCGCGACGGTGCGCAAAGGACGCGTCTTCACCAAGTTGGACCTGCAAGGGGCGTACAACCTCATTCGCATGCGGGAAGGAGATGAGTGGAAGACAGCCATGTTCACGCCCCTGGGCACCTACGAATACAGAGTTATGCCTTTTGGATTGCAAAATGGCTCCCACTGTTTTCAAGCTTTCATGCATCACGTGTTGGTGGGGCTCCTCTACAAGAAGTGTGTCTGTTTCCTGGATGACATACTGATCTTTTCTGACTCGCAGCAGGATCACGACAGAGACGTCAAGGAAGTGCTGAGCAGACTGCAGCAGCATAGGCTCTACGCCAAGCTGGAAAAGTGCCAGTTCGACGTGTCGGAGGTGGATTTCCTGGGCTACAGGTTGTCAGACAAGGGGCTCGCCATGGACAGCGCCAAGGTTCGCGCGGTGTTGGATTGGAAAAGCCCGCGCAACCGGAAGGAGGTCCAGCGGTTTGTCGGCTTTGCGAACTTCTATCGCAAGTTTATCAAGGGGTTTGCGATGCAGACGGCGGCCATCACAGACACGCTCAGCTCCAAGAAGAAGAAGTTCATCTGGACGGAGCAGGCGGAGCAGTCCTTTCAGGCACTCAAGCGTCTCTTCGCGTCGGAGGAGCAGCTACTACACGTCAACCCCAGCAGACCGATGAGGGTGGAGACGGACGCCTCGGACAGAGCCGTGGGAGCAGTTCTGTTGCAGCAAGACCCGCAGGGGGCTTGGAGACCGGGAGCGTTCTACTCCAGGAAGCTCACCAAGTCGGAACAGAACTACACCATCTGGGACAGGGAGTTGTTGGCCATTCATGCCGCATTCAAGGCGTGGAGGCACTTCCTGATCGGAGCCAAGCACACAGTACAGGTCTGCACGGACCACAGGAATCTGGAGCACTGGCGCATGGCGCGGTTCCTGAACCAGAGGCAGATACGTTGGGCAGAGTTCTTTGCGGACTTCGACTTCCGTATAGAGTATGTCCCGGGGGACACCAACGTCATGGTGGACGCCCTATCCCGTAAACCGCAATACCTCGAGGAGGCGACGCCAGCGGCGGCCATGCACATCTTCGCACCGACAGCGTGGGCGTGCGCTTCGGCGACTGTTGACCTGGAGGCGGTACGGCGTGCGTTGCAGGACGATTCCTTCGCGCGAGCGAAGATGGCAGAGGTGCACAAGGGCACGGCGGCGACCGGCGAGTTCCAGGTTCGCGATGGATTACTCCTCCGTAAAGGGGCCATCTACGTGCCGGGAGACGATCTTCGCGCCAAGGTACTGCAGCAGTTGCACGACGCGCCCACTGCCGGGCACTTTGGCACAGAGAAGACGATGGAATTAGTCGCCAGAGACTTCTGGTGGCCCAGAATGAGAGGGGAAGTCGCGGACTACGTGGCGAGGTGCGACACCTGCCAGAGGGCCAAACCAGTACACAGACCGCCGGCGGGACTGCTGGAACCGCTGCAATCCCCGTTCGAACTATGGGAGAGAGTGGCCCTGGACTTTGTCACGGATCTGCCCAGCTCGAGGGGCAAGACAGCAGTGCTAGTGGTGGTGGACTTGTTCTCCAAGATGGCACATTTCATTCCGTGTGCGAAGGTGGCCACGGCGGAACAAACCGCCAAACTGTTCATAGATCACGTGTTCAAGGTTCACGGTCTGCCGCGGTCTATACTGTCTGACCGGGGGCGGCAGTTCATCTCGAACTTCTGGCAGAAGCTGATGGGCTTCCTGAACGTCAAGATCAACCTGGCGTCGGCTAGACACCCGCAGACCAACGGGCAAGCGGAGCGGGTCAATGCCATCATGCAGCAGTACCTGAGATGTTATGCGAATCAACAGCCTGCAACGTGGGTGGATTACCTGCCCCTCGCCGAGTTCGCCTACAACAACACGAAGCACGTGTCCACGGGGGTGACGCCGTTCTTCGCCAACAACGGAAGGCACCCCAGAACCTTCCCGGGACTGGAAAGAATGGGGGAGGGGGAGCCGCAGACAGGAGGCGCGTTCGCGTCGGAGTTGCAGGAGGTCCACGATCAGCTTCGGTGGCACCTGGAGCTGGCTAAACACGCATACAAGGTGCAAGCGGACAAACACAGGAGGGTTGGCGAAGAGATCCAAGTGGGAGACTGGGTCTGGTTGGCAGCCCACGCAGTGCCGGCCAGGTCGTTAGCGAAGAAGAAGCTAGGGCATAAACAACTAGGGCCCTACCAAGTCGAAGCGCAGGTCAACCCGGTGGCCTTCAGGCTGACACTTCCGGAGGGATCCAGGATGCATCCGGTGTTCCACAGATCGGTGCTCACTCCATACAAGACACCGCACAGATTTCAGGAACCAGGAACGGCACCGAGTCCGCTCCGAGAGGGGACCGAGCAAGGGGGAGTGCCACAGGAGGAGCCCATCAACGAGGTCACAGAGATTTTGGACTCTAGATGGGGGGAAGAGGGAGTAGAATACCTTCTCGCCAGGGAGGGCACCCCGGCCAGTGCCAATTGCTGGGTGCAAGGTTACGCTTTGGAAGACCCTCTGCTCAAGGACGAATTTCATGCCCTCTTCCCACACAGGCCCATGCCAGCAGACTTTTTCGACGACTGGCTTTTCACACCGACGCTTTCAGCCAGCACGTTCCACGGGTTTGACTCGGAAGTGGAACATTCACTGGACACACACTCCCCGGAAGAATCACCCTCGGGATCGGCCTCGGATGCCTCGTATTGGTGGGACGATAGACCAGAGGAACAGTGGCACAGGAAGTGGCTGGAGGTTCCAGGTCGAGCGACGGACCCGGGAACGACTGAGGCGGAGACGGACGTGGACATGTACGGGGAGGATCTTGGGTTCGAGCACGGAGGCACAGAGATGGAAGCGGAGGTGACCGTTGTCGACGAGCGCAGGGAGGAAGAACCGGAAGTCTTCAGTTGGAGGCCCGCCAAGGGGAGCGAACTGTATCCGGCATTCGCCCCCATGACACTGCAGCACCCAGTACCCGCACCGGAAGGAGGGGAGGGGGGAAAGGGGGGCTTCGAGGGGGGATGGATGTCAGGGGTTCAGGAGCAGAGGCGAGGGCAAGGGAGGAAACAGAGAGCGAGGGGGAGGAGTCCGAAGAAAAGATGAGTGATGACGACGACCCGAGATCTCCGAGTCTTTCCAGTGAATCAGAAGATTCACAGAAAGGAGCGCCAGTGGCCAGAGCAAGGGGGGAGCCTAGGGGGACACCCCAGGAAGAAGGGTCCAGAGGGGGTTCAGAGGGCAGCAGTTGGAAATCGGGGCCAGCGTCCCCAACAGAGCGCAGTGGAGAGGAAGGGCGCCAGGTATCGAGCTCCGGAAGCTCGCCGCAGGGGGGAGGGCATGAGTCAGGAGTGGCCACACCTCCATCGGGGAGCGAAGAAACGGTCAAGCGGAAAGTGGAAGGTTGGGCGCGCGCGCCAAGTTCAAATGCGCAGGAAGGCGGCGCAGTAAGCAGCCCGGAAAGGGAGCCAGGTCCTAAAGCCCGACGCAAGGAGACAGAAGGGTCCCGGGGTTCAGCGTCAGAAGAGTCCAGGAAGGAAGAGACCACGGGGGGCAGAGGGACCCAGAGAAGAACGGTCAGGCGGAAAAGGTGGAGTAAGGCTAGGGTATTAAGTTGGTGTACAGGGGGCGGAGACTCAGACGGAGCTTCGCCGGTCTAGCTTATAAGATGTAGAGCTGCACGCGGCAGCTTGGAAATGGAAACTGTAACTCAATAAAGACTTTTATAAAGTGAACGCTGGCTAGCATGATCCTCGGTGAGCTAGGATCTGGGAGCAGCTCTGACAGTATGCCTCCCGTTTCACCTTCCTCCTAGAAGCCAAAGGGGTCACCGACGAAGAAGATGCCAAGAAGAGGGCGATATTCTTCAGCGTCTGCGGAGAGGAGACGTTTGAAATCGCCCGGACTCTCCTTGCGCCTGAAGACGTCGCTACTGTTCCATACAAAACAATAATGGAACGGCTGAAGGGGCACTTTTCGCCGTAGCCCTCAGTGGTGGCTCGTCGAAATGCCTTCTACGCAAAGCGGCAAGCCCCTGGGGAAACCATAACTGGGTTTGTGACCTCTCCGCCAAGCTGCTCGGTTCTGCAACTTCTCAGAATTGGAGAACATGCTTTGTGACCGCCTCGTCGGTGGCCTGAAGGATGAGAAGCTGCAACGACGCCTCTACGCTAAGAAGGACCTAACGTTCCAGGTCGCCCTGGAGGAGGCCCTGGCAACAGAAGCTGCCAAGAGGTCGACGCAAGAGGCACGAACCAAGCCTGCTGTCCCAACCGAGGGTCCACCACGAAGACCTCACCGACGACTCAGGATCTGACAGGGAGGAGGTGCACCGAGTACAGCAGCGCACTCAAGCAGCACACAGACCACAGCTGCCTCAACGAGAAGGAGGGAACTGCGCAAGCTGCGGGGAGAGTCACGAGAAGAGGACCTGCCGTTTCCGCAACGCAGAGTGCAGGCAGTGCAGAAAATTGGGACATATCGCCCGGGTGTGTCGGGCTCGGCCCACCCGACGCCAGGCATCAGATGACCAATCGAAGAGCTCCAGGTCCCAGGGCCCAACGCACCAAGGCAACTCGACAGAGCTCACAGACTTCCAGGTATACCAGTTGCCCCACCCCAATGTAGAGAAAATTTATGTAGAGGTACAGATAGAGGGGGCCCCGTGCCACATGGAGCTTGACATGGGTTCAACTCTATCCATAATCTCGGCAAGGACCTTAAAGAAACTGTGTCCTACTGGGGGTCCCAAACTCAGGCCGGCCCCATTCACCCTCCGGGACTTCCAGAAACGTAAGGTCCCCACAATGGGGGTGGGGACCTTCAGGGTGCAATATCGAGGGTGGACGCGGCAACTGGACTTGCTTGTGGTCAAGGGCCCCTACATTAGCTTACTGGGATTGGCATAGTTTGGACCACTGGGGCTAGCCGTCACCGGGGTGAACCACACTAGCTTACAAGTGGACGTGGACGCCATATGCAAGGAATTTCCTGTGGAGAGAATCAGAACCTACAGGGTTAAGAGGTTCTGTGTGACGTCTTACATTCTGAGGTGTGGTTGAGTTTACTGAGGGGAGTGTTTCCTGAGTTCAGTTCTGTTTCGTTTTTGCGGAGAGAGGACGCAAGACGTGTGAGTTGTCGCCCGGAGAGATTTAAGAGCTGTTTTTCTACACGAATAAAGACTTTTAGAAGATAAGGAAGACACCGTGCGTGAAAGCCTGATTTATGTTTACACACACGTACAGCAACAGTTTCTCGCTGCGTGCACTCTGCCCCCCCTGCCTAGGTCAGCTTCAGGCTTCCGAGCAGAGCTGCGCAGGGGAAGCGCTGGCTGGACGGCAGGGCAATTTGCCAAGATGCCAAGATTTCCGGGGGTTTTCGATGGGAAATTGGGACAGTATACGCCCCCCATTGCTCTACAGCTTGACCCCGCAGTACGACCTGTCAGGCTCAAGGCCCGCTGGGTCCCGTTTGCCCTGAAACCTCGTATAGACGAGGAATTGGACCGGCTCGTGGAGCAAGGAGTGCTGGAGCCTAATGCCCCCTGGGAAACCCCAATCCTCACACCCGTCCAGCCTAATGGTACAAATGTACCATAAACAAGGCCCTCACGGCCCATGCATACCCAGTGCCAGTGGTCAGCCATGTCCTTGCCACCCTGGCTGGGTCAAAAATTTTTGGCAAGCTGGACTTGGCCCAAGCATATCAACAGCTGCCACAGCAGAGGCACAGACGACTGTGACGCACAGAGGAGCGTTCAGGGTAAAGCGGCTGCAATTCGGTGTCAGCGTGGCACCAGGAATATTCCAGAATCTAATGGACTCTCTCCTTAAAGGGATTCCTGGCGTCACCCCCTTCTTCGATGATGTGTTGATTGCTTGGCTCACACCAGAGGAGTTTGAGGACCGCCTCCGCACCGTTCTGCAGCGTTTCCAGACGGCGGGTCTCAAGGTGAAGCGGGAAAAATGTCTACTAGGATTGCCTCAGGTGGACTTTCTGGGATTTATGGTGGACGCAGAAGGGGTCCACCCAACTGGGGACAAGGTACGGGCCATTTGTGATGCCCCAGCGCCCAAGAGCAAGACTGAACTTCAGGCCTTCTTGGGACTATTGAACTTTTACCATTCCTTCCTTCCCCACAAGGCGGCGGTAGCGGAGCCCCTACACAGACTCCTGGACAAGCGGGCTCCTTGGGTGTGGGGCCAGCGCCAGGAGGCCGCATTCCAGGCAGTCAAGGACTTGCTTGTCTCAAACGCGGTCTTGGCACACTTCGATGAGAGGCTGCCGGTGGTGCTAGCATGCGACGCCTCGCCCTATGGCATCGGCGCTGTCCTGGGACTCCCGGATGGAAGAGAGGTACCGGTGGCATACTTTTCCCAGACACTCAACGCAACCGAGCGGAACTACGTACAAATCGACAAGGACAAGGAGACCAAACGGCCCCATCACAGCCAGCATCATTGGAACACAAGCCAGAACCTGAACCCCGGACCAGGGAACACCCCAGGCTGCAACGCACACGTAGGCCGTAGGTGTACCTTGAGGACTATGAATGCAACCTCCCGGACAGGACTGGAACTTAGAGGGGAGGGGTGTTATAGAATCATAGAATCATAGAGTTGGAAGAGACCACAAGGGCCATTGAGTCCAACCCCCTGCCAAGCAGGAAACACCATCAGAGCACTCCTGACATATGGTTGTCAAGCCTCTGCTTAAAGACCTCCAAAGTAGGAGACTCCACCACACTCCTTGGCAGCAAATTCCACTGTCGAACAGCTCTTACTGTCAGGAAGTTCTTCCTACTGTTTAGGTGGAATCTTCTTTCTTGTAGTTTGGATCCATTGCTCCGTGTCCGCTTCTCTGGAGCAGCAGAAAACAACCTTTCTCCCTCCTCTATGTGACATCCTTTTATATATTTGAGCATGGCTATCATATCACCCCTTAACCTCCTCTTCTCCAGGCTAAACATGCCCAGCTCCCTTAGCCGTTCCTCATAAGGCATCGTTTCCAGGCCTTTGACCATTTTGGTTGCCCTCCTCTGGACACGTTCCAGTTTGTCAGTGTCCTTCTTGAACTGTGGTTATGTACTGAGTTGAATAGGATCCAAGCTGCAGCAGTCTGATTGGACCTAGAACAATAGGATTCAGAATTGTTATGTACTGAGTTGAATAGGATCCAAACTGCAGCAGTCTGATTGGTCCTAGAACAATAGGCTCCAAAATGCAGCAGTCTGATTGGTCCTAGAACAATAGGATTTAGAATGCAGCAGTCTGATTGGTCCTAGAACAATAGGCTCCAAAATGCAGCAGTCTGATTGGTCCTAGAACAATAGGATTCAGAATGCAGCAGTCTGATTGGTCCTAGAACAATGCAGCAGTATGATTGGTTGGCAGGAGCCACCCAATCCAGCTCCAGATAGAAGTGAATCCACAACCTGACTGGCCTACAGGAGAATTCCGGAATTAGCCAATCACGTGCAGCCCATTGTGTAAATAATGTATATAAAGCAGATACTTTGAGGGGACTTCCATTCCCTCCTCACCACCATGAGCTGAATAAAGAGCATGAAATCCACTCTCGACTCTGAGTATATTTCAATTGGGTTGAAAGTCTAAATTTCAACAGAAAGTCATCTGACCATCAGAGGGCAAGCAGAAACTTAATACTCCCTCCATCCTTCCTCCTATGACTAGGCGGACAATGACCTTTTAACACACTGAAAGCTCCCAAGTCCAAAAGGTGTGAAGGGGGCCAACTCCCACTTGCACGGGCAAAGGCACTTTATCTGCGACTGGTGCCACCCACTGTTTGAACGGCTGAGATCATAGAATCATAGAATCATAGAGTTGGAAGAGACCAGAAGGGCCATCGAGTCCAACCCCCTGCCAAGCAGGAAACACCATCAGAGCACTCCTGACATATGGTTGTCAAGCCTCTGCTTAAAGACCTCCAAAGGAAACATCACAATATCATACTCTGGGAAGGTACTGTCAGTACAGGACTGGACCAGAGCAGGCAGTCTGAATTGTCAACCATTTTGCATTCTATATTCCCTATCTTTTAAACAACCCTCGTTTGTTGCGGTTGTTGCGGCAGTTTTGCGGCTCTTAAAAGCCAGAAGGGTACTAGCAGCAGGACCAACCTACACCCCTCAGCTGTTTAGAACCTTCCTTAGGCACAATTTATGCATGATCTTTGTTTTGCAGCCTTTTCAGAGCATGAGGTTAATCCCCTGTTCTCCTTGTTTTCCTAAAGAAAATGAGATTTTCAATGTTTCTGGGGGGGTTTCAAAATTTTTTATTGATTTTCCAGCTCCGAGACAGAGCACTCTGCATTTTTTGCCATTTGGGTGCAATAAAACTGCAGATTCTGTTTTTTTTTGTTTTTTTTAATAAATTTTTTATTGATTTTACAAATTTTTAAAGACAAACAAACAACTAAAAAGACATACAAACACGTATAGTTTCATAGCATTTTTTCATAAACCTCTTTTCCAGGACTCCCCCATACCCCCCCTTCCTGCATCCCAATGTCCACAATTTTTAAGCAACTTCTGAATGTTCCTTTCCAACCTCTGTCATCCTAATCTTTTCTGTAATCTAATCTTATGTCACTGTATCCCTTTTTTTCCTAAAAACCTCGACATTCTAACATTCATCAAGTTTATAGTAGTCCTTAAGATAACTTTTGAATTTTCTCCATTCTTCTTCCGCCGTCTCTTTTCCCTGATCACGGATTCTGCCTGTCATCTCGGCCAGTGTCATATAGTCCATCACTTTCATCTGCCATTCTTCCAGAGTGGGTAGATCTTGTGTCTTCCAATACTTTGCGATGAGTATTCTTGCTGCTGTTGTAGCATACATAAAAAAAATTCTATCCTTCTTTGACACCAATTGGCCGACAATGCCCAGGAGAAAGGCCTCTGGTTTTTTAAGAAAAGTACATTTAAGTACCTTTTTCATTTCATTATATATCATTTCCCAGAAAGCCTTAATCTTCGGGCATGTCCACCAAAGGTGGTAAAAGGTACCTTCAGTCTCTTTACATTTCCAACACTTGTTATCAGGCAAATGGTAGATCTTTGCTAGCTTGACTGGGGTCATGTACCACCTGTAAGTCATTTTCATAATGTTTTCCTTTAAGGCATTACATGCCGTGAATTTAATACCGGTGTTCCACAACCACTCCCAGTCAGCAGACATAATGTTATGGCCAATGTCCTGTGCCCACTTAATCATGGCCGATTTAACTGTTTCATCTTGTGTATTCCATTTCAGCAACAAGTTATACATTCTTGATAAATTCTTAGTATTGGGTTCTAACAATTCAGTCTCTAATTTTGATTTTTCCACTTGAAAGCCAATTTTCCTATCCTGTTTGAAAAACTCCATTATTTGACGATATTGAAACCAATTTTGTACTTTATGTTTCATTTTCTCATGACTTTGTAATTTCAGTTTATCTCCCTCTTGTTCCAAGATTTCCCAATACTTCGGCCATCCGACCTCCATATTGAGTTTCTTCACTGCCTTAGCCTCCACAGGAGACACCCATCTAGGGGTTTTGTTTTCCAACAGATCTTTGTATCTTATCCAAACATTAAACAATGCCTTTCTAACAATGTGGTTTTTAAAGGCCCTATGCAGCTTAATTTTATCATACCATAGATATGCGTGCCAACCAAATGCATTATTGAAACCTTCCAAATCCAAAATGTCAGTGTTCTCGAGGAGCATCCACTCTTTCAGCCAGCAAAACGCTGCTGCTTCATAGTACAATTTTAAGTCCGGCAGGGCAAATCCCCCTCTTTCTTTAGCATCTGTCAATATTTTATATTTTATTCTGGGTTTTTTGCCCTGCCAGACAAACTTCGAAATATCTTTCTGCCACCTCTTAAAACATTCCATCTTGTCAAGAATCTGCAAGGTTTGAAACAAAAATAACATTCTAGGCAATACATTCATCTTAACTACTGCAATTCGGCCTAACATTGATAATTTCAACTTTGACCATATTTCTAGATCTTTTTTAATTTCTGACCAACATTTTTCATAATTATCCTTATACAAATTCAGATTTTTAGATGTCAAATAAACCCCTAGGTATTTCACCTTCTTAACCACCGTCAACCCTGTCTCCTCTTGGAATTTCTCCTTCTCCATATCTGTTAGGTTTTTTCCTAAGACTTTAGTTTTTTGTTTATTCAACTTAAATCCAGCTACCTGGCCAAACTCTTGGATTATTTCTAACACCTTTTTTGTACTAGTGTTTGGCTCTTGCAATGTCAATACTAGGTCATCTGCGAATGCTCTTAACTTGTAATGTTTAGCTCCGACCTGTACACCTTTGACCTGCTGGTCATTTCTAATCATATTCAGCAACACCTCCAGAACCGAAATAAAAAGCAGGAGTGAGTGCTCGCCTTAAGGCCAGGAGAGGCGGGTCACCTGTGGGCCGGGACCACCCTTGGCCTCAGAGAAGATAAAGGCCAGTCAGCCCGGTCCCAGGTTGCGGGAGCAACGTCGTTGGAAACCTGTTTCTGCCAGCACCCAGACCTGTTCTTCCAGAGTTCTCGACCTTGCCCGGCCCCTCGCTTTGGACCCCGCTTCGCCCTTGGGTGGACAGTCTCCAGAGCCTCGACCCAGGACCGGACTCTGACCACACCTCACTGTAACCTCCCCCCGGGACCAGCACACAGGGAATGGTTGGGGCCACCCAGCAGGCAGAGGCAGAGGAACCCCAGACTTCGGGAAATGGGGAAGCCTGGCTGGTGGTGAACCAAGGCAACAGCCAGGCGGGAGCACTTCCGGGGTGGCGCCACCGGCAATGGCGGACTCCCTCTGAAACGGAGGGACAAGCTCCGCGCGAAACGGGTCTTTCCCGCTACGGCGAAGCGGGGACCCTTTAGAAATCACAGGCGGATGAAGCCTGTGACCTTGGGACTCGGTGGGCACCCTTAGCGCCCCCCCAACCCGCAAAGGAGCCCAATAACGGGCTCCGAAGCGAAGAGGGGGAAGTGGCGCGGTGCTGAGAGTCTACCGCTATTTCCGTGGAGCGAAGCCGCACAGCCGCTGCCGGAGAGCGCTGCCTTCTTCTTGGACAATTTGGATTCTAAAAAGAACCACCTAAACTTGGGAAAATCGAACCACAATTTAAGGAACTGGAAAAAGAAAGGAATTGGACTCAAAAATGCATTACAATTCGGTACTGAAACGGAAAGGTCTAACAGGAAGTCAACCTTCCGTTTTTTTGTAATTTGAACAAAGCAAAGACAAAGTAAACTAGAGTTTTGAAAATCATTTTAAAGGAGTGGATTTCATCATCTAAAATAGCTGAACCCCCCCTTCAGCAGCAGGAGGAGAAGGGGGTGCTTTCTTTGGACTGTTTTATCCTGCAGAAGTAAGTTTAAAACAAAGTAATTTTCCACCCTCCTGACCCAGGGAGCGGGGTGTCAGGACTGACGTTTGAAGCTCATTGACCAGGACAGAAGCTGTTTGACAGATAGTTAAAAGAAGAAGAAAAAAGCTGCGATTCCACTGTTTCTTTTTGCAACTTAAAAATAACAACGATTGACAAAGTATCTAAAAGTAAAAGAAACTTTGGGGCTGGATTTGTAACAGAAGTTTTCCCTCTAGGGGGAGATAGTGAAACTGTAACTAGGGATTTTCCAGCCGTTACAGTATAACCTGTGGGAATTGAATGGTGACCTTGAAGGACAATGTACTCAGAAATGTTGTTGTGCGCTTTTCTCAAAACAAATGCTCTACTGGAAGAATTCCATGAGGGAATGAATTTGATGACTGACTTGGTTGGGAATCTTAAGCAGACTGTGGGAAATCTTGGACAGGCAGTAGAAAAAAAGTATGGAGTTTACCCAGGATTTATACCAAGATTGTGCCTTGTTAGAACAGATGAAAGAAGAGGATTCTGCTGAATCTTGGGAGTCAGAAATGGAGCCACAGACGGAGGTTGCGGCCGTGCAGGAACATGAATCTTTGGAATTGGCAACTGGCTTTCGAAAAAATCAGACTCGGAAAGAAGAAGTTTGGATTGGACTGGAAATGGGGGGTTGGATTGACCCCCCTGAGCAGGGACATATGGACTTTCCGAGTTTGGTAGTGGACTGTGAGAGGCTTGGAGATATGGGGATTCCAAAGTTTGGAGGGGCTTTGAAACATGCTTTTAAGTACTACATGGAGCTCAGTTTGGACTGTGGAAAAGGGACCTTTTGGTTGGAAGGAGGTAAAAGCATTATTAAATTGGAGATCACACGAGTGAAAAGAAAATATGAAGAAAAACAGTGGAAGGGAAGTGGAAGAGATTTAAGAGCCTCGGATATAAGATCACCAGGTTAATGTGCCAGTTTAATGGGATAAATGGACTGACAAACCCGGGACCTGGGGGATGGGACGTTGGATGAAGATTTTCTTTATCTTTTTTTTTATTTTTTGTTATTAGGATTATCCTACATAATTGATGAATACTAGATGGATGCATGAAATGAAACTGCTTGGCTCTGGTATAAAAGTTTAAGGGATTAGGAAAGAATATAATGGTTAAGAGAAGTTATTAAAAATAAGATTTAGGTTAGACTTCCGGAGGCGGCGCCATCGGCAATGGCGGAATCCCTCTAAGTCGGAGGGAGAAGCTCTGCAGAAATCGGGTCTCCCTGCTACAGCGAAGCGGGGGACCCTTCCGAAAACCGCAGGCAAGGGAAGCCTGCGACCGTGGGACTTGGCGGGCACCTTTTGCACACACACACACACACACACCCCGTTTGGTGAAGGGACTCGTAAAGAGTCCCGGAACGAGACGGGTGTGTGGCGCGGTGCTGAGAGTTGATCGCTACTTCTGCGGAGTGAAGCTGCACAGCTGATGCCGGAGAGCGCTGACCTTTTTCCTTTGAAATTTCGGCTTTCAAACTACAACCCGTGAGTAAGACTTTCTAAGAATCGGGAGATCAAAGGATTGGTTTGCCTTTGATCGACGCAACGAACTTGAATTTGGCACTGAAGCGGGAAGGCGCAAAAAGGAAGTCCGTCTTCCGGTTTTGTAAACAGGATTAAAGCAAAGACTTTTGAAGCTAGAGCTGGAGAAGCAGAACTAAGAGGAGTTAAATTTTAGTGCCAGATACAAGAACTCCCTCTTAGAGTGAGGGGGAGAAGGAAATTTTGGACTTGAGGATAAGAAAGTGAGGAAAAAGACCACTGCTTAATCCCTGATATTGGTCTGCCAGAGACAGTAAGAAAGTGTTGCACCGTTTATAAACATTTGTAACTGTTTGTGAACACTCTGCATTTGAACTGGAAAGGACTCTTTGTAACTGTTGCCTTTTATTGAAAAAGTGAAAGTTAAAAAGGGCAGGACTGCTTTTGGAAAAAAGTTGCCCTGAAAGTAACATTGTTGCCAAGGTGCTCCCCTAGAGGAGGCCTGGGATATAGCTGGGGATTTTCCATTACAGCTGGCCTGGAAACTTTCTCACCAGAAAAGAAATTTGACTGTGTGAGTGCCCTTGAATTCTAAAGATAAAGTAATGGATCAGGAAAAACCCCAGCCTTCAAGGATAAAAACTAGACTGCAGCAACGAAGACAATCAATAGTAGTGCCTCCTGTCCTAGAAAAAGAAGATACTGGGCAGCCTGGAGCAAAAAGTACGGGCTCTGAAGAGACACTAAATGCATCATTAGACAAAATATTTGGAGCTTTGGAAAAATTGTCAGCTAAAATTGACTTAAATACTACAACTATCAGCTCCAATACTCAGGCCATTGATCGATTGTTGCAGGAATCTAAATTGACAAGGAAAATTGCCGACAAAGCTAAAGAAAAGGTGCTGGCGGTAGAAGGAAAATTACAGCCAATTAATAAACAATTAGAAGACCATAAGGCACAACTGTCCTTAATCGAATTGAGAGATAAACAGGCTAATTTAAGGATCAGGGCGGTACCGGAATTGGAAGAAGGCAAGCTGAGTGACTTTCTTACACAGGAATTTGAAGAATTCTGGGGCCTTGATCCAGAGAAAGATTTCAAGATAGTGACAGCCTTCAGACTTGGCAAAGGGAAGAAAGGGGGAAGAAAGAACAAGGTAAGAGATTGTTTGATTACACTCAGATCTAAAGAAGAGAGGGACAAAATACTGGGCCTACATTACCAGAAATCATTGGAAATAGAGGATTCAAGGATAGAAATTTTTAAAGATATCCCAAAATATCTATTGGACCTCAGAGCCAACTACGGAGACCTGGTGAACTTGTTAAGAAGAAACAGTGTCATCTTCAGCTGGGAATTTCCCCAGGGGCTGTCTTTTACTTACAGAGGGAAAAAGGTGAAGATAAGATCAGAGGAGGATAAAGTGAGATTCCTGAAGGATCACAAGGAAGATCTACAAAAAGAGGCAGAGGGAAAAGAACCAAAATTAAAACCAGGAGTTTTGGACCTAGCAAAGCTACCACTGGGACTGGACAAACCAGAAGTGATACCACCCACAGACCAAGAACAAGCACTGGGAGCAGTCGGAGGAGAAGCAGAATAACCATACAATGTCTCTGCAGGTACTAAGTTGGAACATTCGAGGTTTGAACTCCCCCGATAAGAGGAAAAGAATCTTTCATCTATTGAAAAAGGAAAAATTGGACTTGATATGTTTGCAAGAAACCCATGTGACTAGAACACACAGGAAAGTATTAATTAACAAAAGATTAGGACAAGAATTTATTTCATCAGACAAAGTTAAAAAGAGAGGAGTGGTGATTTACGCAAGAGAAAGTTTATCACCTAAATTTGTCTTTAAAGATGACCAAGGAAGATTTGTGGCTATTGAAATACAATTTCAAGGTGAGAAATTCTTGATAGTAGGGATATATGCACCAAATGAGGGGAAATCAGACTTTTATAAGAAACTGCATGAGACATTGTTGGACTTTAACATCATTAGGTTTGGAGATATGAATGGAGTGGTATCGACAAATATGGATAAGTCAGAAAGACAAGTGGTGACAAAAGACGGAAGACTACCGAAAACTTTTTTTGAAATGACAGACAATATGGACTTAATTGACATCTGGAGAACTAAGAACCCCCTAGGTAGAGAGGGGACATTCTTTTCTGAAGCCCAGAAGACTTGGACAAGGATTGACCAAATCTGGATAACCAGAGGAATGGCTCCTAAGATCCGAAAAGTGGAAATCTGCCCAAAAACTTGCTCCGACCATAATCCTGTGAAAATGGAAATGAAACCCACATTGACTGGTTCCTTCAGATGGAGGATGAACGACGCCTTGTTTAGAGATCCAGAAATCACCAAGAAGGCCCAAAAAATTATAAAAGACTATTTTGAGATAAATCTGAAGACCACAGTGGAGAAAAGAACAATCTGGGACGCAAGCAAAGCCGTAATGAGAGGGTTTTTGATTCAGCAAAATGCAATAAAAAGGAGAACCCAAAATGAGAAAAAAGAGAAGATTTTGGAGAAAAGAAGAGAAGGAGAGAAAAAACTTAGAGCTAAACCAAAATCACAAGAGATTTTGGGAGAAATTAAGTCATATCAAGTACAATATATGAAAATGATAAATCAGGACATTGAATGGAAAGTTAAACAGATGAGACAAAAGACCTTCGAATCAGCTAATAAATGTGGGAAGCTGTTAGCATGGCAGCTGAAGAAGAGACAAAAACTAAACACGGTTACCAATCTTGAAGTGGATGGAAAGAATATTCAGAATCCACAGGAGATTAGAAGCTGCTTCCAGAGATATTTTAAACAACTCTATACACAAGGGCCGCAGATTGAGTCGGAAATTGATCAATTTCTGAAAACTAATGGATTACAAAAAATTTCTCAAGAAAACAAAGTATTATTGAATTACAAAATAACTGAACAAGAGGTGGAAGGCGCAATTCAGAATATGCAACTGGGCAAATCTCCAGGGCCTGATGGATTAACATCCAAGTATTACAGAACTTTGAAAGACTATTTAATTCAACCATTAAAGGAGGTTTGCAATGAAATTATGGAGGGGGAAAAGGCGCCGGAGACGTGGAAAGAAGCTTATATCACACTTATACCGAAAACTGAGTCTGAAAAGACACAACTTAAGAACTATCGCCCCATATCCCTACTTAACGTGGATTATAAAATCTTTGCAGATATATTGGCTAGAAGACTGAAAAAAGTTTTGGCAGAGGTGATACATAAAGACCAGGCCGGCTTTCTCCCTGGAAGACATCTATCGGACAATACGAGGAATATAATTAACATTCTGGAAAAGCTGCAGGTGAACATTAACACAAAAGCAGTCTTGATTTTCGTAGATGCGGAGAAAGCCTTTGACAACATTTCCTGGAGTTTTATGAAGAAAAATCTTCAGGGGATGGGGGTTGGACAAAACTTTGAAAATGGTATAGGTGCGATATATTCTGAACAAAAAGCTAAATTGATAGTAAACAATGTGGTTACAGAAGAGTTTAAAATAGAGAAAGGGACACGACAAGGTTGCCCAATTTCCCCATTGCTTTTCATTTCGGTCCTGGAGGTTTTGCTAAACATGATTAGAAGGGACCATTTGATTCAAGGTATTCAGGTCGGAGTTAAACAATACAAACTTAAAGCTTTTGCAGATGATCTCGTTATGACATTACAGGAGCCGATATCCAGCACTAAGAGGGCCCTAGAAGTAATCCAGGATTTTGGTCAAGTGGCAGGCTTTAAATTGAACAAATTGAAAACTAAGGTTTTGGAGAAAAAATTGACGCCGGTAGAGAAAGAGAGGTTTCAGAAAGAGACAGACTTAACATTAGTAAAATACCTGGGGGTGAATATGACATCCAAGAATGTGAACCTATTTAAAGACAACTATGAGAAATGCTGGTCAGAGGTGAAAAAAGATCTAGAAATTTGGACGAATCTGAAGCTTTCCTTGCTGGGTAGAATTGCTGTTATTAAGATGAATGTATTGCCGAGAATGTTATTTTTATTTCAATCATTGCAAATTATTGATAAGATGGACTGTTTCAAGAAGTGGCAAAGAGATATATCTAGATTTGTCTGGCAGGGCAAAAAGCCCAGAATAAAATTTAAGATCCTTACTGATGCCAAAGACAGAGGGGGGTTTGCCCTGCTAGACTTTAAACTTTATTATGAGTCAGCAGCCTTTTGCTGGCTGAAGGAATGGCTACTTCTTGAGAATACAGATGTTTTGGATCTTGAAGGGTATGATAACATATTTGGGTGGCATGCATATTTATGGTATGGCAAGGTAAAAGCACATAAGGCATTTAAAAACCATATTGTCAGGAAAGCATTGTTTAATGTCTGGACAAGGTACAAAGATTTTCTGGAGAGTAAAACCCCAAGGTGGCTATCACCTATGGAAGCGAAAGCTTTGAAAAAACTCAACATGGAGGCTAAATGGCCAAAATATTGGGAAATTTTAGAACAGGAAGGTGACAAACTGAAATTGCAGAGCTATGACAAACTTAAAGAGAAGGTGCGAGACTGGTTACATTACTTTCAAATAAGAGAGGTTTATAACTTGGATAAAAAAATTGGTTTCCAGGTGGAAAAATCAAAGTTAGAAACAGAATTGTTAGAACCCAATGCTAAGATACTATCAAGAATGTATAATCTGCTGTTGAAATGGAATACTGAGGAAGAAGCGGTAAAATCTGCAATGATAAAATGGGCACAAGATATAGGATATAACATTATGTTTGCTGACTGGGAGAAGTTGTGGACCACCGGGATTAAATTCACGGCATGTAATGCCCTAAGAGAGAATATTATGAAAATGATGTACAGGTGGTACATGACTCCAGTCAAGCTTGCAAAAATATATTACTTGCCCGATAACAAATGTTGGAAATGTAAAGAAATTGAAGGTACATTTTTTCACCTTTGGTGGACGTGCCCAAGGATTAAGGCTTTCTGGGAAATGATATATAATGAACTGAAAAAGGTATTTAAATATACTTTCCCGAAGAAACCAGAGGCCTTTCTCCTGGGCATAGTTGGCCAATCGGTGTTAAAGAAGGATAGAACTTTTTTTATGTATGCTACAGCAGCAGCAAGAATTCTCATCGCAAAGCATTGGAAGACACAAGACCTACCCACCTTGGAAGAATGGCAGATGCAACTAATAGACTATATGGAGATGGCGGAAATGACTGGCAGAATCCGAGACCAGGGAGAAGAGTTGGAGGAAGAAGATTGGAGGAAATTTAAAACTTATTTGCAGAAATATTGTAAAATTTTTGAATGCTGATGACATTGAAATGAATTGAAGGGGTTCTAGCAACAAGGTAAAATGTAAGATGGGATTAATAATAGATTAACTAATAGGACATGAATTTGCTGAACCAATCTTTAAAAAGGATACAAAAATGGGAGACGTGAGGAAGTCAGGAAAATAAGTTAACTAAAGATGAGAAATTAAGAAAGAGGGAATTTTTGTTTTTCTTTTATATGTGTTTTTTCTTTTTATTTCTTTGTGTTTAATGTTTGTATTTTTGCATTTTGTAATTTTGTATCTTTTTGGTTTTTGTATTTTTCTAAACTTTTCTATTGATAAAACCTAATAAAATATTATAAAAAAATAAAATAAAAATAAGATTTAGGTTAAGGTTTTTATAGGACAATGAGGAGAATAGAGTAAGGTAATGTAATGAAAGATTAGAATAGGGTAAAAACTTGATGGTAAGGATTTGCTGAACTAACAAATTGAACTGGAATACAAAAAAGGGAGGTATGAGGAGGTCTGGGAAAATAAGTGTACGGAAGATATGTTATGAAAATTAATGTGTTTTTAACTGTTTTTATTTTGTATGTTTTTCTTTTTTGTATTTTCTTTTTTCTTTTTCATTTTTCTTGTTATAATTTGGAAAACTCTAATAATATATATATTTTTTAAAAAACAAAAACAAAAAACAGCCAGGCGGGAGCAACAGCGAAAGTCCTCGGCTCGGACACCCCAAAGCAAGCATAATGTTGAAGGTGGTCCTAGAGCTCCCGAATGGCCACGCGGTGGAGGAGTTGGCTTTGGTGGATTCCGGAGCTTCGGCGTCATTTTTGGAGAGCCAGTGTGGTGTAGTGGTCACGTAATCTGGGGAACCGGGTTCGCGTCTCCGCTCCTCCACATGCAGCTGCTGGGTGACCTTGGGCCAGCCCCACTCACCTCACAGAGTGTTTGTTGTGGGGGAGGAAGGGAAAGGAGATTGTTAGCCACTTTGAGACTCCTGAAGGGGAGTGAAAGGCGGGATATCAAATCCAAACTCCTCTTCTTCTTCTTCAAGGAGTTTGCAGAGCAGCACCAACTGAACCTGAGGCCTTTGGATTTTCCGCTGCAAGTCACTACAATTGATGGGAGAGAACTGTTGGGAGGTGAAGTGACCCATCAAACGCCTCCCATGAGGATGCGGGTGTCTACCCACTCCGAGGTCATCGCCTTTCACGTGGCCACGTTGGCGGGTCCGCCTATCATACTGGGCATGAGCTGGTTGGCCTTGCACGATCCGGTGGTCTCCTGGCATCAACGGTCACTGATTTTTGGGTCGGCGCACTGCATGGAGAACTGCCTGGGCCTAGAGCTACCTCGACGGTTGGAGGCCGGGATGGCAGCAGCATGCAAAGCAGGGACGACCGAAATTCCTCCGTATTATCGGGACCTACAGGAGGTGTTCAGCGAGAGGGAGGCTGACACGTTGCCACCGCATCGACCGTACGATTGCCAGATCAACCGGATCCCGGGGGCCACGCTGCCGGTGGGCAAGCTCTATTCCATGTCGGAGCGAGAGATCAAGGACCTGAAGGACTTTATCGAGAAAAATCTAAAGAGAGGATTCATCAGGGAATCCAAGGCGGCAGGGGGGAGCCCAGTGTTCTTCGTGGACAAGAAATCGAAGTCAAATTTTATTAGAAACATAGTCAAATTTTATTAGACTTAACCATCCAGGAGTCCTTTAGTTCTTTGCTTCCATTTTAATGAGGGAACAGAAATATGTGAAAAGCAATGTTGTCCAATGTTATCTGATAATATGTCCCAACAGGCCCATTGCTCTGAATCAAATTCAATGCAACAAACCAGCCAGGGAAAACATTAAATTTAGGGAAGCTTTTAATGTTTGACGAACTATTGTATTTTAAGATTTTGTTGGAAGCCGCCCAGAGTTTTAATGCCCATGTTTTAGTGTCCTTTTAATATGTTTTAAAGTAAAAGATTCAAGAAAGATCCTTCTTCTGGGGCCTGCCTGGTGTTAGCCTGTGTGTAGTTCAGATTCGGAAGTTTGATTGCATTTCCTGCCATTTGAGTGCAGAGTGCTCTGTGTCAGAGCTGGCCACACCTCCTTGCAGGCATGCCTTAAATACCATGGTGCTCCAACCATTTGGGCCATCTGACCAAGCAAGGCAACTGTCCAACTGCAGCACCCCCGATTCCTTTGTCAACAATGGTAGGCTTACTGGAAGGAAATGGATGGAGTATGAAGAGCCTTTTTCACTCATTGCAGCTTTTGAGCAGGGCATGTGGAACCATGCCTTCTCTTTGCAAGATCACATCTACAATGTGGATTTCAAGCAGTTTAACCAGTGCAACTTAAGGATGGGTGTTATGTACTGAGTTGAATAGGATCCAAACTGCAGCAGTCTGATTGGTCCTAGAACAATAGGATCCAAATTGCAGCAGTCTGATTGGCCCTAGAACAATAGGATTCAGAATGCAGCAGTCTGATTGGTCCAAGAACAATGCAGCAGTATGATTGGTTGGCAGGAACCACCCAATCATGCTCCAGAGATAAGTGAATCCACAACCTGATTGGCTTACAGTAGAATTCCAGAATTAACCAATCATGTGCAGCCCATTGTGTAAATAATGTATATAAAGCAGATACTTTGAGGGGACTTTCATTCATTCCTCCTCACCACTATGAGCTGAATAAAGAGCATGAAATCACTTTGCGACTCTGAGTATATTTCAATGGGCTTCTCTCATCATATCACATGCGCCTTCAATGCCTTATCCACCAATGTTATGACTATTGCTATGGTGAAGACAAAACCTCCAAACGGGGTCAATCTGTTTGGAGGAAAATTCCTTCCTGGCTCTGAAAATGGCAACCATTATTGGACCACAACAAAGCCAAGGAATGCAGTGCCCTAGAAGGACAATGTTAGCTTACATAAACACACAGCATCATTAAATGGGGGGGGGGGGAATAAGGAGGGTTTTTCTGCAACCAACTGTGGAGCCTGGGCTCAGGTACAGACAACGTTTATCGGGTCTAAAGGCCTGTTAACTTGGCCTGTTTGGATTGGCCACAATTCAAGTAAAAAGATGGTGGCAAACCTGCCACTCCCCTGTGACTGGTCTAGGACAGGGGTCAGCAAACTTACTGTGCCTCGGTCCAGTGTCTCCAGTGCCGATCGCACAGCAGGCCAGAGTGCGGGGTAGTGCTTGCCCATATGCGTGCACACATGCTATTTCCGGTCACTTCCGGGTCAGAGGAGCATCGGAAATAGCTTGTGCAAGGACCCCTTGTAAACAAAAAGATACAAGAAAGATCCTTCTTCTGGGGCCTGCCTGGTGTTAGCCTGTGTGTAGTTCAGATTCAGAAGTTTGATTGCATTTCCTGCCATTTGGGTGCAGAGTGCTCTGTGTCAGAGCTGGCCCACACCTCCTTGCAGGCATGTCTTAAGCTTTAAGACCATGGGCCTCCAACCATTTGTGCCATATGACCAAATAAGGCAACTGTCCAACTGCAGCAGCCCCATTTCCTTTGTAAAAGACGATGAGGAACCCAACAGAGGATGAAGTACCAAGGCACTGATGCCCCTGCTATTTGCAGAATTCTAATGATCCCAGCAGAGCTGATTCTCTACTGAGGACTTGTTGGCCGGAATGACTGACTGCAGGTACAAGGCAGGGCAGACCTCGTAGACACCCAGGGCTTTAGCCCCCTCAATATTTCTAGGAAGGGTGCTCAGTCCCCCCAGTATTGAGGGGACCGCCATCCCCCACCACCAGGCTGTTGCTGTGGCCACAAATGACTGTCACCAGCAGCCGTGGGAGGCCAAGGGCCCTGTTAGCCACGAGGGACATGCGACAAATATGAATGGCCACGCCTGGCAGGGGAGGCGAAGATGGAGGAGAGGGGAGGGGGGAAATTTGATTTAATCCATTTGCATTCTGCAGGGTATCATAACAGGTTTCCAAACAAATAAACAACTGTTAACCAAGAGGAAGGAACCAGAATGATTGGCAACTCAAACTAGAGCAAAAGCCTTAGTTTTTCACCCCATCTTAATGCAGCCTATGGGACCAAACAATTCATTTGGCGCCGGGCGTAGGTACCTGAGCGGGACTTACGACAGATGTGGATGAACACATCTAGGTCACATTGAGGAATTTGACCACACAGATGGGCCAGTGAGTGAAAGATGAAGGAGAATTTGGAATGTTAATAACTCCACAGGGTTCTGTCTTGGGCCCGGTCTTATTCAACATCTTTATCAACGACTTGGATGATGGACTCAAGGGCATCCTGATCAAATTTGCAGATGACACCAAACTGGGAGGGGTGGCTAACACCCCAGAGGACAGGATCACACTTCAAAACGACCTTGACAGATTAGAGAACTGGGCCAAAACAAACAAGATGAACTTTAACAGGGAGAAATGTCAAGTATTGCACTTGGGCAAAAAAAATGAGAGGCACAAATTCAAGATGGGGGACACCTGGCTTGAGAGCAGTACATGTGAAAAGGATCTAGGAGTCTTGGTTGACCACCAACTTGACATGAGCCAACAGTGTGACGCGGCAGCTAAAAAAGCCAATGCAATTCTGGGCTGCATCAATAGGAGTATAGCATCTAGATCAAGGGAAGTAATAGTGCCACTGTATTCTGCTCTGGTCAGACCTCACCTGGAGTACTGTGTCCAGTTCTGGGCACCACAGTTCAAGAAGGACACTGACAAACTGGAACGTGTCCAGAGGAGGGCAACCAAAATGGTCAAAGGCCTGGAAACGATGCCTTAGGAGGAACGACTAAGGGAGCTGGGCATGTTTAGCCTGGAGAAGAGGAGGTTAAGGGGTGATATGATAGCCATGTTCAAATATATAAAAGGATGTCACATAGAGGAGGGAGAAAGGTTGTTTTCTGCTGCTCCAGAGAAGCGGACACGGAGCAATGGATCCAAACTACAAGAAAGAAGATTCCACCTAAACATTATGATACGGAAGGGTGTCTTCTTCACCTTCTTCTTCGCTACAATATATCCATTTATTTCCAATTGTCAATGTCAAAAGGGACTGAAATCTATAAAATGCATAGAAAATCAACGTGCCAATTTGCTCAATTTCTCTAGGACTCCATGACACCTCCCCTGTCCTCCATAATCCCTCAAGCAAGGTGTCCAGACCCTAATCCTGTCAAATCACTCTGCCAAGCCTTTCCTCCGGGCAATGCCAGGTGGCAGGCTATGCATACATGGACCATTGTCTTCTCATCACCGGTACTCAGGATGTGCTTATCTGCGCATATCTCCAGCTCTGCATATTCCCCCCTCCCTCCTCCATATGTTAATTCTGTGTAACCCAACCTCTTCTTAATGTATTCATGATGTAACTGGGATGTATTTTGCACTGTATGCTGGGACATGGAGGGAAGTTTCAAAAGTTCATGTCACCCCTTTCTCGCTGTTCAATCTCGCCTTGAACCTGTTGCGCAATAAACTTGGATCTTCTGCAGTTTGCTCCTGTCTCCGGCTGAGCTCATTTTCCTCCGCAGGGACCCGCGGACTTAGTCCGCCGAGCTGGGTGGCAGAGCAGCCTCGCACCCAGATTTTACCATAACAATTAGGAAGAACTTCCTGACAGTAAGAGCTGTTCGACAGTGGAATTTGCTGCCAAGGAGTGTGGTGGAGTCTCCTTCTTTGGAGGTCTTTAAGCAGAGGCTTGACAACCATATGTCAGGAGTGCTCTGATGGTGTTTCCTGCTTGGCAGGGGGTTGGACTCGATGGCCCTTGTGGTCTATTCCAACTCTATGATTCTATGGAGCCTGGCAACCCAACAAAGCAAGATGCATACGCGAGGGCACTAACAATGAGCAAAAAAAAGAGGCGAGAGCACAGTTTAGCCTTTTGAGAAGCAGAGGGGCTTATGGAATCTTTGTGTCAAGTTTTGCAACCTCTGGGGAACTTGCTTGTGATGCTGCAGTTACTTGGCACAGAGAAACGAAACATCACATCTCTCTTAATTGAACCATCCTACAGACTGGAAGTACTGTACATTACGAGTGCATGGCGAGTTGCTGCCAAATGTTTGCCTGCTTGATTTCCCTAGCACATAAGCGGACTTCAGTTGAAATCACATGTGGGCATGTAAGCATGAACTGAAACACTGGCAGGCATTTCTGTGGACACAGATGTAATTTTCTTCCAGCTATGATCATGGGGGCAGCTGCACCTGACTCTGTTTACAGTCCAAATTGCATTAACATTTCCCTGGTTGGAAAGACAGACACAGCCGAAGAGGCTACATCTGGTCAAGTGTAGAAGGAAGTCAGAAAATGGGTGATTGATACCCAAGTCATTTCTTTCCCCTGGGATGTAAACAGGTTTTGCCTTCTCACCCACGCCCCACCACTTTCATGTGACAAAGAGTGTTCTCCTTAATGGAGAGCGCTGGTTGCGGTGGGGTCTATCAGGCCACCCCCCCCCTTGGTTGCCAGGCAGGATTGGAAAGTTGGCCTGTGGCAATGACTAGTTGTGGTTGAGTTGCTGGGGCAATTTATGTGTTGCAATTTGGTGGGAGGGATCTAATGCTTTATATTCTGTGCACGCAGCTTGGACACTTTCTCTTTGCTGCGTGCATCAGAACACCCGCCCGCCCGCCCGCCCTAAATTTAAGGGTTTTCTGCGTTGACCTTGCTATGCCTGTCATGGGGTCATCTGCTGTTGTGGCAGGGGACTGGTAGGAATTTTGTCCATCTGGCTGATTTGTTTTTTGCCTACTGCAAATCGTCACAACTTGTAAGTTGCGGTTAGGCATTGGTTATCAAATTGGTTGGAAGAGGGGCAAGGATTGGCTGGGCCTGCCCCTCCAACGCTGCTGCGGAAAGGGAATTCCGTTAAAGGAACCCAGGGGCTTGCCATGTTTTTGTCCGAATCCCTGGAATGGGGCTAGGACCGGCAAGCCCTAGGGAGCATGCGGGGAGAAGTGAGGGCCTGTCGCTCAGCTCCATTTCTCCCCAATATTGTTTTCCCTTACTGGCTTTCAGTGGAATCCGGAAGTAAGTTCTGTCCCCAGGCGGGGGGCGGGGGGGACGACGACAGATAGTCTTAACCAATGCCTAAGCAATCACTAACAATCATGTATGTTAATAAAGTTGTGGCCAAAATTATGCCAAAAACCTTAAACAAAAATGATGTGTCTTTCTATGGGTGAAAGAAAATCAAAAGCCTTTCTGCCTCGCCCCTTTCTCCTCTAAGAACGCTGAAGCCTCATTATCAACAGCTGTGTCTTTCCCCAGCTATTCCTTTTCCAGCTTCTCTTCCAGCTAGAGTCCCAATAGCATCCAAAAGAGTCACAGATTCTCCATTACTATTAGCAAACAACTATGGGAACTGTAAGTGACGATTGTTTAAATGTTTTCACACTTAATATTAAAGCAGCACAATCTTTTGGAAACATTGGCTTTGAAATTTTTGGTCCGGGCCTAAAGCTTAAGCTTGAATAACGCCTAAACACAATAGGCTATGCAAAGCTGCCTTTGCTTTTTGCTACTATAAAAGTTGTATTAATAGTTGGTTTTTATGTAGTAGGAAAACTGATAAACCAAATGTTAAGTAGGTACAAATATTATGTCTAAGTAAATAATTTTCCCCACACACAAACAAAAAAGATAGTTCCCGTCCTCAAGTTTACAATCTCATTGCTAATCCTTTTTGGGTAGTCTGAAAGCTTTTTTTCTTTCTTTTTTAAGGTGGGGGAAACCCGAGATGAAAGTAGGAATGTGTTTAAGCTAAAGTTGAATTGTAATGTTTGTTTATAATGCTTCTGAATTTCATGGACTGGGAAAAGCCTCAATGACCTTGCTCCCAGCCCTTCCCTTGCTGCAAAAAATAAAATAAAAATATCTACAACCACAGGAGTTTCACCCCACATTGCCTTAGATGGCTAAGCTAACATGTTTAATTAGAGAAAAATCGTTACTAGCATTTGTTAAGGATTGGAAGTTTCCTATGGACCTTTTGTGTGAAAGACAAAATGAACTTGCAGTATCTGAATTTGAAGATTGAAAAAAAATACTCTCTTTAACATTCTATTTTCTATAAACCAGTATCATACGTAGCTACTGAAACCCAGAAGTCCTTTTATTCTAGTCTCTCCCTTTAGTTGTTTTCTTTCTTTCCTTTTGTCTTCTACTTTTGTTTTCTCTTTTCCTTGTATTTTCTTCCTTCTGACTTTCTTTCTGCTCTTTCTTAGCTTAAGTAGCTGTTTTAACTCAGTATATTATAAAATATATATTTATAATGAATATTATTTCTGTCTGTCTTAGAACAAGTATCAATCAATAAATACAAACTTTTTTTAAAAAGGATTTTTACACCACAAACTCTTTCCCCAGTGTTCTATCGCAAACTGTTCCCCCAAGGAAAACACCCTAGCAGTTTCTTGCTGCAGCCCCAGCCCCACAAATCCCACTCCCAGCCAAGTTCTGTATGCCTCACCCCTTCCTTCTCCTCTATAAGTACCCCGAAGCCTAATTTTCAACAACTGTGTCTTTCCTCAGTTGCTCCTAATCCTGCAGATATCCTCCACCTGCTGTCCAGGGACCCAATACAGCATCTATGCAAGAGGGAAATCCAGAGGCCTGACATCAGCACACCCTGTGGCATGACTGCACAGCCTATAGTGGCAAAGGACTGAGGACCCCCGAAATTTTAAAGAAGGGGTGGGCCCCTTCAAAATTCCCTGGGACAGTGAGACTTTAACACTCCCTATGGTGTGCTTGAGATATCTAGGGGGTCAAGGTACTCCCAAAATTTTCAATAGGCGTGGGCCCCCTCAAAATTCCCTGGGATCACACAATGTCAGCACACCCCCATGGTGTGCTTGTGACATATACAGGATGGGGAGGCCAAGGACTCCAAATTTTCAAGGGGGTGCCCCCCTCAAAATGCCCTGGAGCGGTGTGATGTCAGCACATGCCATCTAAGGGGACATGGGCTGAGGGCCCCCAAAATGTTGAAGGGTCCCCCTCAAAATTCCCTAGGGTCATGTCATGCAATTTCAGCACACCACATGGTGTTCTTGTGCCATCTAGGGGGGCATTGGCTGAGGGGTCCCAAAATGTTGAAGCGCCCCCACAAAATTCCCTGGGGTCATGCAATTTCAGCACACCCCATGTTGTGCTCATGCCGTCTAGGGGGACATGGGCTGAGGGGTCCCAAAATGTTGAAGCGCCCCCCCAAAATTACCTGGGGTCATGCAATTTCAGCACACCCCATGTTGTACTCATGCCGTCTAGGGGGACATGGGCTGAGGGCCCCCAAAATGTTGAAGGGTCCCCCTCAAAATTCTCTAGGGTCATGCAATTTCAGCACACCCCATGTTGTACTCATGCCGTCTAGGGGGACATGGGCTGAGGGCCCCCAAAATGTTGAAGGGTCCCCCTCATAATTCCCATGTCTATTGGGACATGAGCTGAGGGCCCCCAAAATGTTGAAGGGTCCCCCTCAAAATTCCCTGGGGTCATGCGATTTCAGCACACCCCATGTTGTGTTCATGCCGTCTAGGGGGACATGGGCTGATACCGTGGGATGCACCACTGAATTTTTCTTCAAACATCTGTGGGCCTGGTGTGACACAATATCAAATTTCATTGGACAACATTGTTTTTCACACATGCATGCTTCTCTTCCCCCCTTAAAATGGAAGCAACTAAGTAAAGATACACTGCCTCCGATTCTCATAACCCTTAGATTTTCATAGGCAGCTGTCTGCAAAGGTCATCCATCAGGGCGACCAAGACTGACTCAGTTCTTCGGCCAGGATTGAACCCAGATGGGCATGGATTTAAATCATCTGTGTTTTCCAAGAATTCTTGTAGCTGCCCCACTGCTATCGCCTCCTATGACTAGGCGGACAATGACCTTTTAACACACTGAAAGCTCCCAAGTCCAAAAGGTGTGAAGGGGGACAACTCCCACTTGCACGGGCAAAGGCACTTTATCTGCGACTGGTGCCACCCACCCAAGCCACTGTTTGAACGGCTGAGATCATAGAATCATAGAATCATAGAGTTGGAAGAGACCAGAAGGGCCATCGAGTCCAACCCCCTGCCAAGCAGGAAACACCATCAGAGCACTCCTGACATATGGTTGTCAAGCCTCTGCTTAAAGACCTCCAAAGGAAACATCACAATATCATACTCTGGGAAGGTACTGTCAGTACAGGACTGGACCAGAGCAGGCAGTCTGAATTGTCAACCATTTTGCATTCTATATTCCCTATCTTTTAAACAACCCTCGTTTGTTGCGGTTGTTGCGGCAGTTTTGCGGCTCTTAAAAGCCAGAAGGGTACTAGCAGCAGGACCAACCTACACCCCTCAGCTGTTTAGAACCTTCCTTAGGCACAATTTATGCATGATCTTTGTTTTGCAGCCTTTTCAGAGCATGAGGTTAATCCCCTGTTCTCCTTGTTTTCCTAAAGAAAATGAGATTTTCAATGTTTCTGGGGGGGTTTCAAAATTTTTTATTGATTTTCCAGCTCCGAGACAGAGCACTCTGCATTTTTTGCCATTTGGGTGCAATCAAACTGCAGATTCTGAACTACACATGGGCTGATACCCCGGGATGCACCACTGAATTGTTCTTCAAAAATCTGTGCTTTCTTATTTCTTCACCTTTTTGTTTCCTCATCGTCTTTTACAAAGGAAATGGGGCTGCTGCAGTTGGACAGTTGCCTTACTTGGTCATATGGCCCAAATGGTTGGAGGCCCATGGTCTTAAAGCTTAAGACATGCCTGCAAGGAGGTGTGGGCCAGCTCTGACACAGAGCACGGTGCATTTTCTGCCACGTGGGTGCAATCAAACTGCAGAATCTGAACTACACGTGGGCTGATACCCCGGGATGCACCACTGAATTGTTCTTCAAAAATCTGGGGGTACACCACCTAAGCTTTGAGCTACCTCTCCAATAGTGACCCATCAACACCAAACAGTTTGTCGTTGGCTTCCTTGGCATAGTTCTTCAAGTAGGAGGCTTCCTTAGCAAAGTAAACAGTAGCAAAGTAAACTGTGCTATTAACGGACAAGGCCAAGCAGGCGTTAAAGATGTCTGTGCAAATAGGCTTTATCCAGGACGCTCCTGTGCCATGGAAAAGGTCTCTGTCCAAGGAGGTCTGGTCCTCTACTGAGTGTATCTGGGAAATGCGCCTCTTCTGCCTTCTGATAGGCTACACCTGAAAAGAGCCACTTCTGCCACTGTGAAAGCTGAGCTCTCTTGAGGTGGTAGGAGGACCCATGCAGCAGGATAAAGCCCACAATAAACACCGAGAGGATCCTCTCCTGTGAGGGCTACAGTGGGAAGGGATGGAGCAAGAAACCATAAACAGTGTGCAGTAAAGGTAAATGTTTGTAAAACGATCCTGAGAATTTGTTGGGCTGCAGACTTAGGCAAATTTGGGCTGAGGCAAAAAAAAGTCCTGAAAACCATTCTCTTAGAGTTAGTTTTTCCATTATTAATGCCTTAGTTTCATACTTGGATGCTTCATATATAGTTAGTGCGGATGAATAAAGTATACCTGATGATTACTTAGAGGTGCTTAGCTTTCCTTTAAAGCAAATAATGGGTACAATGATGGAGTTTTCTGCTTCTCACAATTCCTTTGTCAGCTGAGTTTCTTCCAAACCTCTAATCTATTTTTGAAAAGAGTCTTGGTAATAGTAATAATAAGCAATAATGGGAATATTGTTGGCTCTGTACCGTGCCATGCTAATGAGTACTCCTTTTTATTTTAATGTTTTCTTGTTTAAGGAGAAATATATTAGTTTGCTCCCTTCCTTGCTAACTTTCCTGCTGTGGAATTCTTGAAAACTGGCAAATTTTAGCCATTAAACAGGAACTTTGCATAGAAAGCATGTATTAACAATATCCCCAATCTTCCCTAGGCAGCATGGCCAGTGGTCAAGGATGATGGGGACTGGCCTCCAGAGGACCAAAGATTCTCCATTCCTGGTGCAGGTAGAAGAATTGTAATTATTCCACCACAGGGAAAAATAATACATAGTGTGTGTGTGTGTGTGTTTGTGTGTCACAATTCATCATGCTGTTTTGTGTCAACATAAGCTGAGTTCTTTTCTATTCTTGCTGGATGTTCAAGAAACTGCCAGTGTAACGAGATGTCACACACAAGGATGTCAACTCTTAGTGAAGCTGTTGAGAGCGTTTCAATTTTAGAGGGTGGTTGAAGGCAAAAATTGGGAGACTTCATAGTGAAAATGGAGCGAATGCCCACCTTTTAAATTTGTTTTTAAAATAACGTTTCTATCTGTCAGATTGAAGAGCATCTTGAAAACATGACTGCCATGAACAAGCACACAAGCAGCTAATAATGCAAACAGCAAGACTCTCTATATGGTTTGTCTCCCGCCTCTCAATGGCTCTTTAACTAACCTTTTGATTTGGGGTCCTTTGTATGACACCATATGCAGCTTTATTATTTGGATCTGAACAGGATGCAGGTACCTTTCCCTTTCAAGATATTGTGTGATAATTTTACTTTTATTTAAGTAGAAACTGCTTTACCAGTCTGATGCTGGGGTCACACAAACCCCAATTAGATGGTGGTGGTGATGTTTGAAAGATTTGCTTGACTGACCCCAAATTAATATAAAGAGGATGAAATTGTCTTGAGGAAGATTGTTGATTGTACAGGGGTAGAAGTATACAGGAATGATGAATGGGGGGGGTCAGAGTTGTCGAGCAGCAGTCCTTTACTGAGCCTGTCAGGCCCCACCACAACCCAGGTAAAGAGAAGCAGGGCAGGGCCCTTCAGGCTATCAGCAGGTCAGTCCTGGGCAACAGCAGCAGCAGCGGTTTGAAATTTCAGAAAAGAAATTGATACTTTCCCCCCTAATGTACATATTTTTCAAGATTCAAAAAGCAAGAGAATAAGAATTGGGTCGCTATCCATGGCCGCTTCTTAAGACCAAAGAGAAGCAGAAAGACCAGACGCCTCCACCGCCCTCACTTCCGATTGGACGCTGTGCCAATGACACATTTGTTGACTTTTCTGGCCAAGCGGATGGTATGTTGCACGGAATTTCATATTGGTAAAAAGTAATGTTGTCCAATGTTATATGATATCATTATATGATACGAGTCCCAATCTTCCTTTAACGCACTCACCAAGGCCTCTCATTACCTGGAACATTAATGATCCAGGCTCACTCCCAAATAGGAGATGGGTTTGGAAAGAATTTAAAAGAGACAGAAAGAGATTTTAATTCAGGAAATTCACCAGAGGAGCTACCGTTGATTTTTGCGCATATTTCCTAAGCACAAAAAAGGTTGTGTTTTGTATTTCTTAGTTCCTAGCACACTCCCCAGTCCTATATGCCTGTCTGCAGAGTTAGTTTCACTCATGCTGTCAGGCGACTAAGTTTGCCCTGACTCTCTTCAATTTCCCTGGCATTGGTGCTCTTTGGCCAAAGGATGCTGCTTCTTGCATCTGTTCACTCACTGTAGTAATGACCGCTCCCCGCTTAAAACGGGGGGCGCCCTTTGCGGGGACGCGTGCAGCCCCTAGATCTGGAGCGGCCCCAACAGCATAGGCTTGGCTTTTCCTTCCCTCAGGTGGGATACCTGGAGGTCTCCGCCTACCTCAGTCAGTTGTCCAATCCCACCTGGGGGAAGCGTTGCCAAGGAGACCAGGCCAGGTAGGGGAGGGATTACCTGCCCACACAATAGAGGGAGGATCTTACCTAGGAATCCTCACTTGGCTCCAGAGCTTCTCCCACCCTACCCACCCTCAGTTAATGTCTTATTTTGCAGGTTAACTTTTCTTCACAGGTATGCGGGCGCTGCTACGTTAAGGTCGCTGTTAAAGGGCCGGAAAGGAATTTCCCTGCATTGGCAGGTTTCGCCTTTCCCGTAGCAAAACGTCACAACTTTGGCGGTATCAGGCCTTGGGCGGAATCCTTTTGTCCATCTTCCTCTTGCGGCGGCAATACCAGGGTTCCCCGTTAAAGGGGTTTTCTGAAGGGAGGCTTTGGCCGTACACCGAAAGGTCGTCATTGCTCTCTCCTGCGGCGGCGGCGTTACGGGGGCGGCCATCTCTGCTTGAACATATGTTCTCCAGAGCCGGCCCATCCCCCCCCCCCACACACTGGATAACCCTGATGCTCCCTAGGTCCCCGGCTGGGGACCGGGGAGGGAGAACGCCCAATGCCTGAGCCAAGGTCTACCCACATTTGAAATTTAATAAAGTTGTGGCCAATTTAATCCCATAGCACGTTGTCTTGAGTCGTTATTCCACATGACGGGGGGACCGTGCAGGATCTGGGGACTCCGCCTGTCCACGCAATGCCAACTTTCCCCACTTAGGCAAGTTAGAACCAGGGCTTTTTCTCAGCTGGAACTTGCTCGAACAGATCCAGCACCTCTCAGGTGGGCACCATTAGAGAACAAGGGAAGTGTTTGTGAATTCTGGCACTTTTTAAAAAATAGAAAAAATATTAAACGCGTAACAAAACATGAAGCTGAAATATATTGACCAGACACAATTTCAACGAGTAGCAGGTTTTTTTTAATAATTCACATATGTAGTAAAAAGGTGCCATCATGCCATTCTGTGAGCTATGGTAAAATAGCATGCATATCTGCAGCAAAGCAAAAGGGAAAAGTGCCCCATTTCTGCTTTCAGTTGTATATTAGGAATCAGTTTTGTGATCTTTATGATACAAAAAGCTAACCATTTTTTTTAAGCAGCAACCCAAATATAACTATGAAACAAAAGGTATCAAGAACTATACAACCACTACACCTCATTCGGATGCTGTGCCAATGAAGTAGTTCATTTATTAACTTATTAAAAGAAAAGCCACTCCTAATATATTTTCCCTTTTTATGTTTTTAAAGTAATTTTTGTTGAGTTTTCCATTAAATCATATTCACATTTTGTTACATAATTCTATGACTTAATATATAAGAGCATCGACCTCTTTCTGACTTCCACATAACTTTCCATATTCTTCGCATTTCTATAAGCACTTATTTACCCTTTGTCAAATTATAATATTTCACCTTATTATCGGTAAATCAGTTCCTTATAGTTACATTACAAAACATTTCAATTCAAGCCTACAAACGTTTTCAAATGTTTACAATTTTCTTTCAGAAATGTGTTCCAGTCCTTTGGAAACAGTTCGTCACGCTGATTCCGGATTATGTCTTTGAACTCCATCATCTTGAGCTGCCAGTCTTCCAGTGTTGGAAGTTCCTGCTGCTTCCATTTCTGAGCCAGAAGTGTCCTTGCAGCCATTGTGGCATACATAAACATGTTTACATCACTTTTATGTATTTCCTCACCAATTAAGCCTAATAGAAATGCCTCTGGTTTTTTATTAAAATTATATTTCAAAACCTTTTTTAACTCGTATATTATGTCCCAGAAGGCTTTCACTTTAGAACAAGTCCACCACAGATGGAGGAAGTTCCCCTCCTTCTCCTTACACTTCCACCAATTTTTGTCTTGATTTCTATACATCTTAGCAAGTTTGGCATGTCTAATATACCATCGATACATCATCTTAAATATATTTTCTTTGAGTGACACACATGCTGTGAATTTAATTGTTTCGGTCCACAGTTTTCTCCACCTTTTAAAATCAATATTGTGCCCTAAATCCTGGGCCCACCTAATCAGAACACTTTTTACCTCTTCATCCTTTGTGTGCCACTCCAGTAGTAACTGATACATTTCCGACAGTATTTTCATTTTACTACCCAGCAATTCTGTCTCCAATTTAGATTTGCTACTTCCAAATCCGTTTCTTTTATTATCCTCTCTAAACACATCTTGTAACAATCGGTTACCTTTCCTCTTAGTTCTTCGAATGTCTTTAACTTTGTTTTATTATCACTTCCATCAGCAAGTCTTTGTATGTCGCCCATTCAGTTCCCATATTTATTTATTTTTTTGACTGCAAAAGCCTCCAGAGGTGAGAGCCACCTCGGAGTTTTGCATTCCAATAATGTTTTATGTCTGCTCCACACCTCATACAATGATTTTCTAATAGTATGGTTCAAAAACCCTCTGTGCATTCTGACCATTCTGACCACAGGTAGGCGTGCCACGCGAATCTGTTGTCAAATCCCTCCAAATCCAATATATCTGAATTATCTAAGGTTATCCTGGGTGGCGCTGTGGGTAAAACCTCAGTGCCTAGGACTTGCCGATCGCATGGTCGGCGGTTCGAATCCCCGCGGCGGGGTGAGCTCCCGTCGTTCGGTCCCAGCTCCTGCCCACCTAGCAGTTCGAAAGCACCCTTAAGTGCAAGTAGATAAATAGGTACCGCTTTACAGCGGGAAGGTAAACAGCGTTTCCGTGTGCTGCTCTGGTGGTTCACCAGAGCAGCTTCGTCACGCTGGCCACGTGACCCGGAAGTGTCTGCGGACAGCGCTGGCTCCCGGCCTCTAGAGTGAGATGAGCGCACAACCCTAGAGTCTGTCAAGACTGGCCTGTACGGGCCTTTACCTTTTACCTTATCCATTCTCTCAACCAACAAAAACACGCCGCCTCGTAGTAAATTTTTAGATCTGGCAGGGAAAAACCGCCTCTTTCTTTTGCATCTGTCAATATTTTATACTCAATTCTTGGCTTTTTAACCTGCTAGATAAATTTAGACAATCTTCTTTGCCATACATTAAATTGTTTTGTTCCACTGATAACCGGAATTGTCTGAAATCAAAACAGCAGTCTCAGGAACACGTTCATTTTGATAGTTGAGAATCTACCCATCATTGATAATTTCATTCTTATATATACTTATATTCTTTTGAGCCTACACCAATCCCCTTTATTTCTTTTGTTGCTTCTATTTTCCTCAACAGGACCTCTAGTATTGTTATAAATAACAATGGCGATAGCGGGCACCCCTGTCTGGTTCCCTTTGTTATCTCAATTTTGTCTGTGAAGTTATTATTAACTATCAATTTAGCATATTGTTCCGAATAAATAGCCCGAATACCATTTAAACGTTTTTCACCGATATCCATAAATTCTAAATTTCTTTTCATAAAATGCCAAGACACATTATCAATTTTTTTTTCAGCATCCAGAAACATTGGGGCGGCTTGTTTGTCTCTCCTGGAGTCCAGATATTCCATTATATCAATTATATTCCTTTCTCTCCCCCCCCCCCCCACGGAATAAATTTATTCAAAGGAAAAAAAGGTGCGTGGGTTTTTTAAAAAGTGAAATCACTCTCATCATTTATTAAGTTAAAAAACAGCAATTGAAAAGCACCGATCAGACATTGCATTTCGAAGCCTCCATCGCAAACTCAAATCTGGTTGCAATTTTTTGGGGGGAGGGGAAGGATCTTGGCTTTTTAAAAAGGGATTCGGCATTCGGGGAATTCCAAGATGCAGGATAGAGACGCATTCGGGGTGGGCTAAAGACCTCAAGGGATCCCACTCTGACATTTGGAAATCTCTCCTCTCCTAGGGCTCCCTTCTGGCTAGCCTAAGGGAGGAGGGAGGGGCGGGGCTGGCTGCCCTGGCGTTGGGAGATGGGGGCCACATGGGGAGAGAACGGGGTGTCAAGGGGCCATGGCGATCCAGCCGAGGATGAGGAGGGAACCACCATACGGGGCTGCCTTGGTCAGGATCGGGTCCCCTGTCACGGCGTGGTAATACAGGGCGCCAGAGAACATCCCCATGCCCAGAGACAGGATGCTGCCGGCCATCATGGGATAGCGGCAGTGGGGCACAGCCAGGAGGGCCAGGCTGTGGAGGAAGTGGTATTTGTTGGCCATCTCGTAGAGCTCTTTCAAGTCGTCATCTCGGTCGCTGCGACGGAAATCGTGAGCCCCGTAGGCGGCCGCCCCGACGGCTGCAGCCCCGCTCAGCGCAACAAGCCGTCAGAAAAATGCCCCGGCGCCCGACATATCAATTATATTTCTAACATTGTCCTTCATCTGTCTACCAGTTAGAAATCCAGTTTGGTTCTTTCCAATCTCCTCTCCAAATACATTTTTAAGTCTATTGGCCAATATACTGGCAAATAATTTGTAATCATTATTTAGGAGCGAGATTGGCCTATAATTTTTCACCTGCCTTATGTCCGTGTCTTGTTTGGGAATTAGTGCAATATGGGCTTCTTTCCAAGTAATATATTTTCTTTTTTTAAGAGGAAAAACACATTGGTTTAAAACGTTATATATTTCCAGCCTGATGTGTTGTTGTTTTTGAAGCCAAATTCAATGGAAATGCATTGTTTGAAGAGTGAATAGATGTATATGCAGAATACGTAAACGTGCACTGTGAAAGCTTTGTAATATTACTTTTGTGATTTTGGGTAAAATTGATGGATGAAGAAAGTGTTGAACTAAAAGCAAACTGTGTGCTTAACTTGTGTTTGTATCTTTTCGTTTCTAAAGGGACCTTTACAAATTGAATTTAAAATAAACAAGCAAACTCCAAAATTAAAAAAAAATATAGAAAAAATAATATTGGTTGGAGCTTTTCTCTGCTTCCTCTAGCTACTCTCCCACAATATATACTGCCGGGGAGGACAAAGCATATGCACAGCTTTGCCACCCATCTCTCAATATGCCCTATACATTTTACTTCTGGTTGGGCTGGAGCTGGCATTTTTCTGATGTCAGCACATTCTGTCATTGTTGCCTCAAAGCCAATAATATTTATGCTTTAAAAATGCAGAGGAAAAGAACGATAATAGTTATTTTATATGGGTACATGGACAAAGTCTTGTTTGCTATGGCAAGTAAAAATTGCACAAAAGAAGAAAAGGTAATTCCACCACACTTAAGAAATCCATCTTAATATCATTCATAGAGCAATAAATAGCATTAAGTGGGCCAATCCAGACATAGATCATACAACCCTAAACCACTTGGAGACACAAGATGGATTTTGTTCCAGTCAAACAAATCACTTATTTTCTAAGGGAGCAATATTTACAGCAGTGGAAGGGGAACAAATTAACACTATTTTCAGTATAGAAAAGGCCCAGGGGTGGATTTAAGAAGTATAGGCACATCGATCCCACCCACCCCTCACACCCTTTATTTATTTTTTATTAATGAGAACCTGCAAATCCACTGTTTTATGGAATTGTAGTTGAACAAGGGAAACAAGAAAATAGTATTGCCGCTCTCTTTTATTGGTTTTGTTAAAATAGGATTTTCCATTCTGACTGGCCAATTTGATTGCAGCAGCCTGCTGCTGATATTATGGATAATGTTTTCTGAATGAAACTTGGATCAGAATGTTATGCCGTCCTGCATTTCAGATGGAAATAGGAACACTCTTCCTGGCCCAGTCAATTACCACCACCCCCCCCCCCGCTACTTTTTATCAGCCAAGAAGGGCAAGAGTCCGAAGCACAAGTCGTTGCCCTGACTAATACAAACACCTTGTCCACATCCTCAAGCCTTACTATCTGAAAATTATCCAAAACAACAGGACTAGACAGTGCTCTGGACACCCATGAGACTCATCTGCTATAACAGCAGAGTCAAGATCCCAGCGGATGCAAGTGGTTTTATCCTCAAAATGCTTTGCAAACAAGTCACAGTGCTTACACATAGCTACCATTGGTTCCACCACCTCCTTGAGTCGGACTGTCTTTCTTCTTCATTAGCGATCACTTGCAGCTGAGTATACTGCTATCTTCAGTACCACTATGTATGCTTAATGATGAGCCCACACCACTGTTCAGTTGTATTCAGCCAGATCTTTCCTCCATCTTTCAACTTGTTTCCTTTCCCTAAGTTCTGCAGTATACCAAGGAGTCAAGTGGGAGAGGATGCTCAGAAGTGATCATGTCAAAAGCCTGAGCCATTCAGATGTTCCAGAGGCTGGCCAGGGCTTTGATAGGAGTGCCAGTCATATCACAGAAAAAAACCTCAGCGTTACCTGGAAACCCATTAGATACACCAGCCTCCAGAGGCGGATAATCCTAATAGGTCCCTTGCCTCTAGAAAGTTGAAAAGTGGTGTTATGTACTGAGTTGAATAGGATCCAAAATGCAGCAGTCTGATTGGTCCTAGAACAATAGGCTCCAAAATGCAGCAGTCTGATTGGTCCTAGAACAATAGGATTCAGAATGCAGCAGTCTGATTGGTCCTAGAACAATGCAGCAGTATGATTGGTTGGCAGGAGCCACCCAATCCAGCTCCAGATAGAAGTGAATCCACAACCCAATTGGCCTACAGGAGAATTCCGGAATTAGCCAATCACGTGCAGCCCATTGTGTAAATAATGTATATAAAGCAGATACTTTGAGGGGACTTCCATTCCCTCCTCACCACCATGAGCTGAATAAAGAGCATGAAATCCACTCTCGACTCTGAGTATATTTCACTGGCGACGAGGATGGGATCCCGCTGAGCTGACCACCACACACAGCACCGCGGCACCGCCACCTGCCGCACCGCTGCCTCGCACCGTGTATCCAGGCTTCAGCTCCGGGACCCAAGGAACTAAGAACGGCAACCAATAGCAGCTTCTCGCCGTTCAACCCAGCATCCGGAGACTGGGAAGCGTATGTGTCAGGGGTTCAGGAGCAGAGGCGAGGGCAAGGGAGGAAACAGAGAGCGAGGGGGAGGAGTCCGAAGAAAAGATGAGTGATGACGACGACCCGAGATCTCCGAGTCTTTCCAGTGAATCAGAAGATTCACAGAAAGGAGCGCCAGTGGCCAGAGCAAGGGGGGAGCCTAGGGGGACACCCCAGGAAGAAGGGTCCAGAGGGGGTTCAGAGGGCAGCAGTTGGAAATCGGGGCCAGCGTCCCCAACAGAGCGCAGTGGAGAGGAAGGGCGCCAGGTATCGAGCTCCGGAAGCTCGCCGCAGGGGGGAGGGCATGAGTCAGGAGTGGCCACACCTCCATCGGGGAGCGAAGAAACGGTCAAGCGGAAAGTGGAAGGTTGGGCGCGCGCGCCAAGTTCAAATGCACAGGAAGGCGGCGCAGTAAGCAGCCCGGAAAGGGAGCCAGGTCCTAAAGCCCGACGCAAGGAGACAGAAGGGTCCGGGGGGTCAGCGTCAGAAGAGTCCAGGAAGGAAGAGACCACGGGGGGCAGAGGGACCCAGAGAAGAACGGTCAGGCAGAAAAGGTGGAGTAAGGCGAGGGTATTAAGTTGGTGTACAGGGGGCGGAGACTCAGACGGAGCTTCGCCGGTCTAGCTTATAAGACGTAGAGCTGCACGCGGCAGCTTGGAAATGGAAACTGTAACTCAATAAAGACTTTTATAAAGTGAACGCTGGCTAGCGTGATCCTCGGTGAGCTAGGATCTGGGAGCAGCTCTGACAGTAAGCTCCGTCTCCAAGTTTTTGGCACCTAAAGCCTCGCGGAGAGGAGAGAAGGCTGGTGCCTACTTGCAAGCTCACGAACGGCAGACAAGATGACGGCCGAACAGCAGATAGCGGATCTCGGAGAAGCAGTGACACAACTGAATGCCGAGATACTTGCATCCAGGAAGAGAGAGGAGGATGCAGCTGCCGCCTACAGGGATCTCCAGATCAGGTTGGAAATGCTTACGAAGCAAGGGCAACTGACACCCAAACCGGAGGGGATTGGGTTGGGGAGACGAGCAGGCGGTCTAGTCTCTCACTTCGATGGGAATTTACAACAGTACCCCAACTTTAGAGCAGATGTAAAGTGTGCCCTGCAACTGCTGGACAAGGACTTTAGAGATGAGCAAGAGAAGGTGGGGTTTATCATGTCCCATTTGCATGGAGATGCTAAAGCATGGCTGCGCAATTTGTGGAGAGATAAGGATCCGGCGCTCCAAAATGCAAATGCCTTCATTAAAGCGATGGATGGGTGTTTTTTATCAAGCATAGACGTGGATCTTGCCCGGAAGGAGATACATGGACTGAAGCAGGGGAGGGCCAGTGTAAGGCAGTATCATGCCCGCTTTTTTGCATTGGTCAGTGCCCTGGAATGGGACAGAGATTCGGCTCCAGTCAGAGACCTGTTTTGGGAAGGCTTGAGCGGCGCGGTTAAAGACGAAATTGCGAGGGGGGAGAGACCCCGGAGCACGCAGGAGATCGTTCAGAGGGCGCTGGCGGTTGGGGTGCGTCTGGAAGAACGTCCATGGAGCAGGGACGAAGGGCGTGGAGGGCGCGAACCAGCCAGAGGCTACTCCTTCGTTCCCAGAGAAGCAGCGCGTGCGCAATCCACGCCTCCGCCAGGCGGAGGAGCGGAAACTATGGAGGTTGGAGGTGCAAGGGCTCAGTCAGTAAACAGAGCCCTAGCACCGGGAGCAGTGAAAGCGAAGCCTCCTAGAGGGAACCGGAAGTGTTACATCTGCGACAGTCCCCAGCACATGGCGAAAGAGTGTCCCCAGAGGCTCCACAAGCACACTGCAGCCTCAGCAATGGTAACTGCAGCTACTCAGCAAGGAGAACCACAGCAGGGAAACGACGGAGTCTGGCTGGAGACAGAGGCACTGGGGCCCGGCCAGACGAGTCAGTGAAGCAGTCCCCAGAGATTTTGCAGCCCACAGACCCCCTCCCGCCCAAACCAGTAGTGCGGCTCACCGCCTCGCTCCAGCTGCCCAATGGAATCACCATGGACGTGCCGATCACCATTGACTCAGGAAGCAATGCGGACTTTATAGGGCAAGACTTTGTCGACCGGCACGCTATACAGTTGCTGCCTGCCACACTGCCCCTGCAGGTTGTCACGGTGGATGGCAGGGAGCTGCTCGGGGGGCAGGTGGTGAAGCAAACGCCACCAATGGTGATGCGACTTGGAAATCACAGGGAAGTCATCAGCTTTAATGTCACTCAACTATCGGACACGCCTATTGTATTGGGCATGAGTTGGCTGGACAAGCACAGCCCGACGCTGGCTTGGTACCAGAGACAGCTGACCTTCGGCTCTTCCTATTGTGCTGAACACTGCATCCTGCCCCGGCAGGAAGGAGAGGAAGAGGAGTCACAGCTGCAGCTGGGGACGCTGCAAGCAGTTCCCCACAAGTACGCAGAATTTTTGGAGGTTTTCTGCGAGAAGGAGGCGGACAAGCTACCCCCCCACAGACCATACGACTGCAAGATTGACCTCCTGCCAGGGGCGGCGTTGCCAAAAGGGAAGCTGTATTCCATGTCTGAGGACGAACTACAGGAACTCAAAGAGTTCATAGATCACAATTTGGAGCGCGGTTTCATCCGAGAGTCCAAGGCAGTGGGGGGCAGTCCTGTATTCTTTGTCAAGAAGAAAGACACGCCCCAAAAAAGGCTCGTGGTGGACTATCGGACCTTAAACGCTTTGACCAAGCCATCGGATTTCCCCATGCCCAGGATCGACGACCTCCTCGCGACGGTGCGCAAAGGACGCGTCTTCACCAAGTTGGACCTGCGAGGGGCGTACAACCTCATTCGCATGCGGGAAGGAGATGAGTGGAAGACAGCCATGTTCACGCCCCTGGGCACCTACGAATACAGAGTTATGCCTTTTGGATTGCAAAATGGCTCCCACTGTTTTCAAGCTTTCATGCATCACGTGTTGGCGGGGCTCCTCTACAAGAAGTGTGTCTGTTTCCTGGATGACATACTGATCTTTTCTGACTCGCAGCAGGATCACGACAGAGACGTCAAGGAAGTGCTGAGCAGACTGCAGCAGCATAGGCTCTACGCCAAGCTGGAAAAGTGCCAGTTCGACGTGTCGGAGGTGGATTTCCTGGGCTACAGGTTGTCAGACAAGGGGCTCGCCATGGACAGCGCCAAGGTTCGCGCGGTGTTGGATTGGAAAAGCCCGCGCAACCGGAAGGAGGTCCAGCGGTTTGTCGGCTTTGCGAACTTCTATCGCAAGTTTATCAAGGGGTTTGCGATGCAGACGGCGGCCATCACAGACACGCTCAGCTCCAAGAAGAAGAAGTTCATCTGGACGGAGCAGGCGGAGCAGTCCTTTCAGGCACTCAAGCGTCTCTTCGCGTCGGAGGAGCAGCTACTACACGTCAACCCCAGCAGACCGATGAGGGTGGAGACGGACGCCTCGGACAGAGCCGTGGGAGCAGTTCTGTTGCAGCAAGACCCGCAGGGGGCTTGGAGACCGGGAGCGTTCTACTCCAGGAAGCTCACCAAGTCGGAACAGAACTACACCATCTGGGACAGGGAGTTGTTGGCCATTCATGCCGCATTCAAGGCGTGGAGGCACTTCCTGATCGGAGCCAAGCACACAGTACAGGTCTGCATGGACCACAGGAATCTGGAGCACTGGCGCATGGCGCGGTTCCTGAACCAGAGGCAGATACGTTGGGCAGAGTTCTTTGCGGACTTCGACTTCCGTATAGAGTATGTCCCGGGGGACACCAACGTCATGGTGGACGCCCTATCCCGTAAACCGCAATACCTCGAGGAGGCGACGCCAGCGGCGGCCATGCACATCTTCGCACCGACAGCGTGGGCGTGCGCTTCGGCGACTGTTGACCTGGAGGCGGTACGGCGTGCATTGCAGGACGATTCCTTCGTGCGAGCGAAGATGGCAGAGGTGCACAAGGGCACGGCGGCGACCGGCGAGTTCCAGGTTCGCGATGGATTACTCCTCCGTAAAGGGGCCATCTACGTGCCGGGAGACGATCTTCGCGCCAAGGTACTGCAGCAGTTGCACGACGCGCCCACTGCCGGGCACTTTGGCACAGAGAAGACGATGGAATTAGTCGCCAGAGACTTCTGGTGGCCCAGAATGAGAGGGGAAGTCACGGACTACGTGGCGAGGTGCGACACCTGCCAGAGGGCCAAACCAGTACACAGACCGCCGGCGGGACTGCTGGAACCGCTGCAATCCCCGTTCGAACTATGGGAGAGAGTGGCCCTGGACTTTGTCACGGATCTGCCCAACTCGAGGGGCAAGACAGCAGTGCTAGTGGTGGTGGACTTGTTCTCCAAGATGGCACATTTCATTCCGTGTGCGAAGGTGGCCACGGCGGAACAAACCGCCAAACTGTTCATAGATCACGTGTTCAAGGTTCACGGTCTGCCGCGGTCTATACTGTCTGACCGGGGGCGGCAGTTCATCTCGAACTTCTGGCAGAAGCTGATGGGCTTCCTGAACGTCAAGATCAACCTGGCGTCGGCTAGACACCCGCAGACCAACGGGCAAGCGGAGCGGGTCAATGCCATCATGCAGCAGTACCTGAGATGTTATGCGAATCAACAGCCTGCAACGTGGGTGGATTACCTGCCCCTCGCCGAGTTCGCCTACAACAACACGAAGCACGTGTCCACGGGGGTGACGCCGTTCTTCGCCAACAACGGAAGGCACCCCAGAACCTTCCCGGGACTGGAAAGAATGGGGGAGGGGGAGCCGCAGACAGCAGACGCGTTCGCGTCGGAGTTGCAGGAGGTCCACGATCAGCTTCGGTGGCACCTGGAGCTGGCTAAACACGCATACAAGGTGCAAGCGGACAAACACAGGAGGGTTGGCGAAGAGATCCAAGTGGGAGACTGGGTCTGGTTGGCAGCCCACGCAGTGCCGGCCAGGTCGTTAGCGAAGAAGAAGCTAGGGCATAAACAACTAGGGCCCTACCAAGTCGAAGCGCAGGTCAACCCGGTGGCCTTCAGGCTGACGCTTCCGGAGGGATCCAGGATGCATCCGGTGTTCCACAGATCGGTGCTCACTCCATACAAGACACCGCACAGATTTCAGGAACCAGGAACGGCACCGAGTCCGCTCCGAGAGGGGACCGAGCAAGGGGGAGTGCCACAGGAGGAGCCCATCAACGAGGTCACAGAGATTTTGGACTCTAGATGGGGGGAAGAGGGAGTAGAATACCTTCTCGCCAGGGAGGGCACCCCGGCCAGTGCCAATTGCTGGGTGCAAGGTTACGCTTTGGAAGACCCTCTGCTCAAGGACGAATTTCATGCCCTCTTCCCACACAGGCCCATGCCAGCAGACTTTTTCGACGACTGGCTTTTCACACCGACGCTTTCAGCCAGCACGTTCCACGGGTTTGACTCGGAAGTGGAACATTCACTGGACACACACTCCCCGGAAGAATCACCCTCGGGATCGGCCTCGGATGCCTCGTATTGGTGGGACGATAGACCAGAGGAACAGTGGCGCAGGAAGTGGCTGGAGGTTCCAGGTCGAGCGACGGACCTGGGAACGACTGAGGCGGAGACGGCCGTGGACATGTACGGGGAGGATCTTGGGTTCGAGCACGGAGGCACAGAGATGGAAGCGGAGGTGACCGTTGTCGACGAGCGCAGGGAGGAAGAACCGGAAGTCTTCAGTTGGAGGCCCGCCAAGGGGAGCGAACTGTATCCGGCATTCGCCCCCATGACACTGCAGCACCCAGTACCCGCACCGGAAGGAGGGGAGGGGGGAAAGGGGGGCTTCGAGGGGGGGATGGATGTCAGGGGTTCAGGAGCAGAGGCGAGGGCAAGGGAGGAAACAGAGAGCGAGGGGGAGGAGTCCGAAGAAAAGATGAGTGATGACGACGACCCGAGATCTCCGAGTCTTTCCAGTGAATCAGAAGATTCACAGAAAGGAGCGCCAGTGGCCAGAGCAAGGGGGGAGCCTAGGGGGACACCCCAGGAAGAAGGGTCCAGAGGGGGTTCAGAGGGCAGCAGTTGGAAATCGGGGCCAGCGTCCCCAACAGAGCGCAGTGGAGAGGAAGGGCGCCAGGTATCGAGCTCCGGAAGCTCGCCGCAGGGGGGAGGGCATGAGTCAGGAGTGGCCACACCTCCATCGGGGAGCGAAGAAACGGTCAAGCGGAAAGTGGAAGGTTGGGCGCGCGCGCCAAGTTCAAATGCGCAGGAAGGCGGCGCAGTAAGCAGCCCGGAAAGGGAGCCAGGTCCTAAAGCCCGACGCAAGGAGACAGAAGGGTCCCGGGGTTCAGCGTCAGAAGAGTCCAGGAAGGAAGAGACCACGGGGGGCAGAGGGACCCAGAGAAGAACGGTCAGGCGGAAAAGGTGGAGTAAGGCTAGGGTATTAAGTTGGTGTACAGGGGGCGGAGACTCAGACGGAGCTTCGCCAGTCTAGCTTATAAGATGTAGAGCTGCACGCGGCAGCTTGGAAATGGAAACTGTAACTCAATAAAGACTTTTATAAAGTGAACGCTGGCTAGCGTGATCCTCGGTGAGCTAGGATCTGGGAGCAGCTCTGACAGTATGCCTCCCATTTCACCTTCCTCCTAGAAGCCAAAGGGGTCACCGACAAAGAAGATGCCAAGAAGAGGGCGATATTCTTCAGCGTCTGCGGAGAGGAGACGTTTGAAATCGCCCGGGCTCTCCTTGCGCCTGAAGACGTCGCTACTGTTCCATACAAAACAATAATGGAACGGCTGAAGGGGCACTTTTCGCCTCAGCCCTCAGTGGTGGCTCGTCGAAATGCCTTCTACGCAAAGCGGCAAGCCCCTGGGGAAACCATAACAGGGTTTGTGACCTCTCTCCGCCAAGCTGCCCGGTTCTGCAACTTCTCAGAATTGGAGAACATGCTTCGTGACCGCCTCGTCGGTGGCCTGAAGGATGAGAAGCTGCAACGACGCCTCTACGCCAAGAAGGACCTAACGTTCCAGGTCGCCCTGGAGGAAGCCCTGGCAACAGAAGCTGCCGAGAGGTCGATGCAAGAGGCACGAACCAAGCCTGCTGTCCGAACCGAGGGTCCACCACGAAGACCTCACCGACGACTCAGGATCTGACAGGGAGGAGGTGCACCGAGTACAGCAGCGCACTCAAGCAGCACACAGACCACAGCTGCCTCGACGAGAAGAAGGGAACTGCGCAAGCTGCGGGGAGAGTCACGAGAGGAGGACCTGCCGTTTCCGCAACGCAGAGTGCAGGCAGTGCAGAAAATTGGGACATATCGCCCGGGTGTGTCGGGCTCGGCCCACCCGACGCCAGGCATCAGATGACCAATCGAAGAGCTCCAGGTCCCAGGGCCCAACGCACCAAGGCAACTCGACAGAGCTCACAGACTTCCAGGTATACCAGTTGCCCCACCCCAATGTAGAGAAAATTTATGTAGAGGTACAGATAGAGGGGGCCCCGTGCCACATGGAGCTTGACATGGGTTCAACTCCATCCATAATCTCGGCAAGGACCTTAAAGAAACTGTGTCCTACTGGGGGTCCCAAACTCAGGCCGGCCCCATTCACCCTCCGGGACTTCCAGAAACGTAAGGTCCCCACAATGGGGGTGGGGACCTTCAGGGTGCAATATCGAGGGTGGACGCGGCAACTGGACTTGCTTGTGGTCAAGGGCCCCTACATTAGCTTACTGGGATTGGCATAGTTTGGACCACTGGGGCTAGCCGTCACCGGGGTGAACCACACTAGCTTACAAGTGGACGTGGACGCCATATGCAAGGAATTTCCTGTGGAGAGAATCAGAACCTACAGGGTTAAGAGGTTCTGTGTGACGTCTTACATTCTGAGGTGTGGTTGAGTTTACTGAGGGGAGTGTTTCCTGAGTTCAGTTCTGTTTCGTTTTTGCGGAGAGAGGACGCAAGATGTGTGAGTTGTCGCCCGGAGAGATTTAAGAGCTGTTTTTCTACATGAATAAAGACTTTTAGAAGATAAGGAAGACACCGTGCGTGAAAGCCTGATTTATGTTTACACACACGTACAGCAACAGTTTCTCGCTGCGTGCACTCTGCCCCCCCTGCCTAGGTCAGCTTCAGGCTTCCGAGCAGAGCTGCGCAGGGGAAGCGCTGGCTGGACGGCAGGGCAATTTGCCAAGATGCCAAGAGGTTATGGATGGTCAGAAACGCTTTGAAGCTGTTGCCAGACGTGCCGGTGTGTGGGAGCCAGCTGAGGAAAGGCTGCAGAGAGCTTGGAGCTGTGCCTAACGTTTGGAGGCAAGCTGACGACGCTGAAGCCAGCTTTGAGTCCTGCCTGAAGTTGAGAGAGGCAGACGAACTCAGCTGGGAGGAGCTGATCTGCTGGACCGGGAGCTGGAGAGCGGCTGTTTGTTTACGTGAGTACGCTGGGCCCCGGGGGAAGATGGCAGATGACCAAGAGGTGCTTGAAGCTCCGCTTGAGAAGCTTGAAGAGCTCACCACCCAGTCGTGGGAAACCTGGGTCAGGAGGGTGAGAGCCTGGTTTTGGGCAACTGGCCTGTGGGAAGTATGCAAGAAAGAGCCGTCCCAAGCCAAACCAGCTGCTGCTGAAAATGCACAACTGGTGGACAGAGATGCAGAAAAGCTGCAGTCTGCTTTTCTGGAGGAGAAAATGCAGAGAGAGAAAGCAGTGAGAGCTGAGATCTGCATGTTGAGAGCAAGCGTACATGCTAAGCTGTTGCCGCATTTGGAAGGCATTGAGTCGGCCTGTGAAGCCTGGAAAGTGCTGAGGGGTTTGTGTCAAAGCTCAGCAGGAGGCCAGGAGCAGGATGATGCCGAGTGCTCAGCCAGAAGCCCTGATTTTACAGCCTCACGGAGTGCTGTTGGAGGTGTCGGGGGGGGGGGCAGAGAAGCCCAAAAGCCAGTTTGGAAAAGTTTCCACTGTGTATGACGTGGGGAAGTGCCGTGTGCTGGTCCCGGGGGTAAGGTACCGTGAGTGTAGCAGAGTCCACACGAAGAGGGGCGAGGTCTGATGCAGAGAGCCGGGCGGGGAACAGGAACGCTGGAACAGAAGGCGGAGCAGGTAACAGGAACGCCGGATGGTCGGGAACAGGAGGCCGAGCATGGAACAGGAGTACTGGATAGTCAGGAACAGGAAGCCGAGCAGGGATCAAGAACACAGGAAGGTCCGTAGCCAACAACGACGTTGCTCCCGCAACCTGGGGCTGGCCTGACTGGGCTTTTATCCTCTTCTAAGGTCAGGGGCGGTCCCGACCCCCAGGAGCCCCGCCTCCTCTGGCCTTAAGGCGAGCACTCCTCCTGGGGGCAACCAGTTCCCTTCGCCTCTCTGCCCTAAGCCTCTGCAGATCAGGAGAGGCCGAAGGGTTACTGGGCCCTGGAGGAGGCTCACCTGTGGCCACTGAGTCATCCAGCACCTCTGGGGCCAGAATGGTTTCACCTGGTGCCTGCTCTTGAGTTTCCTCAGCATCTAGGCCTTGCCCCAGTTCAGCCGGCCCTGGAGGCGGGGACTCCTGTGCCGGCTGGGATTCCTCCGGATCGCTCTCAGACTCGGAATCCCAGGCCATCACACCATCCCCCCTCCCAGGCCCCCCCCTCACTTGAGGGTCCGGACCCGGCTTGCTGGGGTACGCCGCATGAAACTCTCGGATGCAGGCAGGCGCGTGGACGTTGGCCGCTGGTTCCCAGGAACGGTCCTCTGGCCCATACCCCTTCCAGTCAATGAGATACTGCAGCCTTCCCCTGCGGTATCGGGAGTCCAGAATGCGTTCCACCTCGTACTCAGGCTCTCCCTGCACCAAAACTGGCTGCGGTCGGGGACGGTTCGGGTGGAACTCGTCGGGTGGGGCCACCGGACTCAGAAGGGACCTGTGGAATACCGGGTGAACCTTCAGGTGTGCTGGCAACCGGAGACGGAAAGCTACAGGCGAGACCTGGTTCACGATAGGGAACGGGCCGGTGAACCGGGCGTCTAGCTTCCGCGAAGGTCGAGAAGGGTGGAGGTGGCGAGTGGAAAGCCACACCAGGTCACCGACGTGAAGTTCCGGCCCCACCTGGCGGTGGCGGTCGGCCTGGACCTTGTACGCCTCCTTGGCCTGGCGCAGCTGCTCCATCAACAGCTGTTGCTGGGACTGGAGCTCCTGAAGCCACTCTGTCACCGCAGGGACCGCAGATGCCGGCAGCACATCCGGAAACAACCGTGGATGAAAACCATAACTGGTTTGGAACGGGGTCTGCTGGGTGGACGCATTCACCGCGTTGTTATAAGCGAACTCCGCCAATGCTAGGTGGTCGACCCAGTCGTCCTGCTGGTAGCTGCAGTAACACCGGAGGTACTGTTCCAGCACCGCGTTCGCCCGTTCCGTCTGGCCATCCGTCTGTGGGTGGTAAGCAGATGAGAGACAGACCTCTGTCCCGAGGGCCTGGTGCAAAGCACGCCAAAACCGGGACGTGAACTGAACGCCACGGTCGGACACTACACGCTCAGGTAGGCCATGCAGGCGGAAGACATGCTGAAGGTACAGCTGCGCGGTTTCCTTAGCTGAGGGTACGGATGGGCAGGGGGCACAGTGCACCATCTTCGTGAAGTGGTCGGAGAAAACTAGAAGGCAGGTGCAGCCACGAGACAGGGGTAACTCCACTACAAAGTCCAAAGAAACTGTGTGCCAAGGACGTGGTGGAACCGGCAACGGCTGAAGAAGGCCGGGGGGTCGCCCGGTAGGCCCCTTGGCCCGCCTGCAGACGTCACAACCAGCGACGTAGCGAGCCACGGCGGCCTTCAAACGGGGCCACCAAAACTCACGGCTTACCAGATGGGTGGTCCGATACCGCCCAAAGTGCCCCGCCGCTGGCGCATCATGGGTCATCCGGAGAATCTCAGCCCGCAGTGGCCCTGATGGGATGTACAGGCGCCCGTGGTGCAGCAGAAGACCCTGATGCGAGACCAGCCCTGGATACTGAGGGCATGATCCTTCGGCCAGTTCCTGGAGTCGTTCCTGGGCCCAAGCGTCGACCCGCTGCTGTTCCCGCACCCGAGCCTGCAGTGGCTCAACCTCCTGGGTGGCCAGGAATGCAGCTGGTGGTAGGATCGTGGTGGGTGCTGCTTGCTGAACCGTGTCTACGTTGTCTTCGGGTTTCCGGGACAGGGCATCCGCCTTCTGGTTTTGGGAGCTAGGGATGTAGCGGATCCGGAACTGGAACCGGGAAAAGAACAACGCCCACCGGATCTGCCTTTGGTTCAGCTTGCGGGTGGTCTGGAGGTATTCCAGGTTCCGGTGGTCGGTTCTCACCTCCACCGGGTGTCGTGCTCCTTCAAGATGATGGCGCCAAACCTCAAAGGCCACCTTGATGGCCAGTAGTTCCCGCTCCCACACGGTATAGTTACGCTCCGCTGGGAGGAGCTGGCGGGAATAGAAGGCGCAGGGTAAAAGTGGCGCTTCCGGTCCGTGCTGCTGAGACAAGACGGCACCGAGAGCCGTACTGGAGGCGTCAGTCTCTACCACAAAGGGTCGAGAAGGATCCGGATGTTGCAAGATTGGCGCTCTCTGGAAACAGGCCTTCAACCCTTGAAATGCCTCCTCCGCCTCCTTGTCCCAGGAAAACGGCGTCTTGGGGCGCAGTAGTCGGGTCAACGGGGTGGTGCGGTGAGCATAGTCCGCAATGAAAGTCCGGTAATAGTTGGCGAACCCCAGGAAACGCTGTAGGTCCTTGCGGTTCCGAGGTGCCGCCCATTCTCGAACCGCTGCCACCTTCCCAGGATCCATCTGCACCCCACCTGGTGAGAGTCGGTGACCCAGGAAGTCCACTGACCGCTGATGAAACTCGCACTTGCTGAGCTTTGCATACAGACGATGCTCGCGCAAGCGCTGCAGCACGGTCCGGACATGGCCTTCGTGGCACGCCGGGTCACGGGAGTAAACCAGAATGTCATCCAAGTACACCACCACGTACTTGTCTAGTAAGTCCTGGAACACGTGGTTGATGTACCGTTGGAACACAGCAGGCGCGTTGCACAAACCAAAGGGCATAACCAGGTATTCGAACTGTCCGTACCGGGTCCCAAATGCGGTCTTCCACTCATCCCCGGCGCGGATCCGAATCAAATTGTAGGCACCCCGGAGATCTAGCTTGGTGAACACCTGCGCCCCTTGCACCCGCTCCAGTAGCTCCGAAATAAGGGGCAAGGGGTACCGGTCTGGGATGGTAATTTTGTTCAGGGCCCGGTAATCATGGCAAAGGCGGAGCTCCCCACATTTCTTTTTAACAAAGAGCACTGGTGCAGCAGTGGGCGAGGTAGAAGGCCTAATGAACCCACGCTCCAGGTTCTTGCGCAAGAAGTCCTGTAAAGCCTCGCGCTCTGGCTCTGTTAACGAGTATAAGCGACTCACCGGTAGAGGCGCTCCGGGCTGGAGGTCTATGCCACAGTCAAAGGACCGATGCGGCGGCAGCTGGTCTGCCCCCCGTTCCTCAAACACGTCGTGATATTCCCGGTATTCAGCGGGGAGCGTTGCAGCAACCTCCTCAGTGGGCGCAGCTGCTAGCATCTCAGTCTCAGCAGGAGAACTGGGGTCTGGGAAGTGTACAGTCCGTTTGACCCAGTCGATCCGCACATTGTGAGCCTCCAGCCAGTCCATCCCAAGCACCAGGGGGAACCGGGGCATGGAGGCAATATCCAGAGTTCGCATCTCACGGTGCTGCTGGAGGCACAGGACCAGGGGCTGGGTCTCCTGAGTGACGGCACCCGAACGCAGGGGCCGTCCGTCGATTGCCTCCACCTGCACCGGTTCTGGCTTGTTCCGAAGTGGCACCCGATGCTGGGCAGCAAAAGCAGCGTCCATATAAGAGTGGGTTGCGCCCGAATCCACCAGCGCATGGGTAAGAATCCATGGCCCTCCTGGAGGGTATAGATGTACCGGAACCATAAGGTGTTGTAATTCAATTGGTGCGGCCCCATTCTGTGCTGTTTGGGACCCCAGGTAGCCAGGGCCATCAGCTACTGGGGTTTGGTGGTTTCCCTGCGGCTGGCGTTTCTCAGGACAGGACCTTGCATAGTGTCCGCTTCCGCCACAATAGAGACATAGATTCCCCTCCCGACGCCGCGACTTCTCTGCGGGGGAGAGGCGTGGCCGCACTGCCCCAAGCTGCATAGGTACCTCCAATGACTTAGCTGGGCCCGTGGGGCTGCTGGTAGACACTGGGGCCAAGAACTGGAGGTGCCGGCGGTCCCGAGCCTGACGCCGGTCCTCTAGCCGATCGTCAATCTGTAGACTCCATTGAATAAGAGTGTCTAGCGTGGTGGGGCGTTCCATTGTGGCCAGCTGGTCCAGTATCTCATCTGAAAGCCCCTCGAGATACTGGTCCCGGAGAGCCGAGTCGTTCCAGGTCAAGTCCTGTGCCAGCAGCCGGAATTCTGTGGTGTATGCGGCCACCGTGGTCTTGCCCTGCCTCAACCGCCGAATCGCCCGGTTGGCTTGACTCTCCTTCTGGGGGTTGCCGAACGCGGCCTCCAACAGATTGCAAAACCCCCCATAGTCTGTCAGCAAGGGGGAGTCTTGCCTGAGCAGCGGCACCGCCCACTTGGCCGCCTGGTCCTTTAACAAACTAATCAAAAAATGCACCTTGGTGCGGTCGTCAGGGAAATTCCGGGCGCGCCCCTGAATATACAGCTTGGCCTGGGCAAGGAACATGGGAAAGCTGGCCGGGGCCCCATCAAATTTCTCAGGCAAAGCCACTGGGTACTTGCCAGAAGCCGGGGCGTCGGCCCCAGGAGCCAGTAGGGCGTCCAAACGCTGCTGCAGTGCCGTAACCGCGTTACTGAGATGCTGCACGGTGTGCCTCAAAGCCTGGTTCTCCTGGGCTATTGCCAACGGTGTAGCCGCTTGGTCGGCCATGGCCTCTGACTCTTCCCGAACGCACCCCTACGAAGGGGGAGTGCGGGTGTGGCGGGAGCAAACTGTGCTGGTCCCGGGGGTAAGGTACCGTGAGTGTAGCAGAGTCCACACGAAGAGGGGCGAGGTCTGATGCAGAGAGCCGGGCGGGGAACAGGAACGCTGGAACAGAAGGCGGAGCAGGTAACAGGAACGCCGGATGGTCGGGAACAGGAGGCCGAGCATGGAACAGGAGTACTGGATAGTCAGGAACAGGAAGCCGAGCAGGGATCAAGAACACAGGAAGGTCCGTAGCCAACAACGACGTTGCTCCCGCAACCTGGGGCTGGCCTGACTGGGCTTTTATCCTCTTCTAAGGTCAGGGGCGGTCCCGACCCCCAGGAGCCCCGCCTCCTCTGGCCTTAAGGCGAGCACTCCTCCTGGGGGCAACCAGTTCCCTTCGCCTCTCTGCCCTAAGCCTCTGCAGATCAGGAGAGGCCGAAGGGTTACTGGGCCCTGGAGGAGGCTCACCTGTGGCCACTGAGTCATCCAGCACCTCTGGGGCCAGAATGGTTTCACCTGGTGCCTGCTCTTGAGTTTCCTCAGCATCTAGGCCTTGCCCCAGTTCAGCCGGCCCTGGAGGCGGGGACTCCTGTGCCGGCTGGGATTCCTCCGGATCGCTCTCAGACTCGGAATCCCAGGCCATCACATGCCGTTTCAGAGGGGGCGGAGCTGGCCCGGAAGCTTTGTTAGCTGAGAGCTCACCCCAGTGTTTTTCCACTCGTCGCTGCTACGTTTGCAATTCTCCTGACCATCTGCGTCGCAACTGCCCACAGAGAGCAAGGGAGACAGGGCAGGATGTCTCCAAGGTCGTTTCCCTTGGGAATCAGCCGGGTTTCCATGGCAACCAGTCCAGCAGAGGAGGCAGGCGTGGGAAGTCACAGAGAGGACGTGGCTCAGAGGAGGAAGACGGCGCTTATCAGCTAACTGCATCCATGGCGGTTGTAGAGGACACCTGCAAAGGCCCCAAGGACGGGGGCAGCGAGACGTTTGTTGCGATGGCAGCTTGGAAGGACAGCTGCAGTGAGAGCAACGTGATACGTTGGATTATTGACAGTACTGTCAACAAACATCTGATAACTGAGACACCTGGTGTTGAGATGTGGGACTGCAAACCTGTTTTGGCTGGGAAGACAGTGTGTTTTGCAGACAATTTACAAAAGCCATTGTCTAAAGTTGGACATGTTTATGTTTCTGTTTTGCAGGCGCAGCTGCGAGTCTACGTGGCACCGGGGATACAACATTGTGTTTTATCTGTACCTTGTCTCTTACAGGAGGGGTATAAGGTTTGCTTTGAGAAGGATGTCTGCACAATTTCCAGAGGGGGGAAAGTCCTGATCAGTGTTCCAAAAGGGCACAACGGCTTTTTTGTTCTTGAATCACCTCTGGAGGGTAAAGGGTGTACTGAGAAAGTACAGGCAAAGTCTGCAAATGTTCATGCTCATGTTTCATGTGCTTGCGTGTGGCACAAGAAAATGTCACATGGTTCCTGTGAGGATACCCAGATGCTATCGGAGTGCACTAAAGGGTGCAAAATAAGGGAATGTGGTAAACCCCTAAGGTGCAGGGCTTGCAGAAAAGCCAATGTAAAAGGGTGTGGTTTTCCCAGAGTGGAGAGGGTGGCCACAAAGCCTTTTGAGCTTGTGCACACAGACCTTTTTGGGCCCATGCAAAAGCAGAGTCTTGGCAGGGCCAGGTTTGGGCTGACGCTGCAGGATGATTTTAGCCAGGTTGGCTGGTTTTATCCTCTGAAACGGAAAGAGGATGCAACGCAACTGATCAAAGATTGGATTGCGGAGGTGGAACAAAGGTTCTCCACCAAGGTGCAGGGGTTCCAGAGTGACCGAGGGTCGGAGGTCACTGGGTCTGCTCTGCAGAAATTCTTTCGCCAGAAAGGGATACGTCACAAGGTGACTTCTCCTCAGGAGAAGGGAGTGGCAGAGCTTAGGAGCAAAGCTCTGGTTCAAGCAACAGAGATTCTACTGAATGACTCTGGTTTGCCTCAAAGCTTTTGGGGGGAAGGAATTAAATTTGTAAATTTCACGAAGAATAGGTCCTACAATTCAGTGGTAGGTGACACCCCGCATTTTATGCTTTACGGAGAGAAGCCGAACCTGCATTTCCTCCGTGTATTTGGATCGAAAGCTGTGGTGTCGGTACCGAAGTTTCTGCAAGAGCAGGGTGGTCCAAAGGTCCAGGAAATGATCTTCTGTGGGTATGATCCTGCAACAAATGGGTGGAAGTTTGCATACCCAGAGGGTGATCAGACCAAGCTTCTGGTCAGCAAGCATGCTGAGTTCTGTGAGCAGGATGGTTGGGCAAGGCGCAAAGTGAGCCCTGACGTTCACTCAGATTGTCTATCTGAATCTGAGGAGGAAGGAGAGCTAGAGGCTGAACCTGAAAATGAGGACCAGGTCCAGGATCAAGGTCCGGAACAGGTTTGGGCATCTCCACGGGTTGTTAAAGGAGTGTCCAAAAGTGAGCCTTCATCTCCTGTTAGCATAATGGAGAAAGCTCACAGATGGGTCAAGTCAGAGGGGGAGTCGTCTGGTGAAGAAGACGCACTTGCTGGCCCCAGTGGGTCAGAAGAAGCACCTGAGTTTGTGCCCAGGCGTTCATCTCGGGAAACAAAGGGAATTCCACCTGAAAGGTATGAAGCCACTAGTGTTTGGGTTGGTGTGGCTGGGTGCGAATCTGAGATTTGTGAGGAGGTTCAACAGGTGCCTGACGAAGACGCCAGGAAGAGGCGCAAGGCAATGGGGAAGGTGTTGAACTCTCAAGGGTCTGTAAATATGTGTGTCCACAACTCCTCTCAGATTGTAAGGCGAGAGGGGGTGTGGAGAGAATCAGAACCTACAGGGTTAAGAGGTTCTGTGTGACGTCTTACATTCTGAGGCGTGGTTGAGTTTACTGAGGGGAGTGTTTCCTGAGTTCAGTTCTGTTTCGTTTTTGCGGAGAGAGGACGCAAGATGTGTGAGTTGTCGCCCGGAGAGATTTAAGAGCTGTTTTTCTACACAAATAAAGACTTTTAGAAGATAAGGAAGACACCGTGCGTGAAAGCCTGATTTATGTTTACACACACGTACAGCAACAGTTTCTCGCTGCGTGCACTCTGCCCCCCCTGCCTAGGTCAGCTTCAGGCTTCCGAGCAGAGCTGCGCAGGGGAAGCGCTGGCTGGACGGCAGGGCAATTTGCCAAGATGCCAAGATTTCCGGGGGTTTTCGATGGGAAATTGGGACAGTATACGCCCCCTCATTGCTCTACAGCTTGACCCCGCAGTACGACCTGTCAGGCTCAAGGCCCGCTGGGTCCCGTTTGCCCTGAAACCTCGTATAGACGAGGAATTGGACCGGCTCGTGGAGCAAGGAGTGCTGGAGCCTAATGCCCCCTGGGAAACCCCAATCCTCACACCCGTCCAGCCTAATGGTACAAATGTACCATAAACAAGGCCCTCACGGCCCATGCATACCCAGTGCCAGTGGTCAGCCATGTCCTTGCCACCCTGGCTGGGTCAAAATTTTTTGGCAAGCTGGACTTGGCCCAAGCATATCAACAGCTGCCACAGCAGAGGCACAGACGACTGTGACGCACAGAGGAGCGTTCAGGGTAAAGCGGCTGCAATTCGGTGTCAGCGTGGCACCAGGAATATTCCAGAATCTAATGGACTCTCTCCTTAAAGGGATTCCTGGCGTCACCCCCTTCTTCGATGATGTGTTGATTGCTTGGCTCACACCAGAGGAGTTTGAGGACCGCCTCCGCACCGTTCTGCAGCGTTTCCAGACGGCGGGTCTCAAGGTGAAGCGGGAAAAATGTCTACTAGGATTGCCTCAGGTGGACTTTCTGGGATTTATGGTGGACGCAGAAGGGGTCCACCCAACTGGGGACAAGGTACGGGCCATTTGTGATGCCCCAGCGCCCAAGAGCAAGACTGAACTTCAGGCCTTCTTGGGACTATTGAACTTTTACCATTCCTTCCTTCCCCACAAGGCGGCGGTAGCGGAGCCCCTACACAGACTCCTGGACAAGCGGGCTCCTTGGGTGTGGGGCCAGCGCCAGGAGGCCGCATTCCAGGCAGTCAAGGACTTGCTTGTCTCAAACGCGGTCTTGGCACACTTCGACGAGAGGCTGCCGGTGGTGCTAGCATGCGACGCCTCGCCCTATGGCATCGGCGCTGTCCTGGGACTCCCGGATGGAAGAGAGGTACCGGTGGCATACTTTTCCCAGACACTCAACGCAACCGAGCGGAACTACGTACAAATCGACAAGGACAAGGAGACCAAACGGCCCCATCACAGCCAGCATCATTGGAACACAAGCCAGAACCTGAACCCCGGACCAGGGAACACCCCAGGCTGCAACGCACACGTAGGCCGTCGGTGTACCTTGAGGACTATGAATGCAACCTCCCGGACAGGACTGGAACTTAGAGGGGAGGGGTGTTATAGAATCATAGAATCATAGAGTTGGAAGAGACCACAAGGGCCATTGAGTCCAACCCCCTGCCAAGCAGGAAACACCATCAGAGCACTCCTGACATATGGTTGTCAAGCCTCTGCTTAAAGACCTCCAAAGAAGGAGACTCCACCACACTCCTTGGCAGCAAATTCCACTGTCGAACAGCTCTTACTGTCAGGAAGTTCTTCCTAATGTTTAGGTGGAATCTTCTTTCTTGTAGTTTGGATCCATTGCTCCGTGTCCGCTTCTCTGGAGCAGCAGAAAACAACCTTTCTCCCTCCTCTATGTGACATCCTTTTATATATTTGAGCATGGCTATCATATCACCCCTTAACCTCCTCTTCTCCAGGCTAAACATGCCCAGCTCCCTTAGCCGTTCCTCATAAGGCATCGTTTCCAGGCCTTTGACCATTTTGGTTGCCCTCCTCTGGACACGTTCCAGTTTGTCAGTGTCCTTCTTGAACTGTGGTTATGTACTGAGTTGAATAGGATCCAAGCTGCAGCAGTCTGATTGGTCCTAGAACAATAGGCTCCAAAATGCAGCAGTCTGATTGGTCCTAGAACAATAGGATTCAGAATGCAGCAGTCTGATTGGTCCTAGAACAATGCAGCAGTATGATTGGTTGGCAGGAGCCACCCAATCCAGCTCCAGATAGAAGTGAATCCACAACCTGACTGGCCTACAGCAGAATTCCGGAATTAGCCAATCACGTGCAGCCCATTGTGTAAATAATGTATATAAAGCAGATACTTTGAGGGGACTTCCATTCCCTCCTCACCACCATGAGCTGAATAAAGAGCATGAAATCCACTCTCGACTCTGAGTATATTTCAATTGGGTAGAAAGTCTAAATTTCAACAGAAAGTCATCTGACCATCAGAGGCAAGCAGAAACTTAATACTCCCTCCATCCTTCCTCCTATGACTAGGCGGACAATGACCTTTTAACACACTGAAAGCTCCCAAGTCCAAAAGGTGTGAAGGGGGCCAACTCCCACTTGCATGGGCAAAGGCACTTTATCTGCGACTGGTGCCACCCACCCAAGCCACTGTTTGAACGGCTGAGATGTAGGAAACATCACAATATCATACTCTGGGAAGGTACTGTCAGTACAGGACTGGACCAGAGCAGGCAGTCTGAATTGTCAACCATTTTGCATTCTATATTCCCTATCTTTTAAACAACCCTCGTTTGTTGCGGTTGTTGCGGCAGTTTTGCGGCTCTTAAAAGCCAGAAGGGTACTAGCAGCAGGACCAACCTACACCCCTCAGCTGTTTAGAACCTTCCTTAGGCACAATTTATGCATGATCTTTGTTTTGCAGCCTTTTCAGAGCATGAGGTTAATCCCCTGTTCTCCTTGTTTTCCTAAAGAAAATGAGATTTTCAATGTTTCTGGGGGGGTTTCAAAATTTTTTATTGATTTTCCAGCTCCGAGACAGAGCACTCTGCATTTTTTGCCATTTGGGTGCAATCAAACTGCAGATTCTGAACTACACATGGGCTGATACCCCGGGATGCACCACTGAATTGTTCTTCAAAAATCTGTGCTTTCTTATTTCTTCACCTTTTTGTTTCCTCATCGTCTTTTACAAAGGAAATGGGGCTGCTGCAGTTGGACAGTTGCCTTACTTGGTCATATGGCCCAAATGGTTGGAGGCCCATGGTCTTAAAGCTTAAGACATGCCTGCAAGGAGTCCCCGCCTCCAAGGCCGGCTGAGCTGGGGCAGGGCCTTGAATCTGAAGCGCCTGCACCTGTGCCGGATCCTCAGGAGCAGACACCAGATGAATCCACTCTGGCTCCGGAGGTGATTGAGGACCAATTGCCTACAGGTGCGCCTCTCCCAGCCCTGTCAGGGGAAGGTGAGCCTCCCCCTGGGTCCAGTAATCCTCCAGCCTCTCCTGAGCTGCAGAGGCTCAGGGCAGAGAGGCAGAGGGAACTGGGTTCTCTCAGGAGGAGTGCTCGCCTTAAGGCCAGGAGAGGCGGGTCACCTGTGGGCCGGGACCACCCTTGGCCTCAGAGAAGATAAAGGCCAGTCAGCCCGGTCCCAGGTTGCGGGAGCAACGTCGTTGGAAACCTGTTTCTGCCAGCACCCAGACCTGTTCTTCCAGAGTTCTCGACCTTGCCCGGCCCCTCGCTTTGGACCCCGCTTCGCCCTTGGGTGGACAGTCTCCAGAGCCTCGACCCAGGACCGGACTCTGACCACACCTCACTGTAACCTCCCCCCGGGACCAGCACACAGGGAATGGTTGGGGCCACCCAGCAGGCAGAGGCAGAGGAACCCCAGACTTCGGGAAATGGGGAAGCCTGGCTGGTGGTGAACCAAGGCAACAGCCAGGCGGGAGCACTTCCGGGGTGGCGCCACCGGCAATGGCGGACTCCCTCTGAAACGGAGGGACAAGCTCTGCGCGAAACGGGTCTTTCCCGCTACGGCGAAGCGGGGACCCTTTAGAAATCACAGGCGGATGAAGCCTGTGACCTTGGGACTCGGTGGGCACCCTTAGCGCCCCCCCAACCCGCAAAGGAGCCCAATAACGGGCTCCGAAGCGAAGAGGGGGAAGTGGCGCGGTGCTGAGAGTCTACTGCTATTTCCGTGGAGCGAAGCCGCACAGCCGCTGCCGGAGAGCGCTGCCTTCTTCTTGGACAATTTGGATTCTAAAAAGAACCACCTAAACTTGGGAAAATCGAACCACAATTTAAGGAACTGGAAAAAGAAAGGAATTGGACTCAAAAATGCATTACAATTCGGTACTGAAACGGAAAGGTCTAACAGGAAGTCAACCTTCCGTTTTTTTGTAATTTGAACAAAGCAAAGACAAAGTAAACTAGAGTTTTGAAAATCATTTTAAAGGAGTGGATTTCATCATCTAAAATAGCTGAACCCCCCCTTCAGCAGCAGGAGGAGAAGGGGGTGCTTTCTTTGGACTGTTTTATCCTGCAGAAGTAAGTTTAAAACAAAGTAATTTTCCACCCTCCTGACCCAGGGAGCGGGGTGTCAGGACTGACGTTTGAAGCTCATTGACCAGGACAGAAGCTGTTTGACAGATAGTTAAAAGAAGAAAAAAAAAGCTGCGATTCCACTGTTTCTTTTTGCAACTTAAAAATAACAACGATTGACAAAGTATCTAAAAGTAAAAGAAACTTTGGGGCTGGATTTGTAACAGAAGTTTTCCCTCTAGGGGGAGATAGTGAAACTGTAACTAGGGATTTTCCAGCCGTTACAGTATAACCTGTGGGAATTGAATGGTGACCTTGAAGGACAATGTACTCAGAAATGTTGTTGTGCGCTTTTCTCAAAACAAATGCTCTACTGGAAGAATTCCATGAGGGAATGAATTTGATGACTGACTTGGTTGGGAATCTTAAGCAGACTGTGGGAAATCTTGGACAGGCAGTAGAAAAAAAGTATGGAGTTTACCCAGGATTTATACCAAGATTGTGCCTTGTTAGAACAGATGAAAGAAGAGGATTCTGCTGAATCTTGGGAGTCAGAAATGGAGCCACAGACGGAGGTTGCGGCCGTGCAGGAACATGAATCTTTGGAATTGGCAACTGGCTTTCGAAAAAATCAGACTCGGAAAGAAGAAGTTTGGATTGGACTGGAAATGGGGGGTTGGATTGACCCCCCTGAGCAGGGACATATGGACTTTCCGAGTTTGGTAGTGGACTGTGAGAGGCTTGGAGATATGGGGATTCCAAAGTTTGGAGGGGCTTTGAAACATGCTTTTAAGTACTACATGGAGCTCAGTTTGGACTGTGGAAAAGGGACCTTTTGGTTGGAAGGAGGTAAAAGCATTATTAAATTGGAGATCACACGAGTGAAAAGAAAATATGAAGAAAAACAGTGGAAGGGAAGTGGAAGAGATTTAAGAGCCTCGGATATAAGATCACCAGGTTAATGTGCCAGTTTAATGGGATAAATGGACTGACAAACCCGGGACCTGGGGGATGGGACGTTGGATGAAGATTTTCTTTATCTTTTTTTTTATTTTTTGTTATTAGGATTATCCTACATAATTGATGAATACTAGATGGATGCATGAAATGAAACTGCTTGGCTCTGGTATAAAAGTTTAAGGGATTAGGAAAGAATATAATGGTTAAGAGAAGTTATTAAAAATAAGATTTAGGTTAGACTTCCGGAGGCGGCGCCATCGGCAATGGCGGAATCCCTCTAAGTCGGAGGGAGAAGCTCTGCAGAAATCGGGTCTCCCTGCTACAGCGAAGCGGGGGACCCTTCCGAAAACCGCAGGCAAGGGAAGCCTGCGACCGTGGGACTTGGCGGGCACCTTTTGCACACACACACACCCCCCCCCCCCCGTTTGGTGAAGGGACTCGTAAAGAGTCCCGGAACGAGACGGGTGTGTGGCGCGGTGCTGAGAGTTGATCGCTACTTCTGCGGAGTGAAGCTGCACAGCTGATGCCGGAGAGCGCTGACCTTTTTCCTTTGAAATTTCGGCTTTCAAACTACAACCCGTGAGTAAGACTTTCTAAGAATCGGGAGATCAAAGGATTGGTTTGCCTTTGATCGACGCAACGAACTTGAATTTGGCACTGAAGCGGGAAGGCGCAAAAAGGAAGTCCGTCTTCCGGTTTTGTAAACAGGATTAAAGCAAAGACTTTTGAAGCTAGAGCTGGAGAAGCAGAACTAAGAGGAGTTAAATTTTAGTGCCAGATACAAGAACTCCCTCTTAGAGTGAGGGGGAGAAGGAAATTTTGGACTTGAGGATAAGAAAGTGAGGAAAAAGACCACTGCTTAATCCCTGATATTGGTCTGCCAGAGACAGTAAGAAAGTGTTGCACCGTTTATAAACATTTGTAACTGTTTGTGAACACTCTGCATTTGAACTGGAAAGGACTCTTTGTAACTGTTGCCTTTTATTGAAAAAGTGAAAGTTAAAAAGGGCAGGACTGCTTTTGGAAAAAAGTTGCCCTGAAAGTAACATTGTTGCCAAGGTGCTCCCCTAGAGGAGGCCTGGGATATAGCTGGGGATTTTCCATTACAGCTGGCCTGGAAACTTTCTCACCAGAAAAGAAATTTGACTGTGTGAGTGCCCTTGAATTCTAAAGATAAAGTAATGGATCAGGAAAAACCCCAGCCTTCAAGGATAAAAACTAGACTGCAGCAACGAAGACAATCAATAGTAGTGCCTCCTGTCCTAGAAAAAGAAGATACTGGGCAGCCTGGAGCAAAAAGTACGGGCTCTGAAGAGACACTAAATGCATCATTAGACAAAATATTTGGAGCTTTGGAAAAATTGTCAGCTAAAATTGACTTAAATACTACAACTATCAGCTCCAATACTCAGGCCATTGATCGATTGTTGCAGGAATCTAAATTGACAAGGAAAATTGCCGACAAAGCTAAAGAAAAGGTGCTGGCGGTAGAAGGAAAATTACAGCCAATTAATAAACAATTAGAAGACCATAAGGCACAACTGTCCTTAATCGAATTGAGAGATAAACAGGCTAATTTAAGGATCAGGGCGGTACCGGAATTGGAAGAAGGCAAGCTGAGTGACTTTCTTACACAGGAATTTGAAGAATTCTGGGGCCTTGATCCAGAGAAAGATTTCAAGATAGTGACAGCCTTCAGACTTGGCAAAGGGAATAAAGGGGGAAGAAAGAACAAGGTAAGAGATTGTTTGATTACACTCAGATCTAAAGAAGAGAGGGACAAAATACTGGGCCTACATTACCAGAAATCATTGGAAATAGAGGATTCAAAGCTACCATTGGGACTGGACAAACCAGAAGTGATACCACCCACAGACCAAGAACAAGCACTGGGAGCAGTCGGAGGAGAAGCAGAATAACCATACAATGTCTCTGCAGGTACTAAGTTGGAACATTCGAGGTTTGAACTCCCCCGATAAGAGGAAAAGAATCTTTCATCTATTGAAAAAGGAAAAATTGGACTTGGTATGTTTGCAAGAAACCCATGTGACTAGAACACACAGGAAAGTATTAATTAACAAAAGATTAGGACAAGAATTTATTTCATCAGACAAAGTTAAAAAGAGAGGAGTGGTGATTTACGCAAAAGAAAGTTTATCACCTAAATTTGTCTTTAAAGATGACCAAGGAAGATTTGTGGCTACTGAAATACAATTTCAAGGTGAGAAATTCTTGATAGTAGGGATATATGCACCAAATGAGGGGAAATCAGACTTTTATAAGAAACTGCATGAGACATTGTTCCCAGTAAAGGCTACGGAACTGTTGTTCTTCACAGTTTGGACTTATCGATACAGAATGTGCTTTACGTGCCAGACGCCAAGCATAATCTGCTGAGCGTTGGACAGCTGAATGAGCGGAACATTGACGTGTCCTTCAATAACAAGAAGTGCATCATCACAAAGTAAAATGATTATGTATTGCATGCTGAATATGTTGATCGATTGTTTGTTTTGTATTATGATGATGTTGAAAAGGATGACACTTGTTGCATTGCAGGTTCTAACAAAAGTTTGCATGCAGAATGTATTCATGATTTTCACCGAAAATTTGGTCATTTGCATTTTGAGGCAGTATCTAAAATGCCTGCCTTGGTTGAAGGTATGACTATTAAACCCTGCAGGTACCACATGAAGTGCAAAGCATGCGCAGCAAACAAGGTGAAAATGGCTGCGAAAGGTAAGGTGTCTAGTAGGCAAGCTACGGAACCATACCAGGTTGTTCATGCTGATTTGGTTGGTCCACTAGCGCCCTCTTTGGGTGGAAATAGGTACTTCATGGTTCTCATTGATGCATTTTCTAGATATATTTTTGTGTACAATCTCAAGCAGAAATCAGAGGCTTTTCCTAGGTTCAAGGAATTCTGTGCTTGGTTGGAAAATGTGCATGGTAAGAAGATAAAGACTCTTTTCAGTGATCGCGGGGGAGAATTCACTTCTCAGCAGTTTGAAGCTTTTCTGACTGAGAAAGGAATTCAACACGATTTGTCTAATCCTCGCTCGCCATGGCAGAATGGACTTGCGGAACGGGCAAATCAGACATTGCTTCAAGGGTTAAAAACCTTGCTGCATGATGCCAATCTTCCAGAGAGTTATTGGGCCGAATCTCTCTCGTGTTTTGTTTACAGTTACAATCGCAGGTTATCTTCAGCGATTGGTTGTACCCCCTATGAGAAGATGTTTGGCAAAAAGCCATACATCAAACCCATGAAGATTTTTGGTTCTGACATGTGGGTTCACTCACCACAAAACTCCAAGTTAGACAAGCGTGGATTGCATGGTATCTTTCTAGGTTATCAGAAAGGGTCTTACAGAATAATGATGACTGACTCTAAGACAATTAAGCTCACGAGAAGTGTTGAGTACAATGCAAAGTGGGGGGAGAATGTGGGAATTTTCCAATGTTATCCTGATGACGGTGATGAGACTGAGGATAGTCAAAAGCAACCACAACAACCCACTGATGAAGGTTCTGAGTCTGAATCTGAAACTGAATCGGGTGATTCAGAGGATTTCAAGAGTGCGAAAGCCTCTATGCGACCCTCTGAAAGCTCTGATCAAGAATTGGAGGAACCATTGTTCACAATAGGTCGTTTTTCTCCTAAGAAGGAAGAGGAGAGTGTTGAAGACTTAAGGCTAATTCGTAGGTCACAGAGAGCCACAAAAGGCAAACCTCCAAAGAGATTTGCTGATGAATTTGCTACGATAGCAGTAACAGCTGTAAAAAGCTCCAAGAAGGTATTTGAACCTTCAAGTTTCCAAGAAATCCAGGGTTTGGATTCAAAGGAAGCTGAGCCATGGTTAAATGCCATGAAGGCTGAGCTTGATTCCTTAGAAAGGAACAAGACATGGGAGCTAGTTCCAGTAGTTCCAGGAATGAAACTGCTTGGAAGCAAATGGGTCTTCAAAGCGAAGACAGATCAAAATGGCAAGATAGTCAGACACAAAGCCAGATTGGTAGCCAGAGGTTTTGCACAGGTACCAGGTGAAGACTATCACGAGACCTACTCACCCACAGTGAGGTATGAAAGCATTAGGCTTATGCTCAAGCTAGCTGCAGAGGAAAGTCTACACATTAGTCACCATGATATTAATACAGCTTTTCTGTACGGATCTCTGGATGAATCACTTTATATGCTTCCACCTGATGGCGTACAGGTAAAACAGGGATTTGTTTGTGCTCTGAAGAAATCCCTTTATGGTCTCAAACAAAGTGCACGGTGTTGGCACACAAAACTCACTGAAGTATTGTTTTCTCTAGGTTTTCAGCAAGGGAAAGCTGATCCATGTGTATTTGTCAAAGAGGAGGGGCAAAAGAAACTGTACTGTTTGTTTTATGTTGATGATTTATTATTCTTTTGGAAAGATGTCACAATGTACAATAACGCCCTAGCTCAACTGAAAGAGCACTTTGACATGAAAGATCTTGGCGAGGTAAACAACTACCTATCTCTGGAAATAGAGAGAGATCAAGATGGTAACATTCTAGTACACCAGTCACGGAAAATTGCTGATGTGTTAAGCAAACTAAACCTGATGGATGCTAACCCTGTAGACACACCGATGACAACAGGTTATCAGGTAGATGACACTGAAGAAGCATTTTCTGACACTACACTGTACAGAAATGTGCTAGGCAAGCTAAACTTCATTGCCAGATGTTCAAGACCAGACATTGCTGTTAGCTGTAATTTGCTAAGCAGACAAGTCAACAATCCTAGTGTCAAGAATTGGAAAGCTCTGAAACGCATAGCGCGGTATTTGAAAGGCACTATGCATTACAGACTGAGACTTAACAATCAGAAGTCTGGTGGTCTTGAGATATTTGCAGATGCAAGTTTTGGAAGTGACACTACAGACAGGAAAAGTACGTCTGGAGTTTGCTACATGTACAATCATGGTCTGTTTGATTGGTCATGCAAGAAGCAAACAACAGTTAGCTTAAGTACTTGTGAAGCTGAACTGAATGCACTGTCTTATTCACTTAAGGATTGTGAATGGTTAGTACAATTGTGCAAAGATATGAAAATTCCTGTCAAATGTCCAATCCAGGTTTACCAGGACAACAAAGCATGTTTGGCTTTGCTGAATTCTGAAGGTTGTAAGCAAAGCACAAAGCACTTGCAATTAAAGTTGCAGCATGCTAGGGAATGTATTCAGAAGGGACTCGTAACGGTGTCCTATATGCCAGGTAATGAAATTCCTGCTGATGTATTGTCCAAGATTGTATCAAGGGATCAACACTGTACCTATGTGCAGAAGTTGGGTTTGTACTGATATTGTACGAACACGCTGCCCAGTGATGTTCACAGAAAGGGGGAGGATGTTGGTTTCTGCTTTCCTTCACTGTGCAGCGAAAGGGCTTGTCACGAGACAGGTGTTTACATTCCACAGTCTGTACTGTTGGAGTTTCTCACGGGAAAGGGAGGCTGGATGTGACGTACACTGGTTTCCTGTTTTTCACTGTGTGATTCTCTCCGAACTGTCGAGGAGAGAGGATGCATTCCTCTGCTCCGGCAGAGGCAAGATGTCTTTCTGTAATATACCAGCTTTGAACTATAAATAAAGCAATATAGAGTATGCAGCACGTACTCCTCATCCTTCCGCTGGGCACGGGACTCTGCTTTAAATCAACAAAGACAACTATGAGAAATGCTGGTCAGAGGTGAAAAAAGATCTAGAAATTTGGACGAATCTGAAGCTTTCCTTGCTGGGTAGAATTGCTGTTATTAAGATGAATGTATTGCCGAGAATGTTATTTTTATTTCAATCATTGCAAATTATTGATAAGATGGACTGTTTCAAGAAGTGGCAAAGAGATATATCTAGATTTGTCTGGCAGGGCAAAAAGCCCAGAATAAAATTTAAGATCCTTACTGATGCCAAAGACAGAGGGGGGTTTGCCCTGCCAGACTTTAAACTTTATTATGAGTCAGCAGCCTTTTGCTGGCTGAAGGAATGGCTACTTCTTGAGAATACAGATGTTTTGGATCTTGAAGGGTATGATAACATATTTGGGTGGCATGCATATTTATGGTATGGCAAGGTAAAAGCACATAAGGCATTTAAAAACCATATTGTCAGGAAAGCATTGCTTAATGTCTGGACAAGGTACAAAGATTTTCTGGAGAGTAAAACCCCAAGGTGGCTATCACCTATGGAAGCGAAAGCTTTGAAAAAACTCAACATGGAGGCTAAATGGCCAAAATATTGGGAAATTTTAGAACAGGAAGGTGACAAACTGAAATTGCAGAGCTATGACAAACTTAAAGAGAAGGTGCGAGACTGGTTACATTACTTTCAAATAAGAGAGGTTTATAACTTGGATAAAAAAATTGGTTTCCAGGTGGAAAAATCAAAGTTAGAAACAGAATTGTTAGAACCCAATGCTAAGATACTATCAAGAATGTATAATCTGCTGTTGAAATGGAATACTGAGGAAGAAGCGGTAAAATCTGCAATGATAAAATGGGCACAAGATATAGGATATAACATTATGTTTGCTGACTGGGAGAAGTTGTGGACCACCGGGATTAAATTCACGGCATGTAATGCCCTAAGAGAGAATATTATGAAAATGATGTACAGGTGGTACATGACTCCAGTCAAGCTTGCAAAAATATATTACTTGCCCGATAACAAATGTTGGAAATGTAAAGAAATTGAAGGTACATTTTTTCACCTTTGGTGGACGTGCCCAAGGATTAAGGCTTTCTGGGAAATGATATATAATGAACTGAAAAAGGTATTTAAATATACTTTCCCGAAGAAACCAGAGGCCTTTCTCCTGGGCATAGTTGGCCAATCGGTGTTAAAGAAGGATAGAACTTTTTTTATGTATGCTACAGCAGCAGCAAGAATTCTCATCGCAAAGCATTGGAAGACACAAGACCTACCCACCTTGGAAGAATGGCAGATGCAACTAATAGACTATATGGAGATGGCGGAAATGACTGGCAGAATCCGAGACCAGGGAGAAGAGTTGGTGGAAGAAGATTGGAGGAAATTTAAAACTTATTTGCAGAAATATTGTAAAATTTTTGAATGCTGATGACATTGAAATGAATTGAAGGGGTTCTAGCAACAAGGTAAAATGTAAGATGGGATTAATAATAGATTAACTAATAGGACATGAATTTGCTGAACCAATCTTTAAAAAGGATACAAAAATGGGAGACGTGAGGAAGTCAGGAAAATAAGTTAACTAAAGATGAGAAATTAAGAAAGAGGGAATTTTTGTTTTTCTTTTATATGTGTTTTTTCTTTTTATTTCTTTGTGTTTAATGTTTGTATTTTTGCATTTTGTAATTTTGTATCTTTTTGGTTTTTGTATTTTTCTAAACTTTTCTATTGATAAAACCTAATAAAATATTATAAAAAAATAAAATAAAAATAAGATTTAGGTTAAGGTTTTTATAGGACAATGAGGAGAATAGAGTAATGTAGCCTTATTGGAGTTCACCGATTGGGTCTGCGTTGCTCCGTGACAGGAGGAAGGAAGTCAAAATGACACCGAGTTGGTTCAAAGAAAGAGTTTATTCTGCTCTCCGGATAGCAGAAGGCACCTGCGTGGTGAGTCCACAGCAAGTACAAAGAAATGACAAGTTTCATGCAGTATATATACCCTCCAGGCACCCTCTCCCTCCTTCCAACCACGTCAGCTTGTATACGTAGGTTGACATCACATATGTTCCTGCTCTGGTACTCTCAACCATAAAAGGGATTTCCTTCCTGCACTCCATCCCATAAAAGGATATTCCTGTTCCTACTCCTATCTTGGAGTAAGAGGTCACTACTTCCGAGAACATGCTCTGGCGTTAGTCCCAGACTTGGGTCTCTGCGTCATTTGTGGTCAGGACATAAGATATGTCTGTGTCTGTTCTACTGGTAAAGTCAAGGCCAGTCTTGACGTCAAACTGATAAGGGAGAGAGCTGTGTTCTTGTTTTGCATTTGTTCAACGGCTAAAGTTTATGCATTTTAGCTAAGGAGAAATGGGGATTTTAGTGCAGTTTAGAAACTGCCTGCACAGTCAGTTTTGGGGTTTGGGAAATCCATTCCTTCATTCCCTCCTCTTCTTTTGGACAGCCTTATGGCTCGTCCCAAGGCACTGGCTGGTATTCTCACGTTAGTGAAATTATCTGGGGCCGAATCATTCATGACATCATTTTACGCATCATATTTTACAGGCATTGCGTTAAGCAGGGTATACAGGAGCAGAAAAGAAGCAAGATTAGTTCATTAACACCATTATAAGTCCTCTAAGCCACCCAAGGTTTGGAAGCCACTCAGTCAACCAAGACATGTCCTATCCGTTCCAGGTTGGGACAGGAACATGGGCTACTTTCTCTCTTTCTGTTGCCAGGTGTCGAATAGCTACACCATGGTCAGAGATGTTAAAGCCACAGGCTCCTTCTGTCAAATTTAACGCAGCCCAAAATCCGGTGGAACCCAAAATCGGGGCCGTAACTAAGGACTCATTCCAAGGCACAGGGAGGATTGGTATTCCTTCCAAAGCATCTGTTGGTCCCAGAGTGCAGACCGTGCAATTGGTTCGGTTTGCAGAATAGGCTTCCATTTCTGCGTGTTGCAGGCACCCCGTTCTCTCATTAGCCGCTGGGTTACCTTAAGCGGTGTGGGCGCGGCGATGGCCAGAAATCAGAAGACTACCATCCTGGCCAAAACCATGTCCCCCCACAGCCCTACCTGCATCATTTGGGCACAGGGATATATCTATTTCCTAATACCTTCTTCTTCTAATACCTGGGGTACCTCCCACAAAGCTATATACAAAGCTACATATTCAAAGGGAAAGAAAAGAAAATGTCCTTTTTTAGTCCACGCTGGATTTTTCTCTTGCCGTGTGTAGAGATGCCAGCTTCCAGGGGTGGCATCAGCAGGGCAGCCGTCTGGTGGGCGCCGAGCTGATGCGGTGAGGAGAAGTGTGAGGCGGCGTCTGTAGGGCACCGAGAGATGGTGAGTCGAAGGGGTTGGTGTAGATCAATCGTAGCAGTCCAATCAGATACTGCCTGGGGTTTGCTTCATCCTTCAAATCAGGCCTGCTGGAATATATGCAGTCAGGTGTTGGAGGCCCATCCTCTCCCATAGGTGGCAGCGTAACCGGGTTAAGAGCCTCAGTAACTCGAAGCTGCAACTGTGGGTGCATGAGCAGTGCTTGGCAAAGGGGGATAGAAAAATAAGTTCCTTTCATGTCCAACAATGCTGGCACAGCGTGAGGAGTGACGCACATGGTTTCCAGTCCAAAAGTGAACTTGTCAGCTTTTGTAATCAGGGTGGCAGCAGTCACTGCTGTTCGCATGCAGGGAGGCAAACCTTGTTTTGTAGTGGTTAATTTTTCAGACAAATAGGCTATGGGTTGGTCATCATCAGGGTCTAACAATTACCTTGATAAAATTACCTTGATAGAAAACATATTTCGCCATGTGCAAATGGCTTTGGATACCTACTAGGTCCACAAATCACCATATAGCATATATTCAATACACACACAAAAACGACAATTTGAGCCCAACAAAGGACTGCTGGACATCCAAAGAGCCCCATTACCCCATTAATGCCTTCAGTTTCTTCAGCCAGTTCCCATCCCTGTACTCTGCTCCCCTCAGGACCAAAGGCGCTACACCCACTTTATCGCTATATGATCTTATATCCTGAAGCACCCTTTTGTACTGTCCTTTTGTCCACTTCACCTCCTTTTCTTAAGTCCTTTCTAAATTATTCAATCCCAACATCATCATCATTATTTTTTTCCCTTCTCATCCTCTCTCTCTCTCTCTCTCTCTCTCTCTCTCTCTCTCTGTGTGTGTGTGTGTGACACTGACACAAAGATGAAGTACATTAACAAGGTAACACAGGTGATGATCTGGCATCTGAAATCATTTACACAAACAGAATGCTTCAAAACACAAAAAAAACATGTACCAAATGCTGGCTCTCTTCCAGGGCTAAATGTGATTGTAGCATATACACACAAATTGCTAGCAGAGATTAAATCACAAAAGAATGAGATCCTCTCGAAAGGTAGTGTATTACCGTGATTATCCTACCTTTGCCTCTTAAGATATGCTTCTGTTTTAAATTCTTTCTGCAGATTCTGTTGGGCTGCATTTAGAAGTTGATTGACCTTTTAAATAAACTATAGGACAGTCCTTCCTAGTTTTCGCCAATTATTATTTTATTTTCTCTGCAAATAATTTAATCCTTGATATACATATTCACGTGCTTAATTGACTTGGGACAGTAGTTCAGTTAGAATTATGGTGCAACAATAAGTTAAGTGCTACCTGCTGTATGGCTGAATTTTCTTATAAGAAGACATCTGATGACAGTCAGAAAGGGTATTCCTATTAAACAGGAGGAATAAGCAACTCATGCTGACTAAATATAAACTCATTCCTGCATCTGTATATATCACACACAGAAGGAGACAGAGTGCAATTCAACTCTTTAACACCAACCCTTTTTTTTTTTTTTTGCATATCTAGTTAATTCAATCCTATGTAGAGTAGATGGGGGGGGGGGGGTTGAGAGAGCAGGTACCAAGCAAGACACTGTTTAGGGGAAAGGTTCCTGCTTGTTCCTTTTCATAATGTGAAATTAAATATCTGACCTAGAGCACTAGGAACATTTTAGGGAACACCACCATGTCGGAGAAGGCTACGAAAGCATATGACATCAGCAGGCCTGATAAGAAGTGCCTGATAACTTTCATATTTGAAACCACAAAGAAAGGCACAAACCACAAACGAACAAATACAGGCAGTGGGGCCTTCACCTACTTCAAAATGTGGCATCTGATTCCTCCTGCATTTTTGGTCCTGCTTGCGTATGCTACAGAGGATGTAAACAAATCCTACACTAGAGAAAAGCTCTGTAGCTTTTGTGTGTCACTGTAGCTTTGTGTACACTGTATCTTTAAGTGTATTCTGCTGAAGGACAAAGCTTGCTTGGTGTTATTTGCTTTGTGAATTAAGGTCCCAGTTTCCCAATACACACATTTGCTATTTCACCCCAACACTCTTCCTAAATGGATTCACACATTCATGTATTCAGTTGGGCCAGTGTTCACATCATTCTGTTTTACTTAGCATTTTGGTTTGAAAACCCAAGTTCCACTTTCTCTGCACTTCCTGCAAGATTGTATAGTTGAAGGAAAGAGCCTCTAATAGAGCTTTTGTTTGCTCTTGAAGCTGTAGACATTATTAACACACAAATATTGGGTTGGATCTACCCACTAGTCCTCTAGTCTAGTGGGGGGGGGTAATTGCATCAATAAGCATTGAGGTATTTGTCTATCGACATCTTGATTCTGCTGTCACTAATGCATTTGACAACTTTGGAGGTTCAATCAACACAAAGAGCTTCAATATCTCCCTTTCTCATATAAGATGTCTGTTTTGGAACACTTTCCACAGCCTAATGTGAACAGGGAAATAAAAATTATTTTGCCTAAGACCTCTCCTGGCATGTACACTCAGAGCCATCTCAATTTTCAATTAATAGATTTCCAAGGAGTATCTTCCATGGGAGGGACATACTAAAAAAGTACAAACAACATTCCAGGTCCCTAATCTTGCCGTTAATTTATGGATGGTTAGCTGTCCAGCCAGCCAAAAAGAGGGCTGCTCCATAATATTCTTAATTCTTAATTCAGAATTCTTTAAAAGCTGGTTTTTACTCATGAAAACCTCAACCAATAATCTGAGTGCATTTTAACAGCACATGCAAGACTTTGACTAAGTGTGTCGTGGGTCACACACAGCCTTTTTGCAATTCAGCTTTTACTATATTTAGTAAACTCTCAATAATAGCATCAATATATTACTTTCATTAATACTCATCAGCATAAACACTCAACCGTCTTTACAGCCCATTACCCAACTTTTCTCCTGTTCCAACATTCTCACTTCTCTCCTCTCTCTACCTCCCACCTTCTTTTCTACTTCCCTCTACCTTCTCCAGCTCTTACTACTTCAACACCTTCCCCATAATATTTGGGACACAATTGTTCATCCCTTAAATAAAAATTATACGCATTTCAAAAATATATCAGAAGAAAGGTAGTGCAAAAACCAATTTTGGTATCAAATAGTGTGCTCATCCTTATTTTAAACTGAGTTGAGATCTATAATAAAATCTAACTTGCACACCCCTTTAAGTTTTAAAAGCTGCAAATTATAATTAAAGCACATACTGTCCTGTGTTTCCTCCTCCACCTTGTGCTGCGTCTGAGAGGTGGCTTTTAGGTGTTAACGGGGGTCTTTGGAAACAGATTCATCATACAATCACAGTTAGCAAGATGCAATCTTGAAAAGACTCGTGAGGTACGCACACAACACAGGTCTGCAAATATATTCCAAATTCCCTTTGCTGCTACTTGTAAAAGTATGTCAAATTTACAGAACTGCCTCTATGATAACAAAAAGAGGTCGTATGTTTAAATGACACAGGTACTCGTGCTCATGCTCTGGGGGCTGGCATGCCATGCAATATTTAGTAATTTTGTAATTTTTTACACTCAGGGTATGTGTTCTTTTGCCCCATTTTAACCTGGTTTCCAGACTCCACCAAGGGCTGCATAGCGTCTTTGTTTCTGTGTTAAACACAGACACTGCAAGGGGGATGATTTACTGCTTTGTCCCCCGTAACCCTCTCACTTCTCTTCTCATCTGTCTGAACATGGGATTTAAAACCCCATCCCTTTTGACAACACTACCTTTTCCCATACATTTGTACATTTTTACTTTTGATCAACATTTAACAAGTGGTTTCTAAATCACTCAGGGTACCTTATGCAACAGAGTCAATAAGAAACAAACTTATTAACAAAAACATTAAGATACCAGGTAGCTCAAAGCACAGTGAATTGATGACATTCAAATTCTGAAACCAGTACATGATTACATGATTGTATTAGTAATTGAAACCTTCTCACCTTTAACATGAAAATATAAAATTTGACCTCATGAGCAACTCATGTCACTTTTAGTGTTAAAGACCAAATAATCCCTTTTTATACTTGTACTCTGCAAGATTCTAGGTGTTTTAAGGTCTGTTTCCCAATCCCCTAACATGCAGCACCGTGAATGTGGCAGAATTGAGAACCCCTTTATGCAGGGTTCTATTCCTGGCACGCCTCTGCAGATCACATATCTTTTTTTTCCCCGGACCCCACGTGTTGGCAATACAATACAAGCCAACTGGACACACCTATGCTGGTCACTGCCAGAATACAGAAAGGAGCTTAAAGGGGTTTTTTCAACTGTAGCTTGACATTTCCAATTGTCCAAAAAGAACAAACACTGCAAGGGGGTTGGTTTGCTGTTTGTTGTTTTTGTTTTTTCCCCCATAGCCCTGAGACACTCCGTCCACCTAGAGTTGTTTCTCACCCAGTCACCTTTCTCCGCGTCCTCTTAGTGGCCTAGACGGACTCGCGTCGCTAGGAACCGCACCTTACAAGGACTACACTTCGCTTCGTCAGTGGCTCTGAGCCCCAACGGCTCATCCACTCAAAACATTCACTGGAGTGTCCCCATACACAAATAAATACACATACATACAACCCCCCCTACACATACAAACCCCATGCACCTCCCCAATCCCCTTTACCCATAAACTTCCCAAAGCCGGTGGCACTTTACTGCTCTTCTACCGGCAAACCAGTGGCACACTACTGCTCTCTACTGGTTGAACCCAGCAGCACCCTACTGCTCCTACTGGGCGGGGCTGATCAAACCCCTGACTCCCACAAACAAGCTGTGGAGCCTACCTTACCCTTCCCTTGGGCACCCTTTTCCCCGTGCAGCTGCTGTCTTTCTTCCGTCTCTGCTGCATCTCCACTCAGGTACGGGGTGGGGGGCTCCCCCTAGAAATGGTAGGGTGCGCGCTTGGAGCCACCGACACCGACCGAGCTGTTTGCTTCGCAGTGACGCCTCGGTCCTTTGTCCTGTCTTCGGAGAACGCGGATTCCCGGCCAACGCACCAAGAAATGTAGCCTTATTGGAGTTCACCGATTGGGTCTGCGTTGCTCCGTGACAGGAGGAAGGAAGTCAAAATGACACCGAGTTGGTTCAAAGAAAGAGTTTATTCTGCTCTCCGGATAGCAGAAGGCACCTGCGTGGTGAGTCCACAGCAAGTACAAAGAAATGACAAGTTTCATGCAGTATATATACCCTCCAGGCACCCTCTCCCTCCTTCCAACCACGTCAGCTTGTATACGTAGGTTGACATCACATATGTTCCTGCTCTGGTACTCTCAACCATAAAAGGGATTTCCTTCCTGCACTCCATCCCATAAAAGGATATTCCTGTTCCTACTCCTATCTTGGAGTAAGAGGTCACTACTTCCGAGAACATGCTCTGGCGTTAGTCCCAGACTTGGGTCTCTGCGTCATTTGTGGTCAGGACATAAGATATGTCTGTGTCTGTTCTACTGGTAAAGTCAAGGCCAGTCTTGACGTCAAACTGATAAGGGAGAGAGCTGTGTTCTTGTTTTGCATTTGTTCAACGGCTAAAGTTTATGCATTTTAGCGTGAAAAAACGCGCTTCAATGGGAGACGTGAGGAAGTCAGGAAAATAAGTTAACTAAAGATGAGAAATTAAGAAAGAGGGAATTTTTGTTTTTCTTTTATATGTGTTTTTTCTTTTTATTTCTTTGTGTTTAATGTTTGTATTTTTGCATTTTGTAATTTTGTATCTTTTTGGTTTTTGTATTTTTCTAAACTTTTCTATTGATAAAACCTAATAAAATATTATAAAAAAATAAAATAAAAATAAGATTTAGGTTAAGGTTTTTATAGGACAATGAGGAGAATAGAGTAAGGTAATGTAATGAAAGATTAGAATAGGGTAAAAACTTGATGGTAAGGATTTGCTGAACTAACAAATTGAACTGGAATACAAAAAAGGGAGGTATGAGGAGGTCTGGGAAAATAAGTGTACGGAAGATATGTTATGAAAATTAATGTGTTTTTAACTGTTTTTATTTTGTATGTTTTTCTTTTTTGTATTTTTTTTCTTTTTCATTTTTCTTGTTATAATTTGGAAAACTCTAATAATATATATATATTTTTTAAAAAAACAAAAAACAGCCAGGCGGGAGCAACAGCGAAAGTCCTCGGCTCGGACACCCCAAAGCAAGCATAATGTTGAAGGTGGTCCTAGAGCTCCCGAATGGCCACGCGGTGGAGGAGTTGGCTTTGGTGGATTCCGGAGCTTCGGCGTCATTTTTGGAGAGCCAGTGTGGTGTAGTGGTTAAGAGCGGTAGTCACGTAATCTGGGGAACCGGGTTCGCGTCTCCGCTCCTCCACATGCAGCTGCTGGGTGACCTTGGGCCAGCCCCACTCACCTCACAGAGTGTTTGTTGTGGGGGAGGAAGGGAAAGGAGATTGTTAGCCGCTTTGAGACTCCTGAAGGGGAGTGAAAGGCGGGATATCAAATCCAAACTCCTCTTCTTCTTCTTCAAGGAGTTTGCAGAGCAGCACCAACTGAACCTGAGGCCTTTGGATTTTCCGCTGCAAGTCACTACAATTGATGGGAGAGAACTGTTGGGAGGTGAAGTGACCCATCAAACACCTCCCATGAGGATGCGGGTGTCTACCCACTCCGAGGTCATCGCCTTTCACGTGGCCACGTTGGCGGGTCCGCCTATCATACTGGGCATGAGCTGGTTGGCCTTGCACGATCCGGTGGTCTCCTGGCATCAACGGTCACTGATTTTTGGGTCGGCGCACTGCATGGAGAACTGCCTGGGCCTAGAGCTACCTCGACGGTTGGAGGCCGGGATGGCAGCAGCATGCAAAGCAGGGACGACCGAAATTCCTCCGTATTATCGGGACCTACAGGAGGTGTTCAGCGAGAGGGAGGCTGACACGTTGCCACCGCATCGACCGTACGATTGCCAGATCAACCGGATCCCGGGGGCCACGCTGCCGGTGGGCAAGCTCTATTCCATGTCGGAGCGAGAGATCAAGGACCTGAAGGACTTTATCGAGAAAAATCTAAAGAGAGGATTCATCAGGGAATCCAAGGCGGCAGGGGGGAGCCCAGTGTTCTTCGTGGACAAGAAATCGAAGTCAAATTTTATTAGAAACATAGTCAAATTTTATTAGACTTAACCATCCAGGAGTCCTTTAGTTCTTTGCTTCCATTTTAATGAGGGAACAGAAATATGTGAAAAGCAATGTTGTCCAATGTTATCTGATAATATGTCCCAACAGGCCCATTGCTCTGAATCAAATTCAATGCAACAAACCAGCCAGGGAAAACATTAAATTTAGGGAAGCTTTTAATGTTTGACGAACTATTGTATTTTAAGATTTTGTTGGAAGCCGCCCAGAGTTTTAATGCCCATGTTTTAGTGTCCTTTTAATATGTTTTAAAGTAAAAGATTCAAGAAAGATCCTTCTTCTGGGGCCTGCCTGGTGTTAGCCTGTGTGTAGTTCAGATTCGGAAGTTTGATTGCATTTCCTGCCATTTGAGTGCAGAGTGCTCTGTGTCAGAGCTGGCCACACCTCCTTGCAGGCATGCCTTAAATACCATGGTGCTCCAACCATTCGGGCCATCTGACCAAGCAAGGCAACTGTCCAACTGCAGCACCCCCGATTCCTTTGTCAACAATGGTAGGCTTACTGGAAGGAAATGGATGGAGTATGAAGAGCCTTTTTCACTCATTGCAGCTTTTGAGCAGGGCATGTGGAACCATGCCTTCTCTTTGCAAGATCACATCTACAATGTGGATTTCAAGCAGTTTAACCAGTGCAACTTAAGGATGGGTGTTATGTACTGAGTTGAATAGGATCCAAACTGCAGCAGTCTGATTGGTCCTAGAACAATAGGATCCAAATTGCAGCAGTCTGATTGGCCCTAGAACAATAGGATTCAGAATGCAGCAGTCTGATTGGTCCAAGAACAATGCAGCAGTATGATTGGTTGGCAGGAACCACCCAATCATGCTCCAGAGATAA